>NC_142013.1:84858419-85183919 GCF_049901735.1 Notechis scutatus
AACTGTAACCTAATGTAGAATGCTTGTTTGGCTGTGGCTTATGAATTAATGAGGAAATGAAATTATGATTTCTAATTCTATGAATTACAACAGTCAAACCCTCTATCTTGGATTAGAGAATGAGTTGTACTAAAATATCTTCAGCCTCAGAAAATTAAGAAACTACCAAATCAATACATTGTGAGTTTAGCTAGCCTATATGCATCTTACATGCTTTAGCACCTTGTATATACTGTAGAGATAATATTTATGGTAGCCACTTTAGCAACTTAGTCAGCCAGTAGAGTATGGAGCTATCCAAGGTTCTGTTTTCTTCAGACTGTATTAAGGTGTTTTGCCTCAGTTTTGCTTACCTTGATTTTTAGTTCACTTAGTGACCTTGCTTACTTTGACTGGACTTAGCTTCCTTGGTCTAAACAATTTAGATACCACTGTCCTTCCTGAGAATCATAAATATCTACAGAATTCCTGGAAGCTATATATTTTGCATACAAATGGCGTAGTTGTATGGTGTTCCAACTACCTTGTGTTTGAAAGTGCTCTGAATTTATATGCTGATGTGGCATAAGGTTGCTTAGTCTGTTGGCCGAAACTGGATTAACAAATTAAGCTGGAGCTTAAATATGGATTTATTCTATGGTCAAAGGCATGTATCTAATCTCTGTGGACGATGAGATCAATGTCAATTCAAAGGCATAGCTTTTGTATCCTTTCCATGTGACTGTGCATAAAAGAAAATTGTTCATAGCAGAAGATTGTTATTTTTCTTCAATATTTTTCACTCATAAAATGTGAAGAGAAATGAGAGAAAAGAGACTGAAAAAGAAAATACTACAGGTTTATGTATCAACAATTCATCACACTTTTTTTTTCTCCTTGAGGCTGTAAAAAAACCATTATTACTTTGATCACAAGTACTATTTATAGTCTGTGGGGTAAGAGACTCAAGTAAACTGAACTTCTTTTTACAATTCAAAACTTAATGATTGTTTTCAGACGTCTAACAAAATAGTGTATGATACTTTACTGCAATTAACAACATAATGAATGTAACAAAAAAATTAATTTAAATATAAAAATAAATTTGTGAAATGGCAAAGGTAAGCAAACTGAAATTCATAAGTAGGAAATCCATCTCTTTTGCTGGTGTACCAACTTTCTGGTCCAGCTGACATATCATTTTAAAATAATTAAAGTGGAAATTGATATAACACACTTTCCAGCATTATGTTTAATTCCAGGAGAACTACCCACTTGGTGTGTGTGTGTGTGTGTGTGTGTTTGTGTGTATGTATGTATGTATGTATGTATGTATGTATGTATGTATGTATGTATGTATGGTATTCGGCTTTGTTCGGGTATTTTCCCACGTCATTATAGTTGTGCTTTTAAAGTTGTAGCAACGTTTCGGCAGAATCTCATCTGCCATCATCAGGCTTCTGTATTGTGTTCGTCTGTGAGTCAGACTTTTACAGTTGTTTCAGTTTTAAATTTGGGGCTAGCCTACTGCTGTGCCAGAATGGTTTTTTCTTCATCCTGATTGATTGGGAGTCTTGGTCTGTGTTTACTGGTCTTGGAGTTTGCTGTGTTCTGCTTGATTGGTGTTTCTAATATCTTCTGTCTGTTTTGTGGCTCTTTTTGTGTCTTGATTGGCTGGCAACATTGTGTTCCTGTATTGGAGGCTTTTAGTGCAGCTTGGCTCTGAGTAAATGGACAGCTATCATATGTTAGGAAGCTAGGTTTCATCTGGGTACCTGGTTGGGATGTGTTTGAGCTGGAGGTATTAGGGGGGATCTGTTGTGCCCAGGTGTTTGCCTGGCTAGTGGTGTGGAGATTTTTTTGTTTGAGAGTGCAGGCTTCCAGATAATTGACAGTCTGGTGGAGTCATCTCTTCTATTCATGCTTTCACGTCTTTTTCAATCTCTATGGCTTCTCTGATAATTCTGTAGCTGGGGTTTTCTATAGTGGGTAGGGTTTTGGTTCCATTGAAGTTGATGCTATGACCTGTGGCTTTCATGTGTTGGACTAGTAAGGAAGTGTGTTCCAGCTTTTTTACTGCATTTTTGTGTTTATCCAGGCAGGTACTTATTCTTCTATTGGTCTGTCCAATGTATGTGGCCGGGCATGATGCACAGGGGACTTCATATATGCCTTGGTTTTCCAGGTCAATTTTATCTTTGGGGTTTCTAAGGATGGCTGCTATTTTTCTGTCTGTTTTGAAGGCAGTCTTGATGTGATGTCTGTGTAGTATCTTACTGATTTTGTCTGTAGTACCTCTTATGTAGGGCAGAACAGCTGTTCCATAGGTCTGTTCATCTTCTAGGTCTCCATTATGTCTCAGTGTGTTTTTGTGGATCAAGTACTAATCTACAAAAAAACAGATGGCACACTAAGACACACCATATACCAGAAGAAAACACACACCAACCACTACCTCAACACCCAATCCCACCACCACCCAGCACAGATAAACTCCATGGCCAAAACACTAATCGCTAGAACCAAACGCCTGGCAGACAAGACACACATAAAGACTGAACTATGCACCCTGACTAAAGTACTGACAGCCAACGGCTTCCACAAAAGCAAAATCACCGGCTTGATCCTGTGCGGCATCCCCACAGTCATGAGAGGCCAGCAAGGAGATGTGGGCCTCGATGTGAGTGATATTGAGTTGGCCACGCCCAGCCAATAACATGACCACCAAGCCACGTCCACCCAGTCACATGACCACCAAGCCACACCCACCAATTAAGACATGCCCACAGAACCGGTTGTTAAAAAATTGAATCCCACCCCTGGATGTGTAACTTTAAAAAAACCTGGGCTTATATCATATTTGATTAATATTAATTATAGTGCATTAAAATGATGTAAAAAAATTGAAAGCATTTTGAAGGATATCAGATGCTTGATCGGTTATTTTTTTTTTTTATTCATTCCACTTCAGTAATATGCAGTAGTAAAGTACAGCATTTTTACCATTACTGTATCATTTATTTCAGAGCACTATTCTTTTACACTAAGTATTTTAGACATCTATTTTAGGAAAGTAGGATTATGTATCATGCATATTTATATATCTTGGCAAAACCCTTCCCCATCCAGTGAATTCTGAGGCTGCCACAGGTGCACACAGGAGTCCAGCCTAGGCAGGCACAAAGAATCCATCAGCAAACAAAAATTCATTGACAGCTTTCAGTTTCACACTTCAAAGCATCCCCTTGATGCAATACCTATTCACTCTAACATAGCTTTGCCAAAGAACATTTTCTTTTAAAAGCTGGAAATGTTTTAAATGACTAGCTGGTCTAATAATAGACATCATTTCAAGCATTTCACCTTGGAAAGTCAGCGGGGAAAAAACCCTCTAATTGGAAAGAAAATTTGGTAGAAGACTTTTCCTTATTATCTCCTGAAATCAGTATGCTTCTCAATTTCATAAAAAGCCTTTTTTAATCCACATTTTGCTGTTTACTGCCATCTTATTTATGATGTTGTTTATCCCTTAGTTTAAGACAGGGGTGGGCAAACCGTAGTTCATTGTGCCCCTATTTTGTGGCTTAGTTGTTATACTGCTAACATTTGATAATAACATGTTGATGAAATTTGTTTGTTTGCTTGCTGGCTTGTTTCCTGTCTTAACAGAGAGGAGAAAGGAAATAAATTTGTCAAATCTTTGGAATGTAGAATTACCTATTTCTGCTTTCACTTCCAGTAAGCCTCCCAATGTGCAAGTATGATGAGTCAAAGTGGCATACTGGAGGATGTGCTGGTCTAGGAAGGTATATAGATGGATCCAAATTCTCCCTTGGGCTCTTGGGCCCATCTCTAGATGCCTCATAGGATTGGTGGGCAAATGAAAAGGAAATGCTATGAACTTCTCCTTTAGTTCTTGAATGAAAATATTTTATTTATTTGTATTTATTTATTTTGATTTGTCAATCGCTTACAAGATAATAGGTATAAGTATATACGTATATAAGTATATATTATGAATACATGAAATGGGTACATATAAGAAAAATAAAAGAAACAATAGGACAGGGACGGTAGGCACGTTGGTGAACTTATGCATGCCCTCTACAGACCTCTTAGGAAAGGGGTGGGGTCAATAGTAGACAGTCTAAGGTTAAAGTTTTTGGGGTTTAGGGAAGAAACCACAGAGTCAGGTAGAGTATTCCAAACCTTGACCAATCTGTTGCTGAAGTTGTATTTTCTGCAATCAAGTTTGGTACGGTTAAACTTGACTTTGTATCTATTGTGTGCTCTTGTATTGTTATGATTGAAGCTGAAGTATTCATTGACAGGTAGGACATTGCAATGTATGATTTTATATACTATATTTAGATTGGACTGAAGACGGTGTAGTTCAAGGTTTTCTAGGTCTAGAATTTCAAGTCTGGTGGCATAAGGTATTCTACAACGAGTAGAGGAGTGGAGAACTCTTCTTGTGAAATATTTCTGGACTTTCTCAACTGAGGTAATATCAGATAGGTAATGTGGGTTCCAAACTGATGAGCTGTATTCGAGTATTGGTCTAGCAAATGTTTTGTATAGTTAGTAGAGTGATATTACCAGAGAAAAAGCTACGTAGGATTAAGTTAACAACTCTTAATGCCTTTTTGGCGGTGTTGTTACAGTGGGCTCTAGAACTTAGATCATTAGAGATGAGTATTCCAAGGTCCTTTACAGAGCTTGGATCATCAACAAGGTCTTGACTATTCAGCTTGTATTTTATTTTCTGATTTTTTTTTGCCAATATGTAAGACAGAGCATTTATTTGTTGAGATTTGAAATTGCCATTTGTTTGACCATTCTGATACATAGTCAAGATCTTTTTGAAGGGTAGCAGTATTGTCTGTGGTATTGAACAGCTTTACATCATCAGTGAAGAAAACGCAGTTGCTCTTAATATGATCAAAGAGATCATTTATGTAGAGTATGAAGATAGTTGGTCCTAGAACACTGCCTTGAGGGACACCACTATTGACAGGTACAGAATTTGATAGGACACTCCCAGTTTTGACCATTTGTTGTCTGTTTGACAGGAATGCTTCTATCCAGTTATGCAGTTGTCCAGAGATACCATAAGATTTTAGTTTTAGGAGTAGTTTGTCATGTACCACTGAATCAAAGGCTTTAGAGAAGTCTATGTAGATTGCGTCTATTGCTTTGCCCTGATCGAGTTGTGTAGTCCATATGTTTTTGCAGTGTAAGAGTTGCAGATTACAGGATAGTTTTTTTCTGAAACCAAATTGTTTATTGGAGAGTAGGTTGTTTGTTTCTAAGTGGAGGATGATGGATTGGTTAATAACTGATTCCATGACTTTACAGGTGACGCAGGATAAAGAGATTGGTCTGTAATTTTCAACTAGGCTGGGGTCTCCCTTTTTGAAGATGGGGATGACCGTGGCTTATGACCATAGGTTAAGCAAGGAGCTCGTCCTGAAAGATTTTTCAAAGATTATGCTTAGAGGTTCGACTGTGGCAGTGGATAGCTTTTTTAAGAAGTAGGCACATATTCCGTCCGGTCCAATAGATAGAGATGGTTTTAGATTGCACAGTGCTTTTTCAACATTGTCTTCTCTGAAATTGATATGTATTAGATCATTGTAGTTTTCTGTAGTTCGGCTAGGAAATACTGGGCATGATCCATTGCTCTTTACAAATACTGAGCCAAAGAATGTGTTAAAGATGTTGGCTTTAATGGTGTCGTCATTGCAGTCTTTACCATAAGGTCCTATCAGGGGTGGGATGGACCTTGAGTCTTTTAGTTTGTTTACAAAATTGTAGAAAGCGCGGGTGGAATTGGTGCGTAGAAGGTTTTCCTCTTGTTTAATGTGATAATTGGTGCATTCAGTCTTTATCTGGTGGCATAAATTTTTGTGTCGGCTTTTGAAGTTGGCAACGTGACCAGATTTGTTTTTCCGTCAAAATGATTTCTTTTTGGATTGAAGCTTCCTTACTGACACTGTTTATATTTATCTGGAGTGAGGGGAGAAGTCATCATGGACACACACAGACACACACACACAGACATACACACATTCTTGTATTTTTTAGTTTTATTTTTTATCTATTTCCGTGTCTCTTTCTCCTCTGGTTTACTTTTTATATTTTTCCTAGCTTGTATTTGTTTTTTATTTTTGTATTTGTAAACTTTAATACTTTTTCTTTTACTTTTTCTGTATATGACTTGGCTTCTCTAAGGCTTGCCTTTTCCATTTCATCCATTCCATGCAGGGTAGAGCAACTATTCCCAATGTAGAGGGTCCAAGAACTGTGGTTTTCAACTACGCCCCTTCCCCTTTATCACATAGCTTCTCCTTCTCCCCCTCCCCTAGAAAAGTACACATGTTAACATTATTCTGCAAAACAATGAGGACTGAATTATTCCACAGGTGGGATGGACCTTGAGTCTTTTAGTTTGTTGTTTACAAAATTGTAAAAAGCGTCAGTGGAATTGGTGCATAGAAGGTTTTCCTCTTGTTTAATGTGATAATTGGTGCATTCAGTCTTTATCTGGTGGCATAAATTTTTGCATCAGCTTTTGAAGTTGGCAACGTGAGCAGATTTGTTTTTCCGCCAAAGTGATTTCTTTTTGGATTGAAGCTTCCTTATTGTTATTGGTAATTTGTTTTTTCTGGTTTTTGGAGGTGTTATTGGTACATATAGTTTGATGACTCTTTTGACTTCAAGGAAAAATATGTTGCAATGGTCTTCAACAGTATTGCATCCAGTGAATAGAGATTGCTAATCAAGGGATGAGAGATCGTTGTCTATAAGATCATAGTTGCCTTTTTTGAAGTTATAATTGGGGATTACATCATTGTGATAATTTTTGTGTGGGCGTATGTTGAGACAAAAGTCAATCATATTGTGGTCACTGTTGGAAAAGGGTTCTTTAGTTTGTATTCTGTAAATTAAATTCAAACTATTGCAGAAGATGAGATCGAGGCAGTTGTTAAGTCTAGTATTGTTGGTTACTAGTTGTTCCAGTCCCAGATTTGCAACAGCATTGTAGAAGGTTGCATGTGTGGATTCAGTTGTACATTCGTTTAGGGTCCAGTTAATATGAGGTAGATTGATGTCACCAAGAAAGATAAAAGCATGTGTGGGTTCAGTTGTACATTCGTTTAGGGTCCAGTTAATATGAGGTAGATTGAAGTCACCAAGAAAGATAAAAGCATGTGGGCAGGATGTTGCCCATGTTAGTAGTGAATTTGTCTTGTTTACATGTTCGATGTCATAATCAGGTGCTCTGTAACATAGTAAGAATCGAAATGTGATATTTAAGGATAGTTCACAGATGATGGTATTAATAACTAACAACAACAATTGTGTATTCTTGTGTGTGTGTGTGTGTGTGTGTATGGGACATGATGGCTCAGCAGTTAAAGATTCTGAGCTTATCAGCTGGAAAGCAATGCAATGGGGTGAGTTCCCGAAACTTGCTCCAGTTCCTGGCCACCTAGCAGTTCAAAAGCATGCAGATGTGAGTAGATAAATAGGTACCACTTTGGCAGGAAGGTAATGGTGCATTCTGTGCACTTTGGCATAAAGTCGTACTGGCCACATGACAATAGAAAGATCTTCATATAATGCTGACGACCCCTGCTAAGAAACAGGGATGAGAGTTGGACTCTTTAGAGTTGGACTGGCAGGGGAAACATATATATACACACACATATATACATTGTGTGTATGTGTGTGTGTGTAAATACACAGTATATATTGTATGCACAGTATATACAGTACTGTGCAAAGTAGTGTTCAATTATCCGAACATCAGGAGGAGGAGGAGGAGGAGGAGGAGGAGGAGGAGGAGGAGGAGGAGGAGGAGGAGGAGGAAGAAGAGGAAGAGGAAGAGGAAGAGGAAGATACAATATTTACAGTGTATATGTGTGTGTATATACAGACGAACACAATACAGAAACCTGATGATGGCAGATGAGATTCTGCCGAAATGTTGCTACAACTTTAAAAGCACAACTACAATGACGAGGGAAAATACCCGAACAAAGCTGAATACCATACATGTAAGTATCCGCGAAAACTTAAGAAAACAAATATACACATACATGTTGTGACTGGAAGGATCGATCCTGCTGGGAGTTTTGACTCTGATGACTCTGAAGATGGAAGGCTGGAGCCTGCTGTGAATGTGGAGTCTGAATTATTAGAGGACACAGATGTGAGCCAGGAGGATGAGAGATTGTCACAGAGACAACCCTCCCCAGAACCTTCGACTTCATTCATGCCAGCAACTGATCCACAAAATGAGTCAGAGGCTTCGAGTGGGGAAACTGACAGATCGTGGCTTGACGCCAGAACTAGGAGGAGACTGAAACGTCAAGCCAGACATTGATTAGAGATACTGACACGCCCATCCAGGTGATTTAAGGAGGCGTGATGATTCTCAAACTTTGCTTGGAAGCAAAGTGTTTGATGTGTCAAAAGCATACGTGTGGAGCGGTCTTTGTAATTTATGGACATTCTGAATTACCAGACAGATTCCGGGAAGTCTGCCAAGGACTGGAATATAGTACTGTTAACCCTTTTTTAGTCTGCTTCTGTTTTGTTTGAATGTTTTGAACTGTGGAACTCTGTATTCTCACTTGTGAAAATAGGTGAGACATAACACATACATATATACATACATATGTACATATAGATACATACATACATGTATATACTATACATACATACATCTCTCTCTCTCTCTCTCTCTCTCTCACACACACACACACACACACACACACACACGCACATACTCACATAATTTTAGTCTTATTTATACCACCCAAATCACTTGTTTGTGACATTAGTGGCCATATAAATTTGATGAATAAATAGATACATTTGGACACTAGGTACCATTCAATATAAGACATTTCATTTAAAAATGCTGTTCTTGGAAAATGATTCATAAGAATTTTTGGCTCAGTTTGACTAGAACAAATATGATTTTAATTGACTAAACAGTGGACTGTGAAATATTTTTGAATACAGTTTTCTGCTAACAACTTTCATTCTCTCTGTGTGTGCCTTGATGCATATTATAGTTTCTTGGAATTGAGAAACTTTTGATTTCCTGCTATTATAATATAAACTTCCTTTTACTGACCCAGCTGTGGCCTCAATGTTATTTTTTTGATCCAATTTCATCAATTTTGCCAATGGAGATGCTTATATCCTACTTTCTTCCACTGAAGGAGTTACATCAATAATTCCTACATCATTTATTAGCACAAGCAGGACAATAATAGAAAATGTTTTTCAAGGACCATGAGCCCATAACTCAGAATAACTGAGAGATGAACATCAATCAATGTCTCCAAAGCTCCATTCCCATTTTTAATGTCAAGCACAAAATCAGTGAGGAGGCAAAGAATTAACAGGGGCTGGGCAATAATAACTTTATTACAACCAAATGACTTTCAAAATATGTGGGAATAAACCCTTTGTGTGTTCTGATTTAATTAGAACTATGTCTCAAAAGAGAGGTTAAGCAGAAGCTGGGCAACAGGAGACCAATCAAATAATTTTATCCTGGAAATACAAAGCTTTTCATCTATTTACATGTACCACAAAATGTGAAAATGTCAGCAATGTAACTGATCAGTGTAAAACTGTATTGGAGGAGACATGGAGAGTTCCACTTGTGGCAAAGACTAAAGGCAATAATATTAAGGTATCCATGGTTTTATTTATTGCCATGCTCCTGGTCAGATGTTTGTTTTCCCTCTGCTGCAGCAATAGATTGTGCTTAACCTTTTGTTTCACACAGAGAACAACTTTTTCCATTCTTCTGCAAAGGACTCAAGAGGAGTTCTGCAGGAACATTATGTCCCAGTTATAACGGATGGGTCATACTTTACTGGTACATGGTGATAGCATATACTGCACAGTTGAATGGAGAAAAAGAAAACATCGCACGCAGGTTGTGAATATTATGAAAGAGAAGTTTTTTCTCTCTGAAGAATAGATTACTGATGAAGCTACATTAATATGCTAGAGCATGATTCTCTAAACCTTTTGCTGGTCCACCCTGGCCATTACAGAAACTGCATGTTTATTTTTATCCATGTTCATATCTTTTATCAACTGTTCTCTCTGTATTCTTTTGAACTTTTCTTTCTTTCCTTATAGAATAGAATAGAATAGAATAGATTAGAATAGAATAGAATAGAATAGAATAGAATAGAATAGAATAGAATAGAATAGAATAGAATATTCTTTATTGGCCAACTGTGATTGGACACGCAAGGAATTCGTCTTGGTGCATATGCTCTCAGTGTACATAAAATAAAAGGCACATTCATCAAGAATCATAAGGTGTAATACTTAATAATAGTCATAGGGTACAATAAGCAATCAAAACATACTAGGAAACAGTCAATATAAACGTAAGGATACAAGCAACAAAGTTACAGTCATACAGTCATACAGTCACAAGTGGGAGGGGATGGGCAATAAGGAGTGATGAGAAGATTAATAGTAATAGTAGTGCAGACTTTGTAAATAGTTGAACAGTGTTGAGGGAATTATTTGTTTAGCAGAGTGATGGTGTTTGGAAAAAACCTGTCCTTGTGTCTAGTTGTTCTGGTGTGCAGTGCTCTATAGTGTTGTTTTGAGTTGAAACAGTTTATGTCTGGGATGTGAGGGGTCTGTAAGTAGTTATGTTTTCCTCTTCTGCCCGGTTGCTTAATCTGTAAAAATTTTAGTCATCATTTACTTACCTGGCAGGGGAGATAACTTGATCATGATTTATTTAGATTTAGATGCTAGCTAAATGTCCATACTTTTAGCTGCCCAAGAACTTGAAGAGTAAATTTGATGCTTCATGTGAATCTGAGTGGCAGGCAGGTGGGTAGTCAAGTGGCAGGCGAGTGGGTGGAAGGGCCTGAAAAAAGTTTGATATTAAGTTTGTTAGCTCTACCGCTGAGGAAAAGTAATAGTGCCTGGACAATCTCCTACCTGCTGTGTAATTGGAAAGCAATTAGAAATAGTCCACACCCCACTTCAAAATTGAAGGGTTATCCAAGTTCTACTGACTACAGGGGAAACCTTAGAAATCACATTCCTAGAGGAGGAATGTTCGAGGAGGACTTGTTTTTTATTTTTTTAAAAATCACCTGTGCTGCTCAATAAGGTGACTTTAGATAAGCCACTTTCAGTTCTTTCCTGAGAGCTATTTAAACAACAAATGTTAGGATCTTGAAACATTTCAAGTATTTTGATTACTGAAAACACTGTGTGCTACATAGAACTGTGGACCAGCCAAAACTCCTTCCTTCTTTTATTTTTTATTTGTTCCTTCCTTCCTAGCTTCCTTCCTTCCTGTCCTCTTTCCCTCCCTCCCTCTTCCATATTTAGCCATATAAAGCTCATGTTCAATTCTACTCAAAATGTTTCTCACTGTATATTGCAGAAATGCCATCTAAGCAAGAGATGGAAAGACTGAAATAAGAACTGCTTCCGCTTTATTGCAAGTAAACCTAAAGAATTATTCAGATATTCTGATCTGTGTAATATGCTACCATGTTAGTTATCTGAAGAAGATATAAGGGGAGATGTTGTTCTGCATCTGCTTGAACCTTGATGTACTCAATGAACATTCTCTCCTTGCAGCCATAGATGCCAGGTTAGTGCGCTAGGGACTCTTACTTGCAATTGGATTTTCTTCATTTTGTATGAGGGCATCTCCACTGCAAAGTACACATATGTAACCCTTTCAGAATAACATGAGTTTAATGTAGCCAAATCATAATAGGGACAATGTCAGTAGATGCAGTGCTGCCTTCCTCTCATGCATTGACACTACACACATTTTAATCGGAAACTACAACATTAATAGCTATACTGATGTTGTGACTCGGAGGTTTGAACCTGCTCTGTCAGAAGACATAGGCTCGAGTGATGAGGAAGATCTGGCATTAAGGTTTGAGCCTGCTTTGTTGAGTGACATAGACGGGAGTCAGGAGGAAGAGGAGGACTTGGCTCTAAGATTTGAGCCTGCTTTGCTGGAAGTTTCGGAGTCATCTTCCTCCCCAGAATCTTCCTCCCTGATTGTGCCTCAGTTGTCGGCAGATAATCAGGAGAGCATGCCGGAGTCATTGGCTGAAGATCAAGCCGAGAAATGCTGGTCTGATGCAAGGCAAAGACGCAGGCAGAAACGTGAAATACAACGTAAAAGGAAATGTCAAATCAGGGACTGAGAAAAGAGACTGACACGCCCCTCAGGGAATATAAGGAGGCGTGTTAGCTCTGAATCCCTGTTCGGGTCAACTTGTTTATTTGAGTTAGCAGTTCGGACAAATTATTCTGTGTGGCGTTTGCCTCTGATTTATGGTTCTGTTCGTTATCAGACTTGGTAGGCAGCTTCTGGGAAAACTGCCAAAGACGAATTCAGCCAAAGGAAGTTAACTCTGTCGTTCCTGTTCCTGTCTGTTTGTGTATTTTCCTTTGGAAATTTGGACTCTCACCTTGTGGCTACAGCTGAGACAGAACATTCTGATATTTTAAAAAATTCTTCACCTTTGAAACAGAAAAGAAGGCTACCTGATGATAAAAAGTGTGGAAACTATTATTCTGGGGGGTGGGGGTGTCATTTTTCTATTGAAAATCATTGTGGGGTAATGCAAGGATGCTGGATTTGACTTGGAGAGAGGTGATTTCAAATCTGTTCCTGTATTAGTCAAGATCTTATCTGCTGGACTGTTTCAACACAGAAACATTTTAATCAATAGATGAAGAAGATGGAAATGAATTGAAATAGATGTCAAGTTAGATATGTTCTAGTTAAACCTTAGCAATGGAACTCAGAAAAGATCAAATGCACAAATTTTTAATGATCTAGAGTGGGAAAACTGATGTTCAGATGGCAGTTCTTATGGATTTGAGATTTACATACAAATTACAATCTGTTGTTACCTGTCTGCAATACTGTATTAGCAATATGGAATAATTATCCCCTGCTTTGGGTTTTTCATTCTGATCTGCTTGAGCTGCTCCAAAAATGTTTGAAGATACCTGAAAGGATGCGAAACAACTTAGCAACTGCTCTTAGAGTTTCAAAGACCACATAAAAATGCTAGACAACATGCTGATCTAATGGGACCTAATTAAGACCATGTATTTCATGTATATGCCTATTCTAACTTGAATAGCAATGGTAAGTGAAATCTGCTGTGAACCCAAGATTTGTATAATAACATCTTTGATGTCAAAATTAAACATGTATGTATGCAAAAATTAAACAGATGTATATTACGTGTTGCGTGGCACAATTATAGCATTTTCCTTTAACCTACTAAAAAGCCAGCAAGTGCTAAGGACATGCAATGCTAAACAATGCTATCTATTTTAATTAAAGTTGCACAAGGATCATCCAATCATTTCATAACAAGACCAAGCTATGTTTATTCTTAAAAAAAAGATAGTCATTAAACCACTAATTTGGTAAACACCCGTGATACTTTTTATTATTTCTGGGAAGAAGAACAAACAGTTAAATGAAGGTTTCTTTCTCAGGTTATTTGGTTCTTATAGACCAAGGCCAAAGACCAAGGTGTAATCATAAGGACTTTTATTTGGGATGAACCTGTAAATCTCTTAAATAAGATTCTCTTTTTCCCATCCTAGAAAGAAATTTTATAACATCATATACTGTAAGTTTGTTATTTTATTTTGTTTTGGGCAGAATTTTCTGAAAAGCAGAAAGTGGGAACGGCAAAATAAAACTTCCCTTTCCCTTTCCTTTCTCCTTCTCCTTTTTCTCTCCCCCTCCTCCTCCTTCTCCTTCTCTCCTTCCTCCTCCTCCTCCTCCTCTAAGGATCACCACCTGATCCTCAGATTTAGAAGGTTATAGAGGTTGCTGTTTTTATTCACTATTATTATTGTTCTTTTAGACAACACATGTTCTTATTAGTTTAATTCTTTCAATTAGGCACTTTTATTTAACATTTTTTCTGTTTGTCAATTTCAGTTTCTTTCTTTTTTATTGAAAGGCAGAATAAAATACTTGTACAAAATTATAGTTAAAAAAGACATTCTCAAATTAATCCACTCAGGTCCAGGCTTGAAAATCTTATGGATGGAGGAAAAACCTCTTTTTACCACAATCTGCCCTAAATCACTCTTCATCACTAGAACATTCTGGTGCTCACCTACAGCTCTGGATGTACACAAAAGCCTCTATATGTATTCCTTCTAAGTTCAATATATTCTGTTGGTTACACATTTCTGTTCTCTGAGTTTCCTGCAGGCATTTGCCCTTTGGGATGATAAGCATAATTTGAATTCATCATACATGCTGCTAATAAATAGCCTTGTTTCTCTGTGTTTTATTTTCTGTGCCTGTTGAAATAAGCAGTGAAGAAACACCATCAAACTTCAAGGTGGGGGACAAGTTGAAGTGGAATGGTTTTATTTCATCAGGACAGATACATGTACAAAGACCTTTTCAGAGCCTGGGAGAGAGGAGAGAAATTGGCAAAATAGTACAAGTTCAGAGTATCTCCACATACTTCGAAAATGGGTAGCCGGATCTCTACCGCATCAATTGGCAGCCAGCAAGAGCTTATAATGGTTTCCTATGCCATAGCAACGGATGGCTTGCTAATAACTAGCAATCATTAAATGCACTTAAATCTACGATGCTTTCATTTTAATAGCTAGCTGGTTCTTTGAAAGAAAATACTAGCGTCTAATCAATAATATAATTCCCAGGAAGAAAATCTTTTTCTAAAATGTCTCAAACCTTTTACCTTATTATGTGTATACTGAATATACATGATGAGCTGATCTGGAATCAGAGTAAAATTACTGCCATTAAGAAAATAGCCAAGTTGATTGATAAAATAATTGGCTACAAAGAACTGGATTTTTGTCCCCAAAGGCCAAAAATATCAATACATAGAATGGATAAAAATCAGAGAGGTGTATCATAAAAAGTTTGAAATTATGAACATAATCTTCCAGGCTATTAATGGATGCAAAAATTTTTAAAAATGAAAATGTATTTTCTTATATGGATTGTATCATGTCATTGTTTAGTCATTGAACAAAGGAGAAAGAGGACAAACTTCCTTTCTTTTTCCCCCAAAGAGAGGAATCTTTATCATTTCAGTATCTTGTCTGCCTGTCTGCCGAGAAAAAATGCTGCTGTTCATCACGAGAACCCAATAGTTCTGGTTTTGATGCATGCATCATTTCAAAAAATGGTATCATAATTGGTGGTTCCTTCTGGGAAGGTCAGCTGGAAGCAACAGATGAATTTTGAACTTAATCATAAAGGAAATATGAAGAGCTCTTTCATAGATTTTCAGTTGTTGTATTCCCCAGTCTGGGTGTTGTGCCATTGAGGCATTTGCACCAGAGGTGGTATTCAGCAGGTTCTGACCAGTTCTGGAGAACCGGTAGTGGAAATTTTGAGTAGTTCGGAGAACCGACAAATACCACCTCTGACTAGTCCCGCCCCCATCTATTCTCTGCCTCCGGAGTCCCAGCTGATCGGCTGGGTCTTCTTTTGTTGCCTTGCACAGGAGAACAGAGCTGGAAAGCAGGTTAGTGGGGTGAGGAGTGAATGGGAGTTTGCAGTAACCTTCCCCCAGGAGAGGGGTGGAAATGGAGATTTTGCAATATCCTTCCTCTGCCATGCCCACCAAGCCATGCCCACCAAGCCATGCCCACAGAACTGGTAATAAAAATTTTTTGAAACCCACCACTGATTTGAATGTAAATCAACTTTGGTTGATTCGCATGCAACCAAACCTTTCTTCCATACTAGTGAACGGTCAGATGATTTATATCAGAATAAGGGGCTAATGAGTTAATGGATCCACTCTATGGGGATCATTCAAGTAAATTTTGTAAAGGTGAGGTTGAACAGACACATGTGTGAATGCACACGGTTTACACACATACAAAAGGGAGAGAAAAAAAGAGCCAAGCTGACAGTTAAAACCTCTCTCATCTAGCATAATTAATATTTTCTTTTTGAGAGTTAATGTCACAAATTTGATCATCACATTTCTCGCTTGAAGTAACCTGTCCAATGCCAAATCAAGCACGTCTGTTTGCTTTGTACACTGTGTCAGCCTTCCAAGTAACAAATCCCCTGAATAAAGTTCCAAGGCATCCATCTTTCTTTAAAGTCTCTTTATTAGGGATATATTAAATTGGCAAGAAACTGGTGTAATTCTGACTCTGGCTAGATTCTGGAAATACACCCAATAAAAGCAAAAGTTTGAAACTTCCCCACAGAGTCACAATCTCCAATAACTCATAGTGCAACAGTCCAATGACTCCAAACTCCACCTTCCTCCAGCTGCAGGCATCTGTTCTCACGGGAAAGAATACCACCTAGACATAATAATCCCCCCTTATCTCTATAACCCCCCTCTCACCAGCTAAAGAGTGGCGAGCCTGAAGTAACATTACATTCTTTTGTAGAAAGCTTAAAAAAATAAAGGAAAAAAATAGACAAAAGCTAGAATAAAATATGGCTACACTCAGGTCATCTTCAGGATTGATACACTGAGGTCGATGTTGAATATACAATTCGAGTTTTAAAATAAAAATAAATATTTTCAGCTGGTGTTTGTGCTGTGCTTTGAGCAAAAGGCTTCATCTTTTGATGATTGGAATGGCATCAAGCGACGTATGTGATCTAGGTGTTTTTCAAACCTGACAGCTTTTATTATGTATGAGCTTTCATTCCCAGAATTCTTCAGCCAACATGGCTGGCTGAGGAATGTTCAATGAGGAATTATGAGACTTGAAGTCCACACATCTTAAAGTTGCCAATTTGAAAAATACTGCTCTAACAGAATGTAAAGAAAGAAATGACACACTTTGGTGCTCATGCAGGAAGATCTGCAACCGTACAATTAAAGCCCCTCCCTTTTTTGATGTGCAGTGGATGATAAAGAGGCAGAGGTTGATTGCATGGTCACAGCAGCCATCTTGAGTTTGTTTTAGTCCTCTGCCCCTATCCTCCTGTGAATACCCTGACAGAACAGGGTATGGTGAACAAAGGGGTGTCACACGGTAAGCGTGGGCCTTTTTTTGCATCTCTACCAATGTGCCTACAGAGAGGAAAAACTTGTATTGTGACTGCCTGTTGCTGTTTCTGTCATATGCTCCTCTTCTTTAATGGCCCCTGGCACCAGTGTCCATACCATATAGCCAAAATAGTCAAGATGGCAGTCTCAAGGCTGTGATGGAAACTCTACCATTTTTGTGGCACAACTCACATAATGGGTGGGGCTTTGATGGCGGTGCTTCCTGTTCCTGTTCCATTGGTTGATTCTTCTCACTGTCTCCTTATTTCCAGGTTAACATTTCCTATTCAATAGAGGTGTAATGGAGGTTCTCCTTGTACAATACAATTCTTCCTTCCTTCCATTTTAACTTTTTGTGTGACATTTGCTGTCATCCCAACCAGCCATGTTTTTGATGGTTAGCAGTGCTCTGATTTCAGCTTCCTGCAGTCAGCTAGATTGCAGCCATGCTGGAGCTGTGAGACTGATTGAGATGTTTTTTCTTTTGACATCCCCAGTTGCTAGTAAGGAAAGAAATACATTCAGCTGTTACCAGCAATTCTAGGTAACAAATTGTTACTGAGCACAGCAAATCAGTGATGAGAAGAGCAATAAAAAGTGCATCTTTAGTTTTTCCCATTCCACCACTTACAACTCAGATGACACTATTGCCAAGTTGGATCTTTCTGTTTTCCTCTCCTTCACCCTCCAACCTGAACTGTAAACATTGGGAAGATTGAGTAGTGGGAAAGCCATTTTATTGTTTCAGCAGCATGCATAGAGAATTTTAAGATATGTGGTCAATTTAATTATTAGCTTCAAGTTTTCTGTTTCTTCAAGTGAAACTATAGCTTGGTTCCTGTTCCATTGGTTGATTCTTCTCACTGTCTCCTTATTTCCAGGTTAACATTTCCAGGTTAACATTTCCTATTCAACAGAGGTGTAATGGAGGCTCTCCTTGTACAATACAATCCTTCCTTCCTTCCTTCCTTCCTTCCTTCCTTCCTTCCTTCCTTCCTTCCTTCCTTCCTTCCTTCCTTCTCAAGTTTATATTGGACAAGAAATCACATTTCTCTTATTCCATGATTCCTGTCTCCTGCCAGATTTTGTCAAATAATCTGGTGTTCTCCAAGACTATTTATGACTTATCAACTCCAGCTTGGCCATCTCAGATTTAAACTCCTGATAAATACTATTATGTCATGTCTTACAGAGTGACAGTGAGAAAAGAGGCAATATCATTAACTCAGCATGTTTGCTCCAACGAATTTTATATTTGAATATTTCTAAAATGTTAATCATTACTATTAGGGTGTTACAGATAGTTTTAGCTGTCTATGATGAACAAAGAATGTTTCATTTTGATATTATAAGATTACAAAGACATACAGTATTTTGGTTTTTGATTAAAAATGTACAGCATGAATATAATTAAAATACAAAATGCTCTTTGAAAAAAATGAATAATTTATAACCTTCTTGCCTGAAAGTCTTCTGTATAATGTTGTTTCAGTCTAAAACCTGTAATCCCTCATTTGTTCAGGTCTGTTTCCATCTACTATGCAACACAAGTAACTATCTCTTACTCCTCCTTTCACCTCTACATGCAATATTTATACATCCAGTTCTTGTTTTTTCTAGTAGGTCTAGCATATTAAAATAGGAAACATGTTTTGGTTCAGATTTTGCTTAGAAATCTCTTCAACTTCTGCTTCATCTGTCTCCCCATAAATGCACTTAGTCCTTTTCCCACAAGTGTGGGAACACCAAAGAGCATCTGACCCTGTCAAAAAAATTTAATGTTCATTTAATGTAAAAAAAATTAAATGTAATCCAGCGCCTGGGGTTGAACTACTTTCTTCCAGTCAGTGATGCTGTGGGAACACATCATCTCATTCAGCTGACCTGTTTTACTTACTCTGACATCCAGGAGGAAGAGCAAAAGAGAAAAAGGAATCCAGTCCATGATTCAACTTAGTGCCAGAGACAGGCAGTTCAGTGCACATCTTGTGAGTCTTAATTGACTACAGGGACCAAGCCACATCTGCAACTCCTACTGGTCAGAGGAGGAGAAGTTAGCCATGTCATGAAGCCTTGCCAATTGCCTTTGGATGTAAAGCTCATGGGATACTAAGCACAACTTGGATAGAATGGGTGGGTATTTTATCTAGTCCCAAATGGTGAATTACGACCAGATTCATGTAATTGTGTGCCTCCAAGACCACCAACAAGGATATTGACATCTGTCTGTTAAAGCCCTTTGGATTCACTCTGCATAGAAGACCAGCCTTGATGCAGGACCAGTGGTGGTTATGAGGGCTGAGTCTTGTTTCTGGGAGGAGTTCAAGCCCATTAAAATTGAGAAAGTGGATAGGTGTTTTTTTTTTTGAAAACAATTTTATTGATTTTTAAAGACAAACAAAACAGACAAAACATAAAAACATCCAACTTTCTTTCATAAATATACAAACAGTGTATCGGTTGGTTTACCAATTTTTTGTGCATCCATTTCGTGGTCTCAATTACAATTACCTTACATAATATCTCATATTGTCAATCAGAAATTATATACCCTAGTATCACTATTAAACAATCATTTGACCATGATTTTATTCATTCATACTTTGCGAGATAACTATAGTTTACTTAATTTATTTTATAACAAATCATATAATCATACCAAATCTATCCTAATAACATTTTATAAATATAATATCAAAAAAGAAAAGAAATAGATATATTCGTTATTTTCTAAAATTCTAAATATTCTATTATTGTATTTTATTACTAACCATTGATAGAAAAGGTCCCAAATTTTATAGAATTGTTTATCCTCTTGTTCTCTAATTTCAAATGTCAATCTACTCATTTCAGCACATTCCAATATTTTCTTAATGATTTCCTCCTGCAATGGTATAGGATAGGGTTTTGTAGCTGTTAGTTTGGCCACTTTTCTGTTAGATCCATGCCCTGATCAAGGCTCTCTGCAAGAAGACACTTCACGGGGTCTTTCTGTGTATGGAAGGGAATTCCTGCACAGGCTAGAAAAAATGAAGCTGGGATCCCAAAGATCTGAGCTTTGTTTCTCCAGCCCAGTGCAGGAGTTCTGTTCTACGCACAGAGGGCAAAGGAACTCCTGAAGCAGATGGTGGCACTAAGCTTGGATCCAGAAGATCCAAAGTCTGTTTCTGGACCCAGGTGAAGGAGTTCCTTCCATGCATGCAGGTGAAGTGCCTGTCTTCCTTTGGCAGGAAACTCTCATTCATTCACTTAAGAATCCATGCAGTTGCTTAAGACCACAACTGTCAGGTCTGCTATCTTCAGCTTGGTGCCTTGCTGGGTTGCTATCATGAAAGGTTAAGGGGGCAGGAGCATGGGGATAAGAACAAATGTACAATAAACATGTATGGGTATGTTATGGGAAATAGGCATGGGGGAATGACAGCTTGACAAAGAGAAGCTCAGAACCAGTTTGTGCCAGCATCCTGAGAAGGAATGTGGATTCCTTCCACATGTCATGGGGGGTGGGGGGTGGGATGAGGACAGCCTTTTAGCATGGGAAATCTAGTTCTAGCCTGACTTTACTGCAGTCAATATCTTTTAGTAAAAGAAACTATCACTTCATCCAAAAGGAATCAAGGGTCTTTCTTTCCTAAGGGATCGGACTGGGCCAGGTATGACTGAGAGCCAGGATTGTACTCATTGATCAAAACAGTAATCTTGCTTAATGCCATTTCATTCAATGTTTGAAATTCAGAACTCCATTGTGGTTGTAAGCTGAAAACTACCTATGACATAGAATAGAATAGAATAGAATAGAATAGAATAGAATAGAATAGAATAGAATAGAATAGAATAGAATAGAATAGAATAGAATATTCTTTATTGGCCAAGTGTGGACACACAAGGAATTTGTCTCTTGCGCATAAGCTCTCAGTTTAGAGTGTATAGTATACAGTGTGCATTGTCTCTAGTGAAGCACACCCAGGACCTATAAACGTTTCTCATTGTTTTTTCTTTTTTGATCTCTTATAATTTGTTCTTCCCCAAAGGATGTATTTGTCAGCCTTCAAGATTTTCTTCCTTCGCTTTGCATCTTTCCGCTGTCATAAGTAACGGGGCGGGGGAGGAGGGGGGACATGGTTATGGGAAGCGAGCTGGAGGTGTTACAAAACAGAACTGTATAAGTTGGGCGGGGGAAGGTTCTTGCTTAGGCTTCTATTCTATGCTATGTGCAGCCGCAACTCTTTATCAAAATATGTCAAGGTCAATGGATAGAGGCCTCATCACCACCTGGAGATGCCCACATGATGCTATACACAACTTTTAATTGGATGAGCCAATTGAATTATTGGGGGTGGGAACGTTGCCATCACTTTGTATATGTGATTTACATGCTCATTTTCTCAGATTCAGTATTCTTTTGTTGCTACCACTTGACTTCCAGTAAAAGATATCTTGTCTCTAATTAACGGAGTCTAAGTATTTCTTTCTTGGATTTTGAATGGAGCACCATCTGACAGTATTCTATCTTGTCAATGTCCTACCTAGAATGGGGTGCTCAGAACAGTCCACAATATTTATAGATTGGCAAATCAAATAAATAAATAAATAAATAAAACAGGCCACAATATTTATAGGAAAGTAGACTGGCTTCAAGGTTCAGGATTTCTTATTAGAGATCTAGAGAAGTACTTTACATATTACACAGCTTTTCATCAATGATGGGACCATGTTTTTTGCATTGAGGCATTATCTCATTTTGAAGTTCCCACCAGAAGAAGGATAAGACATTTCTGGATCAATAGTTCCTTTTGTCCCTAGTTGTGATACCATCATAATGTATCCTTTCTCCAGTATTATTAATACTAATGGAAGTGGGGAGAAAACTTTCTACAAACTTAGAATGCTTCTAAATATAGATTTCATTGTGTCTTAACTTAAACCACATAGCATTATTCAGAGTGGAAGTTGTACAGGATATTTTCTTCCACTTGTCAACTATATTTTGCCTTCCCTTTTCTCCTTTCTTGTCCTACATTCCATTATTTCATTCAGACTTTCTTAATGACCACATTTTCATGTCCTGAATTATAATTAAAGAACATTAAATGAAATTAATTACTTTAAATAGTCATGACTAACCTGCTTGCTTCTAATGGCCTCCCACAGCTTGTCTTACTCTGGATCCAATCATAGAACTTTATGGCAATGCAAGATGTTGACCAACCTGCATCTGAATGAGCTACAGAAGCTTTGATATGCCAGGATTGGGTTAAATTCTTGACAATTTTGCAAGATTTTTCTAAGAATCTGGATTACTTGCAGAAACCTGCTTAACACAATTTTGTTAGAGAAAGCATGGGCATAAAGTAATAGTAGAAGTGGGGGAAGAGCCGCACATTCAAATGCAGAACCATACAAGCTGTTTAAAATTATTGTTTCTGTCAATTAGCTTCTGAACTATTACTTGTTAATTGTCCCATTTTCATCATTATCTCTTTCTCCGTCAACTGTACTGTGTTATTCCTAAGAGCATGGAATTAATAGGTATCTCTGCCCTTTCCATCCTGACCAATGGCAACTAACAGCCCATATAACATATAAAGTTCCTGTATCATCCTTTCTATCACTAACTAGGTAATTAAATTTTATAATTGGGTACAAATTGCTACTAACGGGCTGTTTTGATTTCAGCAGCAATGGCTCCTAAATAGGGACATGTCAGCTGCTCTATTTGTATTAGATTTTTGTGTAAATGCTGCAATTTTTCAAGTACTATGAAACACACACTGCTTAATTACAATGTGGCTCATCAGAGAAGTAATTTAATTGGGACATCACTCATGATCCATTTTAAGTCCAGTGATAATTGATAGCAATGAGTACACAGTAATTGGCGGTGTAATTCTTCTAGGGATATTCTCTAAAGATTCAGTACTGATAATGTCTTTCCCAGTTTCGATTATCATTTGTTTTAGCTATTTACATTACAAAGAACAAGCTTTATATTTGGAAAAAGAAATAGATAATATATAGATGAGAGGGGGGGAGGGAGGAGGGAGGGATCCGCCCAAAACTATCCAACGAACTTCATAGGTAAATGGCTGTTGAACATACTGTATTTTACTGAACAGATGTATTTTTCATACATCTAATTCTTCATAGCACCTTTCTACAGACTGGTGGTATTTATACAACCAGACAGTTCCAGAATTCCCAACAAGATGGTCTTTTAGGCAGGGATAGATGTTCTGACATATCTAAAAGAATTCAGATTTAAGGAGGTTATTTTTTTCTTACCACTTCTGCATTGTGTCTTGTGGAAAAACAAATACCTAGGATTTTTTTTTCTGAATTCATGCTTCTTATAAAATGACATCCATTTAATAGTTATTTCCAAATAAAGTGACATTATTTGTGGGAGGAGATTTTAATATCTGTATTTCTTAGAGATGGGAGTTGTTTTGAAATATCCTTTCACTGGAAATCAAAACAATTTAGCATCAGAAACAAATTAATTCAATACAGTCTCTCTTTTTTTAATTTTTAAAAGTTAATATGTGAGAAATGTTTTATAGCAAAGCTCTGTTTTGGAAATGTGCATACATGTCATATCAGTCTTACACCTAGAAGTCCCCATGTATTCAAAATGACTTATCAAATAGGATGAATGTTTAGGGTGATAAAGATAGTATTACAAATATTCTTTAATACAATTAGCATGGTTTTTTACATGAAAATACAAAGAGGCTTTGCTTATAATTTATTTTTTAGAACAGATAAAATATTTCTTGTGAGAAAAATTACATTTACTTCTGAACTTCATGGCCAAATGAGAATTTAAGCATGAACTTTCCTGGTCCTGGTACCCCAACCATGGTCTCCAAACTTTTCAGGCCAATGGGCACATTTGGAGTTTTGAGAGTTAGTTTTGAGAGTTTTATGGACACTATCATAAAATGGTTGTATCATTATTGTAGCCAATCACCATACCCCCACATATCAAAAGGCAACCTGCTGACGTTTTATTATCTAAGAATGTCCCTAAATTCTATGTGGGACTTGTGAGAAATATATATTATGCTCAAGGGAAATGTCTAGCTTTGCAACATATAAGTATCTTATTCTTTTCTTGCTTAAATAAATATAAACATTCAACATTATATTGGGAATCAAATTTTATACTGAGAAATATATTAATGGCTACATTATTAACCTAAACCTTATCGTGAAGATCCAGATTTTAACTATTAAATTACAGTCCTGAACTGAGGATGTAAAACCAGGAAAGTGTTAAGGTATTAAGATGGTTATATTAATAACACCAAGATTATTCAGCACTGTACCTCAGTGTATCACGGCCCCCCTTACTGAGCAAATTAATATTTCAGAAAGGCTTATTTTTAAACTCTTCATTTCACAACAGAAAATGTAGATGAATGGTAGAACTGAATCCCTGTTGGGTAGGAAAAGAAGGAAATTGATAAACCTGTGAGTTTTAATTCATAGATTACCAGATCTTAAAAACACAAAGAACTTTTGTGTGAGATTGTATGTGTGTGTGCGTGTGTGTCTAAAAGCCACAAGAGCACCTTGAAATGCCATCTTTGAAGAATTAATCAGGGAAGAAAAGAAACCTGAAAGCACATTTTATTAGGTTTTTAGAAAATCTCTACAATAGAATGTCCAAAATGTAGATTTTTACACTTCCGTTTTGATTACTTTATTTGAACAGATAACACATGAGACAACTTCAGCATACAACATAGTAGTTTTGCCATGTTGTATGATTTCTGGGCATAGTAAAGAAAGGGGATATTTTCTTAAAGTGCTCTTGTTCAATGTATACCTCTTTCTCAGGTATATTGGATTAAAACTGTCACCATACACCTGAAGGGCATAGATGCCTAAATATCATAATTATCTTTAGTGGTGTCTTTTAACCGTTGCACCCTTTACCTTTCTCTTCATTTACCCAAGTATCCACTTTCTTTCTAACTCTAGGGCTCTGGTTCTCTGATTTTTTTTTTTCTTCAATAGGTCAAAGGGTTAGGTTCTTTCTAACTTCACTGGAACTTCACCTCTGGGCAAAGGAGAAAATACTGTTTCTGTTTTCAAATGCAAAAACTAGATGATTTTCTCGACAGTTACAATGTGGTAACCTGTCCATCTAGCTTTAATGGATTAGAGGATTTTTTTTCCTAATGGTTCCAAAGCTTTACGAAACTAACAATAATGATGAGGTCTGTTCAGACATAAACATTGAAAATCAATTGGTATTGATATAACATGAGCCCATTTGTAAACATTTGATGTAGAATTTTTCATAGAAGTTTGTTTTAGAGAGGCAAGTGTGCCAAAATGCTGTTTCATTTGTGAATGAAAGTTGGCCAAATATCATCATATTTTGTCTTTTCAATGCATAGCATTTCTGTAGGGTTCTTGGAGGTCTCTGAACTATTTTCTTGCAGACATTTCATTACCCAAACTAGGTAGGTAACATCATCATGTTAGCTAGTTTATTAATAAAACATCTGCAGAAAAACAACCAAGCTCAGAGACTTTCAAGGTCAACTCTGGGCTACAAATATTCTCTTTCCTTTAGCATTTCATCCCCACTGATATCTTATGCAATAAGATCGTGCATTGCATAGTTTAATTAGGTGTGCTTTGAAGAAGTACTGCATTTTCCCTGTTCTGAATTTACCATCCATCAGCTTCATGGTTTCATCTTGTTAGAGAAGTTCATTTTTGTGAGAAAGGGAGAGAGAAAAATCTCAAGAGATTTAATCCACACTGCATATATTTTTATATTTCTCTTTTATGTTCTCTGACTCTTTTCTTTAAAAATATTATTAAAAAGTGCAGACATCATAGCCATTCTTTGTGGAGCCAGTACTGTAGTCCCCAAATAATTTGGAGCTCCTCTTTTAATACTCTGGTATCTTCAGGTTCAGGAAACAAACTATACACAGTATTCCATTTGCATAAGGTTTTATTTTATATTGCATCCCTAAAGGTCTAACATAGAATTCAACATTTCTGTTGCTGCATTTCACCAAGTCAGCAGACCAAAGTATCTTTCCTGCCATGTCAATTTTATTTCCCAGGATGTTCTCCTGGTGTGTGTTTGTGTGTGTGTGTGTGTGTGCAGGCCATTTGAAAGAGGCCATTGAAACCTGCTGCTTCAAAAATTGTTTCAGCAATCTCCACATATGTGCACTTACATAAACAACTCACCTTACTGAAGGAGCAGCAGAAGAGTTGTCTCTGCAGGCATGCATGCGCACACACAAACACATTTGTACACCCACAATTGGAGATCCCCTTTGAAGTGGCTGTGTGAATCTTGCAAAGAATGCAACTGTTCTGCAACTAATCTATTATTTTGAAGCCCTCTTTCAAACGTTTTACACAGTCTTTGCATCGTGAATTGCATTTGGCAGTTCTGAACTCCAGATCATAAATCGGAGATCCTTCTTCTACATAGATCCTTTGTGAGTGTTGTGTGTTAACTCTCTGATTATTTATGTTGGCTTCATAATTCCTATCCACTGGTTGTTTCTTTCATTATACAGAATAGGAGAAAACACCTGGTGTCTTACTAGGTGATTCTTTAATCTGTTCTTGTTATGTACATAAAAGTATGAAAATGGAAATAATCAAGGAAAATCCATGCTAGTTACCACAGGATTATTTCCATTGGCTCTAGAATTTTGATCTCTGTTGGCATCAATAGATATAATTACATAGATTATATAGATTGTTGCCTGACTTTTACTCCATTTTCCCCATTTAATCTTTGTTTATTGTTCACAGATGTTTAATAAATAGAGCTATATTGCTAGATGTACTGTGTAATGTGCAGGCATTCTCTGATCTGGATCTTATAAGGATCGATGAGGAATGTACCGGGTGCTAACTAAAATGGAAATTGCCTGGAGTAATTTTCCAACATTTTAAATGGGTCATTTTACCCTATTCAAATGTGGGATTTTGTCAAAAGTTGTTTGGAAATCAGAATACCCAAATTCTACTAGATTATCCACCTGTAGTCCTCTGAGAACTTCAAAGTTCAATATTTCGGAATATTTTCCATACATGTATTACACCACCTTGAGAAAAATTGTCACATTGCTACATTGCAGTGATCAAGAACATTAGAGACAAGTTGCATATATTAAGCATGCTTAATGTAGGATGTCACATTTTATATGATCATATATTCTTGAGTTCTCCAGTAATGGCGGCCTATGATTCCTTCAGTCCATTCTTAAATGATTTTCTCATTTGGGTCAATCAAGTATAATGGCCTAATTTAGATGACATCTAAGCTAGCAATTATGAACTGGAAACTACTCACTGAAATGGATTTCCAAGTGTAGTTAGGAGACCAAATGCAAGCCCAAATATGCATTAATATTGTTTTAAAATCTTTTTTCCAGTCTTCAAATATTTTCTTTCTCTGTAAAATTTCTTTCTTTCTTCATTCATAATGTGCTTTAACATCATTTTAGCATTTTTTAGTTTACCTTATTACACTGAATAATATTTCTTTTCCCTTTTCTTCTCTTCTCTTTTTTCTTTTTCTTCATCATTTTGCAGATTCCCTGACTTGCTCGGTTTCCTGATCTGAGATCCTGCAATCTTCCATGGGAATTTTATTGGGGCAAGAGAAATCATGGAATCTGCCAGTCACCGGAAATATTATATGAGATGAAAAATATCTTAAAGTTCCTGAGATTGAGAAAAACATGCTCTATCACGTACAGTGTACATACATTCATTTTTCATTTTAATATTCATTTATTTAAACTATGGAAGATCAAAAGCCCAAATATGTATTTATTTTTTCAACTGATTTTTTTTCAGTTCTAAATCCCATAACTATTTTAGACTTTTCTGAGAATGTTGACTTTGATTTGTAATGCCAAAAAAAGGGAAATCTGTTATCAAAGTAGAACTTTCCAAGGAAGGGAGGGAGGGAGGGAGGGAGGGAGGGACAAACTTTTTAAAAATAGCATTTTGAGAGAGGATAATGAACTGCTTAAAAATCCTTTGAAAAATGATCCAGATAATTAAAAGTGGCAGAAAATCATAGAAATAAAAGTAGGTGAGAAAGAATGAATGTATCAAGAAAATTCATAAGTAATAAGAAATAAAAGATAGGTGACATCTAAGCTATATGAATAACCTGTTAAATAAAACTAGTATTGGCACCAAATATTAGGTTGATCTTTGGCAAGAAGAAGCTATGCTTTGGAACAGACAGAATTCTCAGATAGCTAGTGTAACAGCATGCTTTTGAACTGCATTTTAAATTCCACTTCAGCAGGTTTGCTGAAATATGTCTTTGGCCCATCTGGGCTACTATATTCTCTTCTAGTTACCAGTATGGGACACTAGCATGCATTGAAATAAGGAGACAGTCATAGCATCTTCTATATTAAGTGTACAGTGGCAAAAGCATACAGTAGTAAATGCTCTGAGTTACCATGATGTAGCTATACTGGATCTTCAAAATTGCTTCTGCATAGCTCTGTACACAATTTTATGAAAAGCTACAAGACTTGTCTTGAACAGATGAAGACCTTTCATTCTGCTTGAGGCTGGGAGAAACTAAGAATTGGGATGATGAGAAACCATATAAGCCATGGTTGCAGAACTACAAAAAATACCTGCCTGCTCAATTAAACACTACTTTTCTTTCCATAATCATTTTTAGATATTCAATTTGCTTTCATTTTGACTGATTTCTTCCTTATTTGTTTAGGTTTTTATGTTTTTTTTAAAGTGTCATGCTGCTCATCATAACAGAGTTTTCCTAACACAACACAACATTAGAGGCTATTTTAAAAAACTTTTAAGTTAGTAGTTAAAAATCCACTGTTAACATTCAGTGAATGAAGGGACAGCTGACAAAAATAAACGGGTGTAAAAGTTCTATTGATATTTATAATGATGCAAAAACCCTTGGGTGCATACAAAATAATAAAGGAGTTGGTAGAAGAAAAAATATTTCAGAGCTGGACAATTACCACTAAGCTATGTTTCCATCTGGGGATGTATAGTAGACAGTACAGAAGATGATCCTGATGGACTTTTGCAAGAAATGTTACCTAGGAAAAGGAATCTCAAACATTCCTTAAGTCCTAAAAAGCAAGGTAATATTTGGGAGCAGTTCCACCAAAAGCCTTCCTGATTTATTAGGGTATATAGGATATAGGAGAAGCTACACTACAATCATACTTGCAAGATTCTGTTATTACAGCCTATCTCAATAAGGTAAAGGCCTAGTCTTTATGGTGCAATTGGTTTCCTAGTTTGGTCTAAGTAATGGGGTTGATTGGGGAACAACACAGAACAGAGCAGAACCTCCTTTGTCAGCAGGTTTTGACCAGGTAATGTGAATTGCTCTGATCTCTATTAGCTTCTATTGAAAGAATGTTATAACTGCAGTGAAAGCTATTGACCAGTTTATATGTAGCTTTCTAAAGACTTTAGGAGGGACACGGTGGCTCAGAGGCTAAGACACTGAGCTTGTTGATCAGAAAGGTCAGCAGTTCGGTAGTTCAAATCGCTAGTGCCATGTAACGGAGTGAGCTCCCATTACTTGTCCCAGCTTCTGATAACCTAGCAGTTCAAAAGCATGTCAACATGCAAGTAGAAAAATAGAGACCACTTTGGTGGGAAAGTAACAGCATTCTGTGCACCTTTGGCATTTAGTCATGCTGGCCACATGACCATGGAGACATCTTTGGACAGCACTGGCTCTTTGGCTTTGTAACAGAGAGGAGCACTGCCCCCTAGAGCCAGAAACGGCTAGCACATATGTGCGAGGGGAATCTTTACCTTTTACTAGAGACTGAGGATGATGCTGAAAATGTAGTCATCTATAGTGCTGGAACAGAAGAAGGTTGTCAGATTCAACTGCATCTGTATATCTGTCATCACAGCTTTAGTAATATTGGCAGAGAGACTGGGAAAAGGCAAATGTATTAACTCTACTAAACCATCTGAACCAGGCATGTGCTTTGCTGCAGCTAGAGCTGATTATAAGTCCACAACCATCTATGTTAAGCATAGTTGTAAAGACTGCCAATTCAATATCACTGGAAGAGAGGTTTCTTGCTTTATTCATTCTGCCCATTCATTTTTCTTAGCAATAGAAACAAGTTTTGAATAAAATGGCCTTTCTGGACAAATGTATAACCTTATAAATGCTTCCTAATGTTTAGTAGCATACATGCAAAATGCAATAAGAACAATAACAACAACAACAATAATGGAACAATTACTTTTATTTCATTAAACACTTATATATCATTACAAATATGGATCAATTGTTCATTTTACTAATTGCTAATTCATTTTGCTGATCTTAGATTCACAGAACACACACTTCACAATCCCTTTTCAAAAATCCCAAACAAATGCATTGATTCAATTCTCATTTGTGGAGTCTGTCCTCCAGGTGTTTGGCATGTAGTTTCCACTTTTATGTGGGAATTGGAAACCTGACCATATGGAGCAGGGGTCGCCAATCTTTTGGACCTCAGGGACCACCAAACTCATAATTTTAAATCCCAGGGACCACTAATATGAATTTTGACTGACGGTGGCTTGCTGACATTGGTGGGAGAGAGAGAGAGAGAGATCTGATCTAACCTCTCTCTCACCCTCCCTCTCTCTCTCTCTCTCTCTCTCTCTCACACACACACACACACACACACACAGAGGCAGGGGTGGGATTCAAATTTCTTAACAACTGGTTCTGTGGGTGTGCCCTAATTTGTGGGTGTGGCTTGGTGGTCATGTGACTGGCTGGGCATGGTTTGTATGTAAATATTATAAATATTTATGTAAATATTGAATTTTTTATAAAAAAGAGCAACTTTTACCCAAAATCAGGCAAAGCAGGCAGGCAGATTGCATTGCTCACAGAATTACAGATTCATTCAGAGATCTATCTTTCTGCCATTGGCTGCCTGAGTCTGCACTAAATAATCGAAGCTTCAGTCCTAAGGAAGGTTTGGCTCTGTTTAAAAGCAGAGCCAAAGATCTAAAGATTAGCTAGAAAGCAAGAAATCCAATGGTTTCCTGCTTTCTAGCAAATTCAAATCTCCTGGCACAGCAGAACAACTGATGGTCGGGGAAAATAAAAGGAAAAACAGCAACTTATCAGGCAAGTTTGCCAGGTAAGGAGTGAGTGGGCAGGGAGGGTTCCCACGGGTCATGTGAGCAGCACAGCCTTGTGCAGCCTGGATTAACTGCTTTGGGGGGTGCTCTGGGTGTGACATTTCTCTGCAGACCACCAAAATTTTCTCGTGGACCACCAGTTGGTTGCAGCACACCAGTTGATGACCACTGATATGGAGGATATCAGAAATCATGGTGATGGTACTAAAGCAAGGACAGCATATCCATAACATCAACAACGGCATTTGCAGTAAGCCACAATTCCAGTAAAATGGTGCAAAATCTTTTGTAATATCATAGCACACATTCCACTCCCTGTGTAATTGTATGCGTGTTGTACAGTTCTTGCATTTCAGCATCCCAATGCTTTGTCATTCATTTCCACTTGACCCTGCTTTGTGGATATCCCAAGTGAAGGTTCTAAAGAAAGCATCTTCTTCTGTGAATCAACAGACAATAGCAGCTAATGGCACTGTTACCTTTAGGGAGACAATGTGAACTGTCTTGGAAAAGAACACTGACATTAGTTACAAGTTAAAGCTGTATATTAATTCATGAAAACATATCCAACTCTCAGGGTGATACCTCTGGCAATCAAGTAAAGGCCTCCATTCCTAAACCAAGAGCTTTCCCCATACACCCCTTGCATTTTCCATCTCTCTCCTTCTCATGCAGCATATAAGATTTTAGTTCTGACATGGTATTTTATCATAATCAATCATGGTGCTTTTTACATTTCAGGCTAAAAAAAATCAAAATGAACAATAAGTTTCAGGCATCAGAAAATAAACCCAAAGATGTATTAGTTTAATCATAAGATCCACTTATAAACTTTGACAAGCTTATCGTTGTACTGTTCAGAGTCACCTTATTAAATATTTCTGTACATTTTTCAAGCAAAGCATTAGTACAAGTTCAAGTGCAGGACTTTCAAAGTAGAATTCGTTCAAAAATCAGTGAATTACTTGCCTTGTAAATCTGGCATGGGATCATATATATAGATGATAGATAGATAGGAGGGGAGAGAGAGAGAGAGAGCAATTACAGCTATAGTTATTGTACAATAGTAAGTCAAAGCCATTATTAATTTATCTTTTTGTTAAACACCCTCATCATAATAGAGATCTAAATTGACCTTGATGTCCAGTTACATCAAAATAGGACAATTCATTCACTCAGCTACAACCACTCTTTATCTCACACAGTGCCTGAAATATGCAAGTAGACTTAGGCTTGCTATCAATTTTAGTAAGCGACAATCAGTGGCACCAGGGAAAGATAGACTATACATCTATTGGCAACTATATGTGAACTTCCAATGGTTAGAAAGTCTTTTAGAATATAAGATGTTCCATACTTTTTATATTCTCTGTTATCTCTGTCTCTAATAGAGTACCCAGAGCCTATTAAAGGAAATCACTTCTGGCCATCTCTCTTCCCTAGAAGGTATCAAGAAGGTTTTCTGAAGGGAAAGTCATATTTCCAAGAAGATTGTCATCATCCAAACAGAAGGCACAGCTAGAACAAGCAAATCCTTCATAACAAAACAAATACACTGATTCAGCAATTGTTTCATTTTAATTGCTTGAAAAACTAGACAATCATTTATGGCCTTTAGGCATTTGTTGTGCTTTTCCTGTGACAAAAATAAGGAGATGGGTGTTACAACCTCAGATTGTGTGTGTTACAGAAATGGGTAGGATTAATGAATACTGAGGTGATTAATTTTACCTTGGAACTGATAAAAAATAATATTTTTAAATGTTGATTTGTTCTGTTTTCTTATGAACCATGAAAACATGTGATAAGCTTTTGTTAGATTGACATTGATCTGGTGGCGCTGGCTTCCATTAATAAGAGAATTTTTCTCTTTCCACATTTTCCTATAAATACGTTTGGATGGAAGATTCTTCATATGATATTCACCATTATTATCAGCTGCTTATTACTATTAGCTTAAGCATTTATTATAATAAATAGTAATAGTAATAGTTGTAGCACATTTATTTCAGACAGAGGTTTTCTGAAATAGGCTGAGATATACAGTCAGCATAATAAAGCTGTAATGTAATAAAAACTGTTCTTCTTAGATTATTGTGTGATACAGTCAAATAAGAAAAGCGAAGACAATAAAGGGCTGGTCCTCACTTTGCCTTTTCTGTAACATTGATTCATTTATTGATTGGTTAGTTGGTTGATTTTAAATGTAGATATTAAATAGGAATGGGGAAAATTTCAAACACTGGGGCAACCCAAAGAGTAGGCACTGCAACCTGGACCTTTCCTCCCACCAACACCAACCACTGGATAGAGAATAAAGGACTGATGACTCACTACGCCCATCCTTCTGCTGCCAGACTTCATCCAGCAGAGGGGTCAATACCATTTCAGGCCCATGACAATGCCTGAAACCTAACTTGTTGTGGTTCACCGGCAGCCGGTGCAGAAGGCAGCGGAATTGGGCAGTGGGGAAGAACGGGGACCAGTCAGGGAGTCTGGAGAGGATTCAGTTGAGGATCCTGCATCTGATGCAGAGATGGGGCCAGGACCATCTGGGAGTGTCATGCTGTCTCCGGAGCCTCTGCGGTCTGGCAGCAGCAAGGCAGAGACTCAGTAGAGCCTGTTCCTAGTGCGCAGAGCTGCTAGAAGGTGAGAGCAGCTGAAACAAAAGGGGCGACTAGAGAGTAAGACTGGGAGGTGATTGCCCCTCCCATAAGGTATAAAGGTCAGGCAAAGATGATGAAAACTTTGCAGGAAGCGAAGTAATTCTTTCGGTTCAGATTCATTCTTGAAGCTCTTTGTACTTCAGTTGGTTTTTTTTCTAGTTCATTTGATACTTCTATTATTGGCAGCACTTCAAAGAAAAGAAAGGTGGGTGCTTATCTCGGGGGACTGTTTAAGATTCATTCCGTCTGGGAATGAAAACAATTCCCAACATTGCAATAAACTAAGTCTTGTTTTTAAAATAAGTGTGTGCTTAATTACGGTTTAGGAAGCCTCGGTCAGAACATAACTGAAAGGTTCCAGATAATCTGCTTCTTCCAGAGTTGTCTGCAGCTGTAGCATGACCACCTTGTTAACCCCCCTCCCCCAAAAGGTTGAAGATAAGAGGAAATTGTCCAAAACAGTACAATCTTGGAATGGCATTATAACATAATTCAGTTCATCTATGTAATGATGAACTGAATTAAGTCCACTCAGGAAAACATCAGGGTTTCTTCTAAATATTTTCAGCAAAAAAAAAAATTGCTTTGCTATTTGACAAAACCTGTCTAGATGAGGGAAGATGAGACTGTGGAAGCAGTGAACTTACAAAATCAGTTTTAGGTGATTGGCAAGCATATACTGAATTTAATAGCAATAGCACTTAGACTTATATACCACTTCACAGTGCTTTACAGCCAGGGGTGGGATTCCATTTTTTAAACAACCGGTTCTCTGGGTGTGGCTTAGTTGGTGGGCGTGGCTTGATGGACATGTGACTGGGTGGACATGGCTTGATGGTCATGTTATTGGCTGGGTGTGGCCAACTCAATATTACTCACATTGAGGCATGCATCTCCTCGCCTGGCCTCTCATGACTGTGGGGATGCTGCAACAGTTATAAGTGTGAAAAATGGTCATAAGTCACTTTTTTCAGTGCCATTGTACCCTTGAATAGTCATTCCACACAAGCAAAGTACCAGCAAAGGAGGGGGAAAAAACTCCAGAGACGTTCCTGACACAGGAAGTCTAGTCCTGCCAAGAATGTAATAAGGATTAACGGAGAGGCGGTTTCTGTAAGCAACACCAGAATGTTTCCTTACAGGATTAGGCCAGTAATTTCTTCTAACAATCGGTTCTCTGAACTGCTTAGAATGTTAATAACCGGTTCTAGAGAATAGGTGCGAACTGGTAGAATCCCACCCCTGTTTACAGCCCTCTCTAAGAGGTTTACTGTGGTAGCATATTGCCCCCAACAATCTGAGTCCTTGTTTTACTGACCTCGGAAGGATGGAAGGCTGAGTCAACTTTGAGCCATTGAGACTAAAATTGCTCCACTGCTGGCAGCTGCAAATCAGCAGAAGTATCTTGCAGTACTCATTCTAACCACTGTGCCACCATGGCTCAATTGATACTGAATTTAAACTTAGAAAGAGGAGACGTGTCTTTGCTTCGACTTGGTTTAGTTCCCAGCTGATTTTATTTCCTTATATAAATGTCATTTGTGTGAGCCTCATCTGTCTTGGAGACACTATTCAAGGATTCAGCCTGTAATTAAGATGATCTTTCATCATCAGAGCTGTTTAAGTTCATTAAGGTTCTGAGAAGAATGTCACTTCTCAGTCTGAAAGGATGTTTCTTATAGCAATAATCCTTCAAATCCACCTGATAGCTGTTATTTTTTGCACATGTAAGATTTTATCATAGCCTTCATTACCATATCAAAACATATTCACATAAAAAGGTCAAGATTTCTTTGCATCAACTTTAATTTCTGGGGTCTATATGGACATATTTCCCTAGGTTGTTTAGCTATAATTGCAGAAGGGATTCACCACTTCCACATTTTCTTCCAAAATGCTTTTCATCTTCCCAATTAGCCACATCTGATCTAGTTCTTCATTTGTCATTAGAACATCTGCCTCAAGAGACAAGTCTTCATTGAGAGTGATGGATTCAAATATGTTGTCTCTGATGTCCAATCTGCTGTCAGCTCTTTCAGGTAAACCAGACAGGAAATATGACTAGATGAGTTAATTCTACTTTATTGTTAAGCAACATTAACATATCTTGCAAGTTTGAAGGTACAAATCTCCCACTGCCACATTTCACCATCCAATTAGGGTGGATCCTTCCTAAGTTTCTTTCTCTGAAGAAGCCACTGGGGCTTAACTGAGTGTTCCTCTGTCTGTTGTCTGATTGCTCCTAGACATCATCTCCTCCCCTCATTCCTCAAGGTCATTACCATATACCACTGCACCACTCCTCTGATTACCATTCTGTACCAGAGACTTTCTCAAAGAAAAATACTAAGAATCAAATGCCAATCCAGCTGGATCTACTGGGAAGAAAAAGAAGCTTAGTTGCCCTTTGCTTCAAAGATAGTCTCAAATGTAATTCTCACAGTCTAGCTACTGGGATCAGTGTTTTAAATGCAGCTAATTTCTTTATAGATCCACCTCCTGGTTTTGTGAACCTTGAATTTTCAATTCATTTTTTTCTTGTCTTTTATATTTTAAATGTTATGTCATATAGTATTCCTTATTTTAATTGTGATGACACAAATAAACAAAGATCTCAAATATGGCTAATTTTATGCCTGTCTTGTCTTCTGCTTGTCACTGTCCATCTATAGTAACTAGCTTCATTTTAATAGATTGAAGTGCTCTGGTGCTTTGTCACACCATAAGTTGAAAATCCTTGGCATAAGCCATAAAATGGTCTAAATATTTTTGAAAGCAAATGCTCCATTGTGGTTTACCACAATGAAGTTAATAATGTTTCCCTGTGTCTGCTGAAACTTTGGCTGTATCTATATGGCTGTCTTCAAAGTAATATTCATCAAATGTGATTTCCTTGTGCTTCAAGGACCACCATGCTGGAAAGGGCACAAAGTAAATCAAGGTTGTCTCTGGCAAATAAGTTTTGACACCCAGTATTTATCTCACTTATTTCCAATATGCATGAGAAGCCCTTGGAAAAGAAGCAAAGAGTTTATATAGGAAGAAAGGAAGGACGGAAATAGCTACAATTAGGTTTTTTTTTAAACTAATTCTGGGATGCCCCATTGCTCCAGTTGAGAGAGCCAGTTTGGTGTAGTGGTTAAGGCACTCAATTAGAAGCCAGGAGACTGTGAATTCTAGTCACACTTTAGGCACAAAGCCAGCTAGGTGACCTTGGGCTATTCCATCTCTCTCAGCCATGGGAAGAGACGAAGGGAAACCCTTCCAAAATTTTGCCAAGAAAACTGCAGGGACTAGTTCAGGCAATTGCCAAGAAAAAACATTGACTGAAACAGAAAGGGGGAAGAGAGACAGAGGGAGGGAGGGAGAGAGAGAGAGAGAAAGTGAGAAAGAGAGACAGACAGAGACAGAGAGAGAGAAAGAGAGATAAAGAGACAGAGAGAGAGAGAGAGACAGAGACACAGAGAGAGAGACAGAGAGACAGAGACAGAGACAGAGACAGAGACAGAGAGACAGAGACAGAGAGAGAGAGAGAGAGAGAGAGAGAGACAGAGACAGAGAGAGAGAGAGACAGAGAGAGAGACAGAGAGACAGAGACACACACAGAGAGACAGACAGACAGAGAGAGAGACAGAGACAGAGAGTGAGACAGAGAGACAGAGACAGAGACAGAGAGACAGAGACACACACACGGAGAGAGAGAGAGAGAGACAGAGACACACACACAGAGAGAGAGACAGACAGAGAGAGAGACAGAGACAGAGAGTGAGACAGAGAGACAGAGACAGCGACAGAGAGACAGAGACAGAGAGACAGAGACACACACAGAGAGACAGGGAGAGAGAGAGAGAGAGAGACAGAGAGAGAGACAGAGACAGAGAGACAGAGACAGACAGAGACAGACAGAGACAGAGGGAGAGAGAGACACACACAGAGAGAGACAGAGACAGAGAGAGAAAGAGAGAGAGAGATTATTCCAATTTCTCAACTCCTGAGAAGATTCTTTTCTTATGAAGAGAATATTAGAAAAGCATGATAAGGGAGAACACAAGCCAATACCAGTCACCATCAAGATCTCTAATATTTCCTTTCAGGTTCTTTTACATATCATATCATATCATATCAAATCATATCATATAATGAAAGAATTTGAAAAGAAATGTTACAGATCTTGATAGCGATCAGCAATACAGAGACACACACAAAATACACACACAATACACATATGTGCACATTCATATACACACGTATAGACATATAGACATATATACAGAGACACAAAAATACACACAAAGGAGAACAATATTCATCAAGAACATACCACATTTACAATGTCCAAAACTTAATTTAATTATATAATATGATCTAACTACATGTAAATACTTTTTGACATAGTCACATATTAAACCAGAACTGGGGGGGAATTAAACATATTAGAGTACACTGTCTAAATTTTGAAATAATCTCCAAGGAAGTCCTTCCTAGGAAGGAAAGGTTTGCTCAGATACAGAAAAAGAGATATGCTATTTATATCTCTGTCTTGTTAATGGAAAATAGCTTTGTCATGTACAGTTCTTCCTCAATCAAAAACATGTGCTCTTCGTTTCTGTAGCTCTCAAATTTCTAATCACTGAAATGTAATTCAAAAGAACTTGAACGTTTATTTAAAAAAAGCAAAGGGATTTTCCAGGATCAAATTAATATTTGCAACTATTTTATTTCAAAACAGTCATACTAGCTCACGACCACATTGTGATTGTGTGTAAACTCAGATTGCCTTTTGAGAAACATTTCCAATCTTTTTTTTAAAAAAAACAAGTTTTATTTTCAAAACAAACAATACATAGATACACATAAAACAAAACATAAAAACATTTCCAATCTTTGACTAAAATAAAGGTAACAGAATGAAAATAATTTTTTTTCCAATTACCATTAGCCTACAGAGATCCAAAGCCAAGATGTGGTCTATGTTTAAGTTTGCATTTTATTATATTTTTCATAACATTCTATATTCATTCTGATCAACCTACTATTCTCCAGTGTTTTTGAATTCCTCCCCTTTAATTCTTCCCTGATGGCTGGTCTATATAGGACAGGGCAGTGGTGGTATTCAAATTTTTTTACTACCGGTTCTGTGGGTGTGGCTTGGTGTGCGTGGCGGGGAAGGATGAGCCTGGTCAACATGCGTCTGGCTTGCAGCTGTTGACTTTAACAAAGAAAAGGCAGGAAAGGAAGGAAGGAAAATATGTATTTAAGGAAAGGAAGAGCAGATAAGCTGATGGAGAAGAGAAAATGAGCAGGAAGAGATTTAATAGATGAGAATGCATTGAGAGTTCTGAAATCAAAGACCGTGGTATGGAAGGAAGACCACTGAAATCACAGGGGTGATAGAGATAGAGAAGGATAACAACAATCTATTCACATAGCAGAAGTACGCAAACAGATCTTTTCCAATAACTCCCATCAGTCCCAATCCTGGGCCGGAATTTGTGTAAAGCATACTCCAACAACATCTGGATGATATCACGTTGCCTTCTTTAACAAAAGGTCACATCAAGTCAGAAGAAAGATCCATCTCACTGAATCTTGGCTATACTAATTCTCAACAACTGCCCTGGCTTTAGACTGGGTTCTTTCTCAGCCTTAGGCAACAGCAGGAGTCTATATTATGAAATACATTAAAAAACAGACAAAAGCTTTGATCACATAATCCTGACTACCACCCTGAGTTTTGATCACATATTCACGGCTACCATCCTGAGTATTTTAACTCCCATTTATTTATCTACTTATTAAATTTATATGCTCCTCATCTCACACTTTGAGCCTCCCCCATGGACAGCCTTGTCTTTCACAAAGTGATCAGGGACATGACAGAGCTGCAGCTCATTTTGAACAATGCAACTTGTGATGATACGGTAAAAGAGAAAGATGATGGGAAAAGCCTGTGCCCACGAGACAGAAATGCGTAGAGTGAATTTTTTCAACTTATTGCAAAACCAGAGGTCCATAAGTCACATCACTTTGGGATATTTTCCATTTTTATTAACTCAAGAGGCTGAATCTCTGCCACAGCAGCATTTTTCTTCCAACTGCCTATGAATTGTCACTGCATATTTGCTAAATACTTTTTTTTTCTTTGCAGCTTTATCAGGTTCATTTTTTTTAGATCACCAGGCAGCAACCTTTTAAAATAAGCATAAGTTAAACAAAATTGCACACGAATAGGAGAAATGGCCCTTTTTGTTTTAGACAGTCAGAGAGGAGACTCCTCTTTCTCAGTCATCTCTCTTGCAAATGTAAATTTCAGATCGAACAGGAAATTCAGGACACACTTTAGTCTACCTGTGCAAATGAAAAGTCCATTTCAATGTTTAATTTGAACTGTGATTCTTTTGTTAATGTAGATGCATCCGATAATATGTATTTGTGTGTGTGCATGTTTCCTGATTAATCTTTATCTACTTTTGTATATTGCTTCAGCACTAGCATGTAATTAATATTTTCTTTTGTTGTTTTGATGTGGTTTTCCAACTGTGAGCAAATTTGGATGTAAACATTTGTGTTCATGAACTGGTTCCCCAAACTGATTCCATTTGTACCCATCTGCATATAAAATTTTTATTCAGAACTCTGATCTACTAGTAAACTTTGAATTCCAGTTGGATTGGATACAAGGATATCAAGTTTCCATACAGTAAAGGGGAAGTTTCTTTCAATAGTGTTTCAAGATAAGCATTCTCTTGCTTCTCACAACAATGCTCCAGACTTCTCAAGAAGTAAGTAAGACTGCTGTATGAAGAAAATCAGAAGCTACTTCTTTGTGTTTGTCTCTTTTCTTTCTTTCCTATTTTTCTTTTCTTTTTCTCCTTTCTTGCATCTTTAGCTGTCTCCTTGAATTCTGTTTTTTAAAAAGGGTTTCTGTTAGATTCTTTTTGTCCTTTGAACTGGGTTGTTATCATGCAGATGTTCCCATAACAGACTAGGTTACTCAGTGCATAAAGGACAAACTTTTCTGCTTGTTTCTATAATTTATATAAACATCATTGTTAACATAGGATGTTACCTAGCCTCAGGGGTGGGATTCTACCAGTTTGCATCTATTCGCTAGAACCGGCAGTTCAGAGAACTGGTTGTTAAAATAAATTACTGGCCTAATCCTGTAAGGAAGGAAAGAAAGGAAAAATTCTGGTGTTGCTTACAGAAACTGCCTCTCCGTTAACCCTTATTACATTCTTGGCAGGACTAGACTTCATGTCTCAGGAACGTCTCTGGAGGTTTTTTTTCCTCTTTTGCTGGTACTTTGCTTGTGTGGAATGACCATTCAAAGTTACAATGGCACTGAAAAAGTGGCATGACCATTTTTCACACTTACGACTGTTGCAGCATCCCCACAGTCATGAGAGGCCAGGCGAGGAGATGCGTGCCTCGATGTGAGTGATATTGAGTTGGCCATGCCCAGCCAATAACATGACCCCCAAGCCATGTCCACCCAGTCACATGATCACCTAAGCCATGCCCGCCACCTAAGCCAGGCCCACAGAACAAGTTGTTAAAAAATTTGAATCCCACCCCTGCCTAGCCTGGTAAAGAAAGGTAAGAAAACATTTCAGTCCAAAGAACCCCAAAGCCCCAATACTGTGTATGCTCTACTATTGGAATATGAACACTATTTGAACGCTTACAAGCTAGAGAAACATTAGAAAAAAGAAAGGAGGGGAAGGAAAAAGAAGAAAACAGGTAAATATTCTTCCTGCCTGGGTAAATAAAACTTCTTGCCCCTTGTTTGATGGCCTCAAACTGTCCAAAATTCCCTCCTGGATGACAGTGAGTACAGCCTTCCGTTATTCTTAATGCTCAGCTCAATGACAAAAGCCAAAATGTATTTCCTTTCCATTCTGTAGTTATAGCACAAATACACCTCAAAGAACACAAAACTAGGATTTTTTGCTCAATCATCAAGGGCAAGCTGCAAACTTTTAGTACATATAACTGCAAATAACATTTAATAATACTTACTCCATATTGTGCAAGCAATTTGTTCTGGGCAGTTCTTGATGAAGCTAAAATTTCCATGTGATCTACAGTGGGTGTTTATTAAAAAAAAACCTGTTGGTTCAGGTTTTTTTTTTAAGCTATTAAAATTAATGGAAGGTTTAACCTCATTGCTATCAGCAATGCATACAGGCTATAATCTCCATCTTTCCTTTTCCATCTGCAATTAATGGTTTATAACAACCAATATTTATCAGCAAGTTCTGATTAAGTATGTCTGCTTAATCAAATGAAGCATAGAAAATGCAGAGACACAGAAAATATAATAAATCTTGATTTAAATGTGACAATGTTAACATTTCATTCATCCAAAAATAGGGCGGCTCATACATATGGTCTTAATGAGTATACCAGACACAAATGCCATCTGACTAATTAAAAGTCTGAGTAGCACAACTGTTCTACTGTGGTTCCACATCATTTTTTTCACTTCTCTTTAGAGCTAGTCGAAGCCGGTAGCACTGTATCCAGGTTGCACAATTCCCTCTTTGCTGCAAAATCTATGTCTCCTTAGTATGAAATTGTGTGCCCTGATTTAGGGATGCAAATCTTATAGAATAGAATAACAGAGTTGGAAGGGACCTTGGAGGTCTTCTAGTCCAACCCCCTGCTTAGGCAGGAAACCCTATACCAGTGGTGCCTAACTTTTTTGGGCTCCTGTGCCAAAAATTGCACGTGCACCAGCGCGCACGCACTCTCATGCCACCACCCAGAATGCAATGTGTGCCCCCCCTCCCCATGCCCCCTGCGTATGCGTACGCAATCCCCCCTTGCCACCCGCTTACCTGCACTGTGCCTCACAACTGATTTTTCGGCTGGTTTGAGGCCTTTTTCGGGCTCCCAGAGGTATTACAGGAAGTGATGAAATGGGCCTATAATTCAACCTGAAAGGCCTTGCAGAGGCTTTTTCCAAGCCTCTGGGAGGCTGAAAAAGGCTTCAATCCAATTGAAAAAAAAATCAGCTGTGAGGTAAATTTGCCTGTGGCTTGCATACCAGCACAAGTGGCTCTGCATGCCACTTGTGGCACACGTGCTATAGGTTCGCCATCACGGCCCTATACCACTTCAGACAAATGGTTATCCAATCTCTTCTAAAAAGCTTCCAGTGTTGGAGCATTCACAACCTCTGAAGGCAAGTTGTTCCACTGATTAATTGTTCTAACTGTCAGGAAATTTCTCCTTAGTTCCAAGTTGTTTCTCTCCTTGATTAGTTTCCACCTATTGCTTCTTGTCCTACCCTCAGAACTTTAGGCAAAAACTTATTATTCCTGGGAAGTTGAATATATAACTCCTTGGCAATGTATAACTACTTTTTGCAAGCATCATTAAATTGTTACACAGTACAAAAGAAGAAGAATAGAAAAGGGAAAAAGAGGGAACCCACTGGACATTTCAGGCTTAAGAAACAGATTTTGTTTAACCAAAGGAGTCTCTAATGAGCTGCTACTAGTTTTCATGTTTATAGTTTAGAAGTTTTCCGTATTTAAGCAATTGTAGAAGTATTTCAATTAATTTTCCTCGGATGTGTCTAAATAGCTGTCACACACAGCAGATAAATAAGATAAGTTGCAAAACTGCAATTTAATTATAAACCCAGCAACAACTATGAATCAATTTATCTTCTTTATTCTGCTGGCAAACTGTAATCTCTATTCTATTGGTTTAATCACGTGAAGCAAATTTGGGGAGACAGGAATACTTTTATCCAGGCATCATTATGTGAAAAGTCTATTGCTTCATGTTGTTTAGGGGAAAGAATGGTAAACAATCAATAAGCACATTTTAAGAGTCTGTGCTTGTTCATGGCTATTTTTATAAAAAATAAGATCACTGAGTTACAAGAATAAATCAGTTTCTACAAACAATGACACTGACTTGATTTATGAAAAAAAACACCAAATAATTAAATGTTTAAAATTAATTCTCTTCGCTTGCTATTTATCTTGGGAGGAAATATTTTGGCCTCTAAAATCTAAATCTCACAGAAAGTACGCATTGCAGTCTGCAGTTATGAATTAATGTGATCATGCATACCTGTAAGTTAAATGAATCATATATTAACAAATGTAAATTATCTTTTTCTATGGGAAATTATCAGAGGTGGGATTCAGCAGGTTCTGACCAGTTCTGGAGAACTGGTAGCAGAAATTTTGAGTAGTTCGGAGAACTGGCAAATGCCACCTCTTACTGGCCCCACCCCCATCTATTCTCTGCCTCCCGAGTCCCAGCTGATTGGCTGGGTCTTCTTTGGTTGTCCTACACAGGAGAACGGAGCTGGAAAGCAGGTTAGTGGGGTGGGGAGGGAATGGAGATTTTACAGTATCCTTCCCCTGCCACACTCACCAAGCCACGCCCACCAAGCCACGCTCATAGAACCGGTAGTAAAAAAATTTGAATCCCACCACTGGAAATTATCCTATTATGAAAAATTCCAACTACTTTTTCATTGCTTGAAGATTGCATAGTTGTGCCAAAATAAACCCTCGAATCAAACAGTTGCCTTTCATTATTATTGATTCTTTTTGGGGAGACACCTTGTGGTAGTTGCAGACATCATTTGCTGAATCCTGTTCACTGATAGCTAGAAGACTCACCTTAAGTCTTCCTATTTCCAAGGCTTTGTGCTGTAGATAATATCAGGGACGGGGAGGGGACAGGGAGGTTGATGTGGGTGATATCTGATTGGAGGGATTCCACTCGTCCATTCCTTTAATAAGACCCAAGAGAGGTAACAATCTCCTTAGTGATTATGTTATGCCTTAAAAGTAACATTTTTTTTCTAGTTAAACTAATTAAACAAACAACAAGGGAAAATGGAAATAAAGACAAATGTATATATAGCTATGTATATATGTAAAGTAATATAATTAAATAAATATTGTATTATAATTGTAATGATAACAAAAAGTAAGGATTTAAGAAATAAGTTATAGATTTACTTGTAACAAATGACTTTAATTGACACTAATAGAAATGTACACGACTATGAAAACGTGGCAAAAATGTGAGAACATGTTTCTCTTTTTTAAAAAATATATTCTTTTTTTTTGAAACTTTCAATAAACATTATTTTTTAAAAAGTAACATTTTTAATATGTTCAAGTGAAGCTCCATTTTATCCAACTGATGTTCCAAATCTTATGTCCTGATTAGTTCTAGGTCCCTAAATAAATCAGAAGAGGTTTTCTTTTTCAATCCACCTTTAGATAGTATGGAGCTGTCCATCATGACCATGAAATCTCAACAGGCTGCTTTACAGAGTCCAACTATCCCATCTTCTTTTTCTTGTTGAATGTTTTTCTCTCTCTCTGAAGATTGCTTACTTGCATGACTTCAAATGTTGTTGTATTTGGACCTATTAGTATTTTCTTCCTTTTCTGGTTGATTAACAAAAAGGTCTGTACAAGAGATAATAATGGAAATATCTTTTGTAGTTCTTGAAATCATATATGAGATTGTGAGATTATTTTATTTATTTATTTATTTATTTATTTGATTTGCCAATTGTTTACAAGATAATAAGTATAAGTGTATACATAGTTGTGAATACATGAAATGGGTACATATAAGAAAAATAAAACAAGAATAAGAGAAACAATAGGACAGGGACGGTAGGCACGTTGGTGCGCTTATGCACGCCCCCTACAGACCTCTTAGGAAAGGGGTGAGGTCAATAGTAGACAGTCTAAAGTTAAAGTTTTTGGGGTTTGGGGAAGAAACTACAGAGTCGGGTAGAGTATTCCAGACATTGACCACTCTATTGCTGAAGTCGTATTTCCTGCAATCAAGTTTGGTGCGGTTAACTTTAAGTTTGTATCTATTGTGTGCTCTTGTGTTGTTATGGTTGAAGCTGAAGTATTCATTGACAGGTAGGACATTGCAATATATGATTTTATATACCATGCTTAAATCAGACCGAAGACGGCGTAGTTCAAGGTTTTCTAGTTGTAGAATTTCAAGTCTGGTGGCATAAGTTATTCTACAACGAGTAGAGGAGTGGAGAACTCTTCTTGTGAAATATTTCTGGACTTTCTCAATTGTGCTAATATCAGATACGTAATGTGGGTTCCAGACTGATGAACTGTATTCGAGTATTGGTCTAGCAAATGTTTTGTATGCGCTAGTTAGTAGTGTGATATTACCAGAGAAAAAGCTACGTAGGATTAGGTTAACAACTCTTAATGCCTTTTTGGCTATGTAGTTGCAGTGGGCTCTAGCACTTAGATCATTAGAGGTGAGTATTCCAAGGTCCTTTACAGAGCTTGGGTCATCAACGAGATCTTGACTATTCAGCTTGTATTTTATTTTCTGATTTTTTTTGCCAATATGTAAGTCAGAGCATTTATTTGTTGAGATTTGAAGTTGCCATTTGTTTGACCATTCTGATACATAGTCAAGATCTTTTTGTAGGGTAGCAGTATTGTCTGTGGTATTGAACAGCTTTACATCATCAGTGAAAAGAACGCAATTGCTCTTAATATGATCACAGAGGTCATTTATGTAGAGTATGAAGAGAGTTGGTCCTAGAACACTGCCTTGGGGGACACCACTATTGACAGGTACAGAATTTGATAGGACGCTCCCAATTTTGACCATTTGTTGTCTGTTTGCCAGGAATGCTTCTATCCAGTTATGCAGTTGTCCAGAGATACCATAGGATTTTATTTTTAGGAGTAGTTTTTCGTGTACCACTGAATCAAAGGCTTTACAGAAGTCTATGTAGATTGCGTCTATTGCTTTGCCCTGGTCGAGTTGTGTCATCCATATGTTTTTGCAGTGTAAGAGTTGCAGATTACAGGATAGTTTTTTTCTGAAACCAAATTGTTTATTGGAGAGTAGGTTGTTTGTCTCTAAGTGGAGGATGATGGATTGGTTAATAATTGATTCCATGACTTTACAGGTGACGCAGCATAAGGAGATTGGTCTTTAAGAAGAAGAAATCTACGGACTAAGGTCTTAAAATGAATTATTCTCAATTCAACATGTTTTTAAACAAATTTCGGTAAAGGTACTTAATGTTTTAATAACACATTTACAAATATATTCTTACTTGTTCTGTGCTCTGAGCTCCAAAATATTTTTAAGGTTGCATGGAGTGGACATTTCCACTGAAGGCCATCAGCTCCCCACCTCTTGTGCAGATTGAAATCTCCTTATGCATCAGTTTTGACTTTCCCCTCCTGTCTCAGTTTTAAAATGTATCCATTAGTTTAAGGATGGGGAAAAAATTCATTGTTACTATATTTTCATGTTCTAAAAATATTCACAAATTCAACATCAAAATAAGGGGATGGTTTATGGATGAGCACATCTTGACATAAAAATAATCATTAAGCATTTTTCTATTCCCAGTGATACTTCATATCACCAGAAATATTACATTTTTAAAAGAATAATATAGTATATTATATTATATAGTATAGTAATATAGTAACAATAACATATATTCCACAGCTCCCAAACCAGGATATCATAAAAAGATATGATTTATTTTATTTGTTTTATTATTTATTTTATTTATTTGTCAAGCATGTACATGATAACAAGTATAAGTATGAACATAAACAAGAACAAAGGAAGTAAATACAGATAAATGGGGACAGTAAGACAGGGGCGGTAGGCACGCTGGTGTGCTTATGCACTCCCCACTTTTAAGGACCTCTTAGGAATGGGGTGAAGTCCATGGTAGACAGTTTGAGGTTGAAGCTGTGAGGGGTTGAGGCTGTAACAACGGAGTCAGGTAGGGTGTTCCAGGCAATGACCACTCTGTTGCTGAAGTCGTATTTTCTGCAATCGAATTTGGAGAGGTTTACCTTGAGTTTTTATTGGTTGATTGCCCGTGTATTATTGTGATTGAAGCTGAAAAAATCATTGACAGGCAAGATGTTATAACAGACAATTTTGTGAATGATGCTTAGATTGGACTGCATGTGGCACAGTTCAAGATTATCCAAGCCCAAAATTTCAAGCCTGGAGGCATAGGGAATACTATTGTGAGTAGAGGAGTGGAGTACTCTTCTTGAGAAATACCTTTGAACATACTCAATTGTGTTAATGTCCAATATACAGTGTGTGTTCCAGGAGGACCAGCTGTATTTGGGAATTGGTCTGGCAAAAGTTTTGTATGCTCTAGTTAGCAAATCAATGTTACCAGAGAAGAAGCTTTGCAAAATAAAGTTAGCAACTCTTAATGCCTTTTTGGCAATGCTGTTACAGTGAGTCTGGGGCTTAGATGGTTTGAGATGAGTACTCCTAGGTCCTTGACAGAGTGAGGATTGTCTATGAGACCATTTCCACCCAACTTGTATTTGGTGTTCTGATTTTTATTGCATTTATTAGTTGAAATTTGGAGTTGCCAATTATGCGACCATACTGACACATAGTCAAGGTCGCTTTGTAGGGCAGCAGCATTGTCAGTGGTGTTAAATAAGGTTACATCATCGGCGAAGAGGATGCTGCTGCTTTTAATATGATCGCATAGGTCATTGATGTGAAGCAGAAAGAGTGTGGGTCCTAAAACATTGCCTTGGGGGACGCCGCTGTTAACTGGTGCCGGATTTGATAGGTCCCTCATATTCATTCATTCATTTATTCGTTTTCTTTTTTTTAGCTTGTATAACTTCCTAACTCATAGTGCGTATGATTAGAGATAAGAAAAAATTAAAAACAATAAAAAATTAATATGCATCAAAGCAAGAGAACAAATTGGCAACTGGAAACACTAGCCTGTGGGTTTATACAATACTTTGACCCAATTGCCAAGGGAAGGGCCATGCCTTAAGAGCCTTAAAAATAAGGTTATTGGAGGTAGGGGCAATCTGTTTTATAGGATAAGTGCTATGGTATGCTTTCTGGGTTCCATCCCCTGACCTTAGACACAAAGCCAGCTGGGCGACCCTTGGCCACTCTTTGTCTGCCCAAGAAAGCAGGCAGTGGCAAACCACTTGCCAAGAAAACTGCAAAGACTAGTGCAGGAGTCAACACGGACTTGAAGGCACAAATATCTCTTTCTCTCTTGCTTCATCTTATTAATTATGGTAGCTACAGTAGCAAATCTTCCTATTAACTGTTAGCTATAATGCCTAATTTGAACTTCAATGTACCAAAGATTACACCTCTGAAAATCAAGCATGTAAATAGTGGATCAGGATGGAGGAAAAGATGACAAATTAAGATGTTAATTTCTTACATGAAGTTTTAGATTTACTGAAATTACTGTGCTGATTGAGCCGGCAATTACTTTTGGAACTCATGGGCCTTGCATCTTAAGATGATATGATTATATGGATTCATGTTTGAGGATTTTCATGTGCACTGTGAAAACATTGTGTTTTCTATGGTGGTGTTGTTTCTATTGGTTTTGTTCCAATGTCAGGTTATACAGAATATTATGCATTACTGGTACCAGAAGTTGTATTCAGCAGGTTCTGACCAGTTCTGGAGAACCGGTAGTGGAAATTTTGAGTAGTTTGGAGAACCAGAAAATACCACTTCTGACTGGCCCCACCCCCATCTATTCTCTGCTTCCTGAGTCCCAGCTGATAGGCTGGGTCTTCTTTTGTTGCCCTGCACAGGAGAACAGAGCTGGAAAACAGGTTAGTGGGGTGGGGAGGGAATGGGATTTTGCAGTAACCTTCCCCAGGAGTGGGGAGGGAATGGAGATTTTGCAGTATCCTTTCCCTGGAGTTGGGTGGGAATGAAAATTTTACAGTATCCTTCCCAGATATTGTGGTATTCAGCAGGTTCTGACCAGTTCTGGAGAACCGGTAGTGGAAATTTTGAGTAGTTTGGAGAACTGGCAAATATCACCTCTGACTGGAAATTTTACAGTATCCTTCCCCTTCCAAGCCCACCAAGCAACACCCACAGAACTGGTAGTAAAATTTTTTGAATCCCACCAATGATCCTTCCCCTGCCACACCCACCAAGCCACGCCCACCAAGCCATGCCATGCCCATCAAGCCACGCCCACAGAACCGGTAGTAAAAAAAATTGAATCCCACCACTGACCAGTACACCCTCAGTTCACAGATGTGACCTAAGTAACGTCTACCTCCTGTAAGAATGTGCTATTCCATTCAGATCTAAATATATAATTTAGATCTGAATGGAATAGCACATTCTTACAGGAGGTAGACGTTACTTAGACAAAAGACAAGGTTAATAAGAAAGAAATGAAATTCATGCATGAACAAAATATAGAGTTCAGCGGGAGTTCAGAAGATATTTTGTTGCTTTGCGTGTCAGCTCTTGTATAAGGCCATCATCTGTTGGGGATAAGGGTCATTACTATGCTTTATGTGGTCAGGCTAATTTCACCAAAGCCTTGTTTATAATACTCTGTAATATCTATCACAAGGATAAAATTGCCTCTTTGAGGCAACACTTAATAAAGCCAAAATCGAATGTGAATGCTATCTGAGATATGTTACAGTAGCATCCCTTTGAGAGGCTCTTACCACGGCTTCAGCGAATGGCATAATCAAATTGAGGGGGCCAATTTCTCAATATCCCATATAATAGGTCTTTCTGCCCTTGCTCTAAGGAAATTATAGATAATTTTACCATTCATTTATTGTACTGCCTTATTTCTGCTTTAGCATGTAGAAAAATTCTGGAACCCCTCTGATAAGAAAATCATTTTGGCCTCATTCATGTAAAATGGAATATCTAATGACTTTCATCAAGGAGACAATGCTATGCAAATTAGCAAGCTTTGCACAAGCTGCTGCTAAATAGAGAGAATATTTTATGAAAAGCTCCCAATGTTTTCTAATATTTTATTTGTTGTTATAGCACTATTTAAATATTTTTACTAATTTTTGTCCATTGCAATGTATTTCATTAATGTTTGATCACTTTTGTGCATGTCCTATCTTATTCATTGTGACCAGTGGTTAAAACATAAATAAACTGATTGATAGATTACTCTGAATTATCTATTATGTACTTAATATCAGGCAGGAGTCCATCTCTTTGGGAAATGGCAAAGCAATAAGAAACATTTTTAGCTCACGGCTTGAAAGTTCAAACACAAGGCAATTCAACATTTAAACATAGACCAGAAGCACAGTGAGTATGTCACTGTGTCTGCAGCCCTGCAATAGTCATTTATATTTTACTCAGTTGCTTTAGCAGCAAGAAATAAAGCCTTTCTGCCACCATTATGCATACAATTAATATTGAAAGGGTAAATGAAAGTTTGCGATAAAATGTAGAACCTGTGTAGGGGAGATTTGGAATTTATGTATAGAGCAAATGAAATCAGTTTAATACACTATGAATATATAATTTTTCCCATCTGCAGAGATTATGGAACCAACAAAAGATGTGAAGCTTCATTAAATCTAAACAGTACCCAAGATCTGATCGAGTCATCTTAAAATGCCAATCATACTATAATTCATGGACAAGTGATTTAGTGCCCTCCAGTTATTTTGAACTGTAGTTCCCATAATGCCTTGCCATTGGTCATGTTGGTTTTTGAGCAAAGGAATGCTGTGGATTTGGGATGAGTGCCTGCTGTCTGCTTCAAGTGCCATCAACCTAAAGGCAGTGCCAAACACTTCTAGCCTTCAAAAATGTTCTTTTTTCTTAAGAAGTCATAGCAGTTGAAGCAATGGGAAATCTGGGAGGAATTATGAAATGATATTATACACTGAAACCTTGATATGGAAGTATCCTTTATTAGTTTCTTGCTATGATTTCAGAAGAAAAGGACAAATTAAATAAAAGGAGTTGCTTGTTCTTAGGAAATAACTAAACATGTCAAAAATATTGACCTGTAGCTCATTGCAGCTATCCCCTGACTTACGACCAGTTGTTTAATGATATTTGAAGTTATGATGGTCGTTGAAGTATTTCTGGCTGCAGTAAAAAATTGGGCCCCTCCCTGGGTTATATCACCAGATTCTGGGTCCTTGGCAACTGGCTTGCATTTATGACCAGTTGCATTGTCCCATGTTGATGTGATAGTGATTTGCAACATTTTTTGTCGGTTTCCAGCAAAAAATAGCCATTCAGTAGAAAGGATTCACACCATGATTGTGTAATTCGCCCAACAATTGCTGCAAAAAGGGTAAAAAAAAAAATCCAGCTATGTGGGTTCCTCAACTTAAAACCACAATCACTTATGACCAAATTTCTGGTCCCAATTATAATTATAAGTCAAAGACTACCTATAAAGAGTTTTCTCAGAGGCCAATGTAGTATATTGCAATATTTCTCAATCTTGGGAACCCAGGTAGGTGGACTTCAACTCCCAGAATTCCCTAGCCAGCATTCTGACTAGGGATTTCTGGGAGCTGAACTCTACCCATCCTAAAGTTGCCAAGGTTCAGAAATACCAGTATAGTTGCTAAGCTTACTAAGGAAAAATGGGACAGCCAAGGTTCTAATCTTCCAAGCTCATATGGTTATTTTGGACCGGTCACTCTGTCTCAAGCCAACTCATTGGTTATTCTGAAGACAAATAGTAAGAGCAAGCTCTATAACCCTGTTCAGTTCCTGAACAAAAGACAAGCAGGCTAGAATAGAATAGGATAGGATATGGTAGCATAGAATAGAATAGAATAGAATAGAACAGAACAGAACAGAACAGAACAGAACAGAACAGAATAGAATAGAATAGAATAGAATAGAATAGAATAGAATAGAATAGAATAGAATAGAATAGAATAGAATAGAATAACAGAGTTGGAAGGGACCTTGTAGGTCTTCTAGTCCAACCTAGGCAGGAAACCCTACACCATTTAGACAATGGTTATTCAACATCTTTTTTAAAACTTCCAGTGTTGGAGCGTTCACAACGTCTGGTGGCAAGTTGTTCCACTGAATAATTGTTCTAACTGTCAGGAAATTTCTCCTTAGTTCTAAGTTGTTTCTCTCCTTGATTCGTTTCTACCCATGGCTTCTTGTCCTTGCCTCAGGTGCTTTGGAGAATAGCTTGACTCCCTCATCTTTGTGGCAGCCCCTGAGACACTGGAACACTGCTATCATGTCTCCCCATGTCCCTTCTTTTCATTAGATAGACATACCCAGTTCCTGCAACCGTTCTTCATATGTTTTAGCCTCCAGTCCCCTAATCATATTTATTGCTCTTTCCTGCACTCTTTCTAGTCTCAACATCTTTTTTACATCATGGTGATCAAATGATAACATCAGGGCATCATATGTGTGTGTGTGTGTGTGTGCGCGCGCGCGCAATGAATGCAGTAGAATTATTAACAGCAAAGAACAAGTGAAGGAAAGATCACCATCAAAGTTAGACATGGATTTTAGATTATTTTTTTTAGAAAAATGGTAAGATCAATTGCAAGGCTAAAAGATATTCAAAATCATGCAATCACTTCAGCAATTTAATGTAAAATATTTTTAAAATGCAGAAAGAAAAAGAAAGAAACTGAATTTTGAGACGGAAAGAGATAATCGTATTGATTTTTCCCCCCACAATAATGCAGAAATGGTCTACCACTGTCTTTTCCTGGGAATCTCTAACCACCACCCCTACTATTTCACAGTTGTCTATCCTCCCAAAATTTAGCAGCTCCCACTTAGCTTAATCTTAATCAGCTGGGGTGGCTCAGGGCTGCATCTTCTCTGCTGTGTCTTGAAATATCAGGCATAAATGCACACAGCAAGGGAAAAATCAGAAGCCAGCAAAAAGATTAGTGCCATATTTGCTAAGTGAAGGTGGAACCCACAGAAGGGTGAATTGTTAGTTGCAGCTGTTCTCATCATAGAACTTGTCAGAAAATAGCTATGCCAATTTTAAAACTGCAATTGGAATCAGAACAGTCAACTTTGACACAGCCTAATTAAAAAGTGACAAACAGCAAGGATGGAGTTCCCTAGGTGCTCTTTAAATTGCTTCAATATGATATAAAGAGAAACAAAATGTGAATAACAATAACTGAAAAAAACAACAAATCATTTATATTTTAAAAAGTAATACAGTTCATTCTTTGAATAACAAATGTAGCACATCTGAAAACTGAAAAATGTATGCAGTATTTAATAAAACCAACCATTAAAAATAAACACTAATAATGGACAATGTAAAATGGCTGTCAAGCCAGTATACCACACCATAATGCAATATGTGAGGACGCTTTCTATTGTGGGCTGGTAAAAAGAGGTCATCAGTCATTGTTCTGCTTTATTCTTTTGCAAGACCTTAAGGAAATGGAGTCTCTGTTGTTCAGGGTTAATTTCATTATACATATAAAGTATGTGTGTGTAGGAAGACTGAAACCTTGCCACAAATAAACATACATTACTATTTGTTTATAGGAAGTAATTAGCAAACCTGGAAAAGTATAGAAAGGCAGAATAAGGATCCACTGTAACTGGGATCTCCAACATGTTGGCCTCGGAATCAAAAGATACTCTCTGGTGCTCACCAGATTCCATGCCTTATCAAAAAATGAAAAGATTTAGTTAAAAATAGTTGAAAGGAAAATCATTGGTTGGAGACACCAGCTATCGACATAATGTACAAATTCAAAATGTCTCATAGATTCATACATAAACTTATAAAATAATGGGAACTGAATGTTTTGCACACCTCTGATGTCTGTTCTTCATGATGGCCATTATGGCAGTCATGTCCATACCAAGAAGAAGGATGGACTCTATGTGAGATTCAGATCCTTCTCATTTAATCACACAAATTAGACTGAAAGAAAATAACAAGATAAATAATCTCTGAAAAAAGGAAAACAGTTCTGGAAAGCTAGCTTCTGCCTGTCAGATCCTAATTCATAAGCTTAAGAATAAATACCACAGAAATATCCCTTCTAATTTGTCCTGTGGTAGTCCTTCCTTCTACATAGTTATCAATGTTATTTAATTACAATATTCTCTTATATACAAAATGAAATGTTGTTTTTTCCCAAAAAATATCAAAAGGTTTGGTTTCAAATAAATAATAGTAATAAATAACCATATTTGGACAAACTTTGAGTGATTAAATAAACAAGAAAAACTTAAAAGCACAACAGCCTGCTATTTGATGAGTGATATCGATGTAATCAGAAGTACAATACAGTCTACCTTTGGAGTGTTTCTCCAACAATACGGCCTCCACCAATAGGAAGCCCCACCATGTTTTATTGGCATAAAATCAAATTAAGCCCCTCCCCCCAAATTAAGGCCCATATTAAACATGCGAAATGGGGGGGAATGGCGGGGGGGGGCTTGCCGTTAGGAAGTACTTTTTTTTTTTTGTAAATTTTATTTGAGTTTTCACAAAGAGAAAAAATATATAAATAAAACATCTTTTTTGAAAGCAGCATAATCCCGGGTTACATTTCTTCGTACAGACACAAATTCAGGTTCGTGCTCATTTTTATATTCTATTCCATATCTTATTACTATTTTACATTTTCTGCATAGCTTCTCCCCTCTTTTAATTTTCTCAATTTTATCTCATCTCAATTCAAATCATTGTATTTATATTTTTGTCTGTCCTGTTTTAATTATCTATTATCTTTTCTCATTAAACAAAATATCTCCTGTAGTTACTGATTGGAGTATGACGCCTTTATATCTTTTCCCTAAAGTTGTAACATTCAATATAATACATAACTTCCGTTCGGATTCTGCTTGGTACATTCTTAAAATACACACTGTATTCTTAAAAAAAAAAGAAAAAAATTATAAATGTATATAATTAAAACAACATTCCATTCCAATTCAATTCTATCATTAATATTAATATTCATTAAAGTCTTAACATCTTTAACATTACTTTTCAATTAAATATCATACTTCTATGGGAACAATTATAAACTTTCCATAGTTAATTCCCCCCCCCTTCACTTATATTTTATAAAACATTGACTAATTAAAATGTTCCCGTTCCTGCCGTTAGGAAGTACTTTTGTTGCATGCCCGGATATGGTGTTGCCTGCGTTGATGGGGCACTTCATATCGGGAGACCTTCCGCCACCGTTGCTTTCCCTTCTCCCTTGCTGCTGCAGCGTTTAGAGCAACACCGCGGCATTTGGCGCAGCCATGTGTGGCCAGACAGGGCTCCTCCCTGCAACCGGAGCCCTGCGGAGACACTTGGCTTCAGGTGCTCCTGTCGCCGCCTTCCCTTTGCCTTCGAAGGTAAAGCCAATTCTTTTAAAAACGACACCCTACTACAACAAAGCCTCCCCTGCCCGAGAGGGCAGCCCAACCCCACATGGGGAGGCGAATCTCCCGGGGCCACAGCGCAGGATCGGCCCATCCCGGGAGAAGCACCCAGCCACCATCCCTGCCTGGCACCGGGCAGAGCGTGAAGAGCTTCACCTGGGGCGCCCAGCACAGCTGACAGGCAGGCCCTCCTGCCCGGCGGCAGAGCTCTCACCAAGGCAGCAAGCACCTCCCTGCCGGGCCCTCCGCTCATCCCACCAGGGCCGCGCCGGAGCCGTGCGGGCTGGGCAGAGCTGGAAAAGGGAGCCACGGGTGCGCGCCCACCTGCCAAGCGAAAGAGCTGGGCCGACCCAAGCTTGGCTTCCTTCCCAAGTCCCTCCAGCGTGAACCCGAAGGGGCCACCGGGAGAGGCCGCCTGAGGCAGTGATAGCACCCACCCATCCATGGACAGGGAGGCAAGGCAACAGCCTGCGCTGCATTCTCCTCCGAGCTGAGCCCCGCCGAGTCAGCGCCTCTGCCTGATGCCCGTTCCGCTGCAGCGTTTGGAGCTGCTGGCGCATTTGGAGATGCGTGGGGAAGGGGACGGGCTCGGCGAGGGGTGGAAAGGACGGGGGGCTTCGGGCTCTCTCCGGCAGCCAGGAAAGCAGCTCTGCCATCACCTCGCCTCCCTGTCCGCGGACGGGTGGGTGCTATCACTGCCTTGGGCAGCCTCTCCCGGTGGCACCTTCAGGTTCACGCTGGAGGGACTTGGGAAGGAAGCCAGGCTTGGGTCGGCCCAGCTCTTTCGCTTGGCAGGTGGGCGCGCACCCGCAGCTTGCTTTCCCAGCTCTGCCCAGCCCGCATGGCTCCGATGCGGCCCTGGTGGGATGAGCGGAGGGCCCGGCAGGGAGGTGCTCGCTGCCTTGGTGAGAGCTTTGCCACCGAGCAGGAGGGCCCACCTGTCAGCTGTGCTGGGCGCCCCGGGCGAAGCTCTTCACGCTCTGCCCGACGCCAGGCAGGGATGGCGGCTGGGTGCTTCTCCCGGGATGGGCCGATCCTGCGCTGCGGCCCCGGGAGATTCGCCTCCCCATGTGGGGTTGGGCTGCCCTCTCAGGCAGGGGAGGCTTTGTTGTAGTAGGGTGTCGTTTTTAAAAGAATTGGCTTTACCTTCGAAGGCAAAGGGAAGGCGGCGACAGGAGCACTTGAAGCCAAGTGTCTCTGCAGGGCTCCTGTTGCAGGAAGAGCCCTGTCTGGCTGCACGTGGCTGTGCCAAACGCTGCAGCGTTGCTCTAACGCCGTGGCAGCAAGGGAGAATGGAAAGCAACGGTGGCGGATGGTCTCCTGATACGAAGTGCCCCACCAACGCCGAGGTCAACATCCAAGCTGTCGCCGCCCGCCCACCTGAGGATGCAAGGGGGGAGGAATTAAGTCACCCCTGAAAAGAAGGCGTAGCCGTTTTTTCGGGGGTCAAAAAAAAAAGGCCTGGCCTTATTTTGTGAGAAACACGGTATATTTTGCTATTTAATTGTTATTTTTAACAATCAGAAAGTTTATATAGCATAATAAATAAGTAAATAAATGAGTAGCTTTGGCCAGATAAGAAAAATATGTACAATTGTAAAATTACAGAAATAAACTGTCCCATTGTGCAACAGAGGGTTGAGTCAAAAAAATTAACATGGGTGCCCCTTTTTTATATGCACAGCCCCTATTTTTACATCCAGTGCACTAATACATGTTGCAGTTCTAGTCCTTTACTCTCAAACTACTATTCTTATATTTAAAAAACCAGTAACATGTCTTTAATAAGGAGCAGAAAATAAAGATAATAATAAAAAAATAAAGAGCCATGGTGACTCAGTGGTTAAAATGCAGTACTGCAGGCTAACTCACTGCTCACTCCAGGAGTTCGATCCTGACCAGACTCAAGGTTGACTCAGCCTTCCATCCTTCCAAGCAGGTAAAATGGGGACCCAGATTTTTGGAGGTAATATGCTGACTCTGTAAACCACTTAGAGAAGGCTATAAAGCTCTATGAAGTGATATATGTCTAAGTGCTATTGGTATTGCTATATAAGGAGATCCGTATAAAAATAGATTAAGAAATAGTTTTACAGATTCCTTCTTGTGTTCCAGAATATATTTTGACGTCTTTTGGTGAAACAGTTAAAGATTGCAGCTAGCTGGTTCATTTTTCATGAAGTTAGAAATAAACTATAGCAAGTTTCTGTGTATTGAATGACCTTTTCAATGCTAGATGCTTACCGGGGAACTTTCTTTTTATCTACGTACGATCTCCTTTGGCATGCTTCTCTTATCTTTATCTCTCTTGGTCTTGACTTTAATATCATTGCTAACCAAAAAAAGCTCTAATTTTATTGTAGTTTAACAGCACTGGAATAAAAATGTAACCTTCTCAAGCATCAAACTCTTGAACAGTGTGATGAAATGTCACCAATTATGATTGACAGATACATCATTTGTATCAATCATATTTATCCTGATTTTGCTCTTATTTTAGTCATAGCACTTTTGTTCCAATGCTCCCTGACTATCACATGGGAACTTTTAGTTAATATTCAAGGACACAAACAGGAAAGTTTGTTGTACATTTTTAAGTTTAAGAAGTTAAGTTCAGAAATATATACCAGTATGTAAAATATCCCTCATATTTTACTGAACTTAGCCTTGTTCACTTGGTGCTGAGAGATCAGGGAGTGTGATGACCTGGGACGTGGCACAAAGGCAACACAGTCAAAAAAGCAAGAAGTGTCCCTTTAATACCTCCAACTTTGCCCCCGATGTCCAGGTTACCTTCAGCTGGAAAAAAAAATTCTCCCAAGAACAGTCTTTAAGTGGAAGAAATTCAGTCCGAAAACAAAGTACATACAAACTGTAAATAAAAATCCACACAAACCATGCTGCAGTAATTAACTTGATAGGGCAGGAGAAGGAATTGCAGACTTGAAAGGCCAGCAAAACACACACAGTTGGGAAGATGCCAGGAACCCAGATAAGCCTTGACAATACCAGATAATTCACGATTGGCCCCCAACAACTTTGCTATGCGCAGCTTCCCTTTTTAAACACTGTGTTCCCAGCTGCAGCTAATGAAGGGAATCAGGGCCCTTTCCTCCCCTGTAAACCACGCAACTCACATTGCCCCTTCTCCATTCCTCCCTGCATGCCCTAGGATGAAGAGGGGGTGGGACTGGGTCTTCCTCTGAATTCCCTCTCCCTTGCTCTACCTCTCCCTGCTCTGCCCAGCCGATTTTGCCCTTCCCCAGTTTCTTCCACAGCCAACGGAGCCACACTCCCACTCCCTATCAGCTGTTTGTCCCCCCCACTCCGAATCAGATTCCAACAGAGGCATGACAGGGGGAGAGGTTCAAAGCAGGTGATATGGTCAAATTCCATCTCCTTTGTACATGCATAGGGAAAGAGGATGGCTTGGACTCAAATGCTACTGCTGTCATCTTGCCTGTTTTTACTCCTCCAAGGATGCTGCTATGTTGACTATGTTGACAGTGAATTGTTAACATGTAAACTCTTTAAAAATCATGTTTGAATTTGTCTTCAGAAACATTCTACCTTAAAATATGTCAATGCGGTATCTCTGAGTTCACTGGATCCAATGTATGTTAGGTCAAAATTAAAGACTGCTGGTTCAGTGGCATTATTGAATTAGTTTTCATATTTAATCTTTTTTTTTTTTCAAATCAAAGCATTCTAACATAAAACCACACTCAGCATCCATTTCTGAGTAATTAGATACAGGTTTTGATAAAAACAAAATATTCCAGTAGTTGTTTTTTCAGCATTAGCTTGTCACTTGTAAAGTCATTTACTATTGTTGCTTCAGAAAAAAATATTGAATGAATTTGAAGTAGCACAATAGCACACAGCTGCTATTAGCTTGCTCCCATTCATTTGAATCAAGATTATGCAAGATAATATTTTGGAGGATTTTGCCTTTTGTCTCAGAATCTGCTCTGTTTGGCTGGTGTTGAGTACAAAACAATAAAAGTGGAGATACAAGGCCTCCCTTACTATGTGACAAGGATGAGTATCTTCTATCCTTTCAATTAACCTTGCTTGCTGCTATTTAGTTCACTGAAATTTATTCTTCAGAGTATAAAGTGTTATTCATTTTATTTCTAAAGTACAAGGTCTTTTTTTAATATATTCTCTTGCACCAGTATACAAAGGGCTTTATATGGAATTTCTGTTAATAGATCGTCTCCTTTTCTTTTCGAACACCTGCGAGTTGCATAAATGGTAAAATATTGGATTTTAGTCCCACAATTATTTCAAGGGAGCAAAGAAAGAAAGCAATTTTAAAATGAAATTGGAATGAATTTACTTTCTTTTAGTTTTATTTTATTTTAAAAAAAAAACTATGCTGTGGAGAAATGATGACAATGTTTCAGTGGTATCCTCAGAGTGACAGACCATTGTTACCTTGCAAACAATTTTAGAATATTGAAAAATCAAAGGGAAGATAAATTCTGCTGTAAACTTAGCCATGTGATTGCTTTGCAACATCAAATATGGATTAAGAGTCAGGTGCTGAATGAGAGGTGATTGAATGGAACGAAAGGTTGCTAGTGAGATGAAACATCCTTCAAACTATGAAGTCACAAAAGAGAAATTCTGGGAGCAGATTTTTGGCAGCCCAAGTGTGCTTCATCACATAATTTTGAACAGAAGCAATGTCATGCAGGCTTTTTTTTTTTTTTTTTTGACATACAATTTCTAAAGTATGAAGAAGTTGGGCATATTTAAAAGTCTCTAGGGAAGGATCATTAGTTTTAATGCTTAATAAGCAATGGGTGTCCTATTTTATGAGAGGTCAGAAACTGGTTTGTGACAAATGTTCTCCCCTATCTGTTCCAGAATAGGAAGTCAAATTATTTGGGATCTGAATTTATGTGGGTTGTTTTTTTTTAAGAGGCCTTTCAGGCGCTGTTATGGATCATGCCTTCATGAATTAGTTTTTTAAATGTAAAGTAGGAGTATTAGAAAAAAAATAGACAATGAAGTCCAAACAATAAAGAATATATAATAAAATATATAGAATCTTCATAAAATTAAATAACAAAAGCAGTTTTGCTACAGTTATTGAGAAAGATGGATTCCTATATCTGTTGGTGCCCCCTAAATATCTTTTATACCTACAAGAGGCAAAACTCAATTGGATAGCTAAGAAAACTTCCAAAAAAGTAAATGATAAATTTATTCTGTGGATTCCTATAAAGTAAGGAGTAAAATAGAACATGCTTGACTATTTCTATCATTTCTGAAGAACAAGGATAAGCATTTTTCTCATAAAAGGGTGAAACCTAAGAGAAGGCTCTGACATGCGTTGTTGTTGTGGTGGTGGTGGTGGTGGTTGTTGGTTGCAAAGTCATGTCCGACCCATCACGAACCCATGGACAATGTTCCTCCAGGACTTCCTGTCCTCTGCCATCCCCCGGAGTCCATTTTAGCTCACACCTGCTGCTTCAGTGACTCCATTCACCCACCTCATTCTCTGCCGTCCCCTTCTTCTTTTGCTCTCAGTTGTTCCCAGCATTAGGCTCTTCTCCAGTGAGTCCTTCCTTCTCATTAGGTGGCCATGCTTAAGGAGTTCCAAAGATTAAAAATTCCAATGAAAATATATTCATATATACTCTTAAGTGAATAAATTTTGAGAGTGGGGTTATGCTAGTAGTCATTCTGTAAACTATGTCCAGATGCAAATTGGTCCAGTTTTCAGAAGATGCAGATTTACTCCCTCTCTCTCTAACTGAAAGCTAGCTGTTCTGAACTACTATATATAAGGTTAATAGCAATAGCAATAGCATTTAGACTTACACACCACTTACAGTGCTTTACAGCCCTCTCTAAGCAGTTTACAGAGTCAGCATATTGCTCCCAACAATCTGGGCCTTCATTTTACCCACCTCAGAAGGATGGAAGGCTGAGTCAACCTTGAGTCTGGTGAGATTCGAACTGCCAAATTGCAGGCAGCCAACAGTCAGCAGAAGTAGCCTGCAGTACTGCATTCTAACCACTGTGCCACCACGGCTCTTAACCAGGGATGGGATTCAAATTTTTAACAATCAGTTCTGTGGGCATGGTTTAGGTGGTGGGCATGGCTTGGTGGTCATGTGACTTGGTGGACATGGTTTGGTGGTCATGTTATTGGCTGGGTGTGGCCAACTCAATAGCACTCATATCGAGGCACGCATCTCCTCGCCTGGCCTCTCATGACTGTGGGGATGCTGCAACAGTCGTAAGTGTGAAAAACGGTCGTAAGTCATTTTTTCAGTGCCATTGTAACTTTGAATGGTCATTCCACACAAGCAAAGTACCAGCAAAGGAGGGGGGAAAAACTCCAGAGAAGTTACTGAGACAAGAAGTCTAGTCCTGCCAAGAATGTAATAAGGGTAAACGGAGAGGGAGTTTCTGTAAGCAACACCATAATGTTTGCTTCCTGCCTTCCTTACAGGATTAGGCTAGTAATTTCTTCTAACAACCGGTTCTCCGAACTGCTTAGAATGTTAACAACCGGTTCCAGCGAATAGGTGCGAACTGCTCTTAACATCTGGAAGCAAAAATACTTGCTCACATTCTTGTTCTTTTTTCCTAATAAATTTTATTAATTGTATTATAGGCCTGCAACCTACAGTATTCATGTAAAAGAACACACAATTGTGTTAAGTTGCCAAAAGAAGTAAAAAAAATGAGCCATGTTCTTCTACTCCTCCAGTAAAAGGAATATAAGAAACTGTATTATGCTAAGTCAGATCATGGGTCCATCTGCTCCAAAATTCTCTACATTTGATTGACATACTAGTATCAGACTGGGTCCTTCTAGGTCTGGGTTTTCCTAGAGACCCAAGAATGAAACAGATCCTCTGACTAAAAGCTAATGTATGTATACAATTACAGAGCTGTAGCTTTTTCTAAGTGATCAGTCTCCCTTTGTCAGGCTTAAAAATAAATTCACTAAATATATCAGTCTTCTTAATTGATTAGCTGTCCACTACACATATCTCTGTCATTGAGAAGACAATAAAGAATGTTTAGCACCTTGAAGATTAACCCTTGTGTTATGAGATAAGCTCTTATGGACTTTAGTTCACTTTATCAAATAGATGGAAAAAAAATACTTTCTCTTTTTTATTCACAAAAAGAAAAGCTGGTTTAAGGAATTTGGAGGGCCAAAGAAATGCCAGGTTTGGACACTTGCCTCCACAGGTGGATTCCTGCATAATATTATGCATTGAAAATAGAGTAAAATAGAGCTGGATATAAAAATTAACCATGCAACAAATTCTGCTGAAAAGAATGACCCTGTCAACACAATCTATTTATTGGATAACACAGAGCTGCATTCATTAATGCAGAGGTGTCAAAATCAGTTTCAATGAGGGCCACAATAGGGTTGTGTTTGACCTTGGGGGGCCAGAATGGGCGTGGCCAGGCTAGGTGTGACCAACTTGACATCACTTGTGTCGGGGCACCGATGATGACCCAAGCGCTCTGCTTGCGAAAACGGGCTCCCGATCTCCATTTTTGTCTGTGATGGCCTCCTGCTGGCAAAGGCACCGTGGGCCAGTCCTTGCTGTTTCCAGGCTGAAAACACCCTATCCGGCCCATGGGCATTGAGTTTGACACCCCTGCACTAATGGATAGGTCAGCCTACTTTAAATTTCATTGGCTAGATCTGCTATAGGAATCTATGAGTGGACTTCATCCCCTAAAAATACCCCCAGTACAATCTACCTGTTAGCTACATAAAACCGTGTTGAACTGGTCCACCTGAGAAGTTTAGCAAGCCATGGTGAATATGAAGTGATAGTGGAGCAAGCAGCAACAGTATCACCCACTGTTTGCTTCTCTTGCTCACCTTGCCTATATTTTTGATTCCCTTAAAATAGCTCTGTGCAAATAAATTAAGCTGAAGAAGGACTGTAGGCTTCTTTGTGATTTTTGTTACAATAAACTAATAAAGCAAGACTGCTGAATTCATCCTTTGATAGCATTGACCATCCTTGTGCCCATAGGTCTGCCATCAGACACCAAAATAACAACATTCGGGAATTTATTTATCTTAAAATGTTTAGTCTGCCCGCTGTCCAGAGGACTTTGGTATGTCACAATCAATTGGATTAAGATAATAATAGGGACACTAAAGTGACAGGTCAAGGTAGTTGTGATAATGATAACTCAAGTAAGCCGGGGATCATGGTCCTAGAAGAAGAACTTACTTTGGAAAGGAAAAAGTGTGAATCAGGTATTACACACCAGTCACACAAAAAGAGCAAGGCATCCAAAAAGAGAAGCCACCTTCTGGTTGGGGACTCAATTGTAAGGGATGTAAATTTACGAAAGGATACTGAGGTTTTGAAAGAGGTCAGGTGTCTACAGGTGCTACTGCCAGCAGAGACAATAAGCATATTCTTAAGTCAAGAATGCCAGTAAGGACTGTGATGTTGATGCTATTATACATCTTGATACAAATGATCTATCCCAGAAGGATGTACTTTCTGTTCAGAAAGACTTCCAGAGCTTGGGGTATGAACTTAGTAATATGGGCTGTAGGCTTATATTTTCAGAGGTTCTACCAGTATACAAGGAACAAAAAGGGAAAGGGCAGTATGTAGCAGAGTTTAATATGTGACTAAAGGAGTGGTGTAAAAGGGAAGACTTCAGTTTTATTAGTCATGATGTCTGCAGCTGGTCCAATGAAAAACTGTACAAAAGAGATGGTTTGCATCCATCAAAGAAAGGGACTGAGTTACTTGGCATTAAATTTATCCAGATTTCCTGGATAAACATTTAAACTGAACAGCGGGGACAGAGAATTAATGGATTCAGAACATTTCTGTCCCCAGCAACCTAAGGATACCAGTGCATGCAAAATAGATGTTCGTGCAGGTAAGATTATCAACCTTGATGCCAACCAAAACCAAGCATTTAATAGTGAGTGCCATACCATGTGAACTAATCAAACAGGTGGCAAAAAGTAGGGGCAGGCAGGCACAACACAGGTTATGGAGACAGTAAACACAGTGTCAGACATAAAGATCTCAAGTGCCTATACACAAATGCACCATGTCTGGGGAACAAACAGGGTGAACTCGAACTACGAATACATGATATAGTTGGAATAACAGAAACTTGGTGGGATGAAAACCATGACTGGAACATACTGGTAGAAGGATACAAACTATTCAAAAAAACAACAGACCCCATAAAAGAGGAGGTGGAGTTGCACTGTATAGGACCGCTATATTGCTACAGAAATGCATGAAACCAAAGATGAAAACCTCCTAGAATGCATATGGGTCAATATAAAAGAAAAAAAGAATGACATGGCCATAGGTGTATATTATAGGCTACCCAATCAAGCAGAAAATGTAGATGTCCTTTTTGCCAGCCAACTAACAAACATATGCAGGAAACACACAACAATAGTAATGGGAGACTTCAATTATCCTGATATCAATTGGATAACTAATTCTGCACCAAGTGAGAAATCAAATACGTTCCTAACCAACCTAGCTGACAACTTTGTTGTCCAAAAGGTAGAGAGTGAAACTAGAGGGACAGCCATACTGGACTTAATTCTTACAAACAGAGAAGAAGTGATAGAGGGAGTTGAAACTGCAGGAACATTGGGTGAGAGTGACCATGTCATACTAGAATTCAACATAACACAAACACAAGCAACAGAGCATAATGACACCAGAGTCTTGGATTTTAAAAGAGCTGATTTCAATAAACTCAGAGAGAACTTGGGAAAGATTCCATGGATGAAAATCCTAAAGGGGAAAACAACTCAAGAATCTTGGGAAACTCTAAAAAGTATGATCATAGAAGCCCAGACCAGCACAATACCACTGAGAAAGAAAAACAAGAAATCCAAGAAGAAACCAGCATGGCTACACAAAGATCTCTCTGGCAAATTGAAAGAAAAAAGGAGAAGTACAAAAAATGGAAAGAAGGACATACAACTAAGGCAGAATATCAGCAGATAGCCAGAATCTGCAAAGACGAAGTCAGGATAGCAAAGGCTCAGAACGAACAAAGACTTGCAACAAAAGTCAAAGATAATAAAAAAAGTTTCTTCCAACATATAAATAACAAGAAAAAAATCAAGAAAACAGTCGGTCCACTAAAGAGAGAAGATGGCAAATAAGTTGTTCTGTACTAGCAGGCTTGAAGGCCATGCGTTCCTATTGGTCCGGAAAAGCCGGGCCATGATTGGTCGCTATTGGGACATTCTGATTGGCTCATATGGAGCTTGACGCGATTGGCTAACACCAAGCGCGGCAAGCTCAAAAACCTGTCATTGGCTGCCTAGCCGCGGCCAGCTCTATAAAAAGAGCAACCACGGCTAGGGCTTTGTCTCAGTATCTGGTTGCTTAATAAAGAGCTGTTGTTCACTACCACGAGTCTCGTCTCTCCTTGGGACCCACCGCCCAGACTTAACACTGGCGACGAGGGTGGGATGCTGAGACAACAGAGCTGACCAGCACGTGGCAGACAGTGCAAAAACGACCAACAAAATGGCCAGCAGCACCGTGCCACCCGCACCATTCAATCCGCCCAGCGAGGACTGGGAGTCCTACATTGATCGTTTCCAATTGTTCTTGGAATCGAACAACCTGAAAGACGCCACCGGCAGCAAGAAGCGAGCGGTCCTTCTGACACACTGCGGACCCGCCGTTTTTAAAATGGCCAAGGCGCTCGCGAAGCCTGCTGATGTCAAGACTATGGACTGGGACAACCTAGCTCCCATCCTCCGAAATCACTACGCCCCGGCTGTACTGACCCTTATCAGAAGGCATGACTTTTACCAGCGTGATCAGCGCGAGGGTGAGAGCATCGGTAAGTCCGTAGCCGACCTGAGAGACCTAGGGGGCTTGTGCGGGTTCACTAACCTAGACGAGGCCATGCGAGACCGGGTCGTCCTCGGCCTAAAAGATCCAGCACTCCAAAGCAGGTTAATGGCAAAGGGTGATATATCCCTCGCCGATGCCATAGCCGAAGCCACAGCAGCCAAAGCTACATGTAAGTCAGCAGCGCGAATGCGGCATTCAAATGGAACTGACTGCAAATCCACTAGCGAGCCGGCCGCGAACACCAGAGAAACTTGCAGCCTCCACCCACCATGGTGACATCGAATCCCCTCTGACAGCGAAGAGGAAGAAGTTCACAGGCTTCAGTCTGAGCGCGAGCGGCAAGACCGGCGGGGTCGCAATTCGGGGTACCAATGCGCCGGCTGCGGAGGGGATCACCCACGTTCCGAATGTAAGTTCCTGGACGCTGTTTGCCATTTTTGCGAGAAACGAGGGCATATTGCTAAAGTATGCCGCAACAAAACTTCAGCCCTCGGCGCCGGGGAAACAGCCCGAGAAGGCAAGATGGCAACCCTACCAAAAACCGGGACCGCTTGACCGACAACCGATGGAGCCGGGACAACAGAACCAAGAAATTCAGCGAGGCACCACGAAGAGAGGAAACGCACCAAACAGTCATTGTCGGCCACGCTTCACCAATCAACGCACGAAAAATCCGTATTGAGGTCGATATCGAAAACCAACCATGCACCATGGAGGTAGATTCCGGCTCCTACCTCTCTATGGTATCCTGGCGGACCATTAAGCGTATAATACCCAGCATACGCCGCCATGAACTGAGCGACCAGAAATTAATTTTGAAAGACTATCAAGGAAACCGCATTCCAGTAGCAGGCGTAGGACATTTCAAAATCTCTTTCAAAGACCGTACCAACATTTTACTACTCACCATCGTCGATAAGGACCGCCCCAGTCTACTCGGGTTGCAATGGTTCGCACCGTTGGGGATCGAGATGGCAGGCATCAACCACACAGAGGATGAAGACTGGGAAGCAATGCTCGTCCGGGACTTCCAAGAAGTCTTCAGTGAAAATCTAGGCAAGTACAAGGGGTCCCCAATCTCCTTTAACCTTAGCCCTGACATCGCTCCCATCCGTCTCAAACCGCGCCGAGTGCCTTTTGCACTCAAGCCTAAAATAGACGAACAATTAGACAAACTAATAGCGCAAGGCGTATTAGAACCCATTGATCATGCCCGATGGGAAACACCAATTGTCACCCCCATCAAACCAGATGGCTCCCTGAGAATTTGTGGAGACTACAAGGCCACCCTCAACCATGCATTGCAGCAGAGTGCCTACCCGGTGCCCATAGTCCAACATCTCCTACACTCACTGGGGGGGGGTGGCAGAATCTTTGCAAAGCTCGACCTGGCTCAAGCTTATCAACAACTGCCAGTCGATGCTGAAACCGCCGAGGCTCAAACAATCGTAACGCATCGAGGGGCCTTTAAATGCAACCGACTCCAGTTTGGAGTCAGCGTCACACCTGGGGTTTTCCAAAGCCTAATGGAAAGACTGCTACAAGGAATTAAAGGAGTCGTACCCTATTTCGACGACGTCTTAGTAGCAGCCCCCAACAAGCGAGAATTGGAAAAAAGACTGAGAGCAGTATTACAAAAATTTAAAGACTCAGGCCTCAAGGTAAAGAAAGAAAAGTGCCAGTTATGTACTGAAAGAGTTGAGTTCCTCGGGTACCTCCTTGACGAACAGGGAATTCACCCTACCAACAAGAAATTAAGGGCCATCAAAGAAGCCCCTAGGCCAAAAAACAAAACAGACCTCCAAGCATTCCTTGGACTCATTAATTTCTATAATATTTTCCTACCCCAGAAAGCGACTGTCGCGGAACCTTTGCACAGACTCCTCGATAAAAAGGCTTCCTGGATATGGGGACGGCGAGAAGAACACGCTTTTCAACAAATAAAAAATCTTTTAACTTCAGACGCAGTCCTCATTCAATATAACGAAACCCTACCACTGACTGTTACTTGCGACGCATCACCCTTTGGTGTTGGCGCAATCTTAAACCACACTTTGCCAAATGGAACAGAAGCTCCTGTTGCATTTTTCTCCAGAACCTTGTCCAAGCCGGAGAGAAACTAGAGCCAGCTGGACAAAGAAGCCCTCGCCATCGTTTCAGCAGTAAAGAGATTCCACAAATACATTTATGGTAGGACATTTTCCATTATTACAGACCATAAGCCCCTACTTGGCATATTGGCGGGTAACAAACCCACTCCACACATCCTGTCACCTAGAATGACAAGATGGTCTGAATTTCTTGCCGCTTATAATTACCAATTAATACATCACCCAAGCAAGACTATTTCACACGCCGATGCGTTAAGCCGTTCCCCCTTGCCAGACTTGCAAGATGACCCAGCACCCACATTACCAATTTTGCAAATAGAAACGGTACCCATGCCACCGTTAACTGCGCAAGACATTGCCCACGAAACAAGAAAGGACAAACGCTTAGCGTGAGTTCTCAGCTGGGTGGAGAGGGGATGGCCAGAAAACGAGCAAAACGAACTTTTTAAACTGGTTAAAAACCGGCAAACTGAACTCTTCTCACAAAGGGGTTGCGTGTTGTGGGGAGACCGGGTGGTAATACCGGAGACACTACAGAAAAAAGTTTTAGACTTGCTGCATGAAGGGCACCCGGGCATCGTACGTATGAAAGCCCTGGCCAGGAGCTATGCTTGGTGGCCAGGCATGGACAAGCAAATTGAAACCTGGGTCGCCACCTGTAACAGATGCCAAGAGACTCGCTCGGCTCCCCCAAAAGCCCCACCATTAGAATGGGAGACACCCAGAGGCCCTTGGTCGCACATCCATATTGACTTCGCAGGGCTGACCAAGGGGCATACCTTCTTAATCACTGTTGACGCTTACTCGAATTGGCTCGAGGTGAGCAAAATGAAGACAACCACCACGGAAGCTGTCATCAAGAAATTAAATAGACTTTTCGCCACGCATGGTCTGCCAGATGTGATAGTATCTGACAATGGCCCACAGTTTACCGCCTTGGCTTTTGAACAATACTTGGCAGACCGCGGCATCCGACATGCATTGACATCACCAGCTCACCCGGCGGCGAATGGCAGAGCTGAACGCATGGTTCAATTCACGAAAAAAACTATTCAAAGAATTGAACATGGCGACATCCACGAAAAAATCACCAAAATGCTTCTGATCCAACACATCACGCCCAACACCACGACCAACAAGAGCCCAGCAGAACTACTCATGGGCCGAAGACTCCGGTCACCCCTAGATCGTCTGCACCCTGCCTACACCCCAGAGAAACCCCCGGGATCTTCTAGCAAAAACCGCGCCTTCAAGGTAGGAGACACTGTGTTTGCAAAAAACTTTGCTGGAGGCCCACTATGGCTACCTGTGAAAATCACCCAGATCACCGGCCCCCGATCCTACCGGCTTGAAACCACTGATGGTAGGTGTTGGAAACACCACATTGACCAGCTGAGGTCCAGGCTGGCCATTTCTCCCTTCACAGACTCCAACCAAGAAATCAGATGGGGGGGAGAAACCTCAAACTCTGAACAAGAACTGGGTTCTGAACAAACAGAACAACCCCCATTAAACAAAAAACAAATACTTAACCAACTAGACTTACCAGCTGACAGGGAACCATGGCAGACGGGTTCTTCGCCTGGAAGCAGCAGCCGGACAAGCTCTACCAGCCCAGAAAATCCAGGCGGGAGCAACAGAGCAAATGACTCAACCGACCCGGATACACCAGGTGGGAGTCGCAGCTATGGGCCCGGGTCATCCTTCCAGGCGGTTCCTTCGAGAAGCTTGAGAGCGTCGCGGAGCCCATCCGAACCCGAAGATGACCAAAGACATTGTGAACTGCGCAAGTCAAGTAGACAGGTCCGAAGACCCGCCTACTTGCGCGACTACGTTTCCCTGCCCCTTGGACGAAACCAAGAGGGGAGGGGTGTTCCATACTAGCAGGCTTGAAGGCCTGCGTTCCTATTGGTCCGGAAAAGCCGGGCCATGATTGGTCGCTATTGGGACACTCTGATTGGCTCATATGGAGCTTGACGCGATTGGCTAACACCAAGCGCGGCAAGCTCAAAAACCTGTCATTGGCTGCCTAGCCGCGGCCAGCTCTATAAAAAGAGCAGCCACGGCTAGGGCTTTGTCTCAGTATCTGGTTGCTTAATAAAGAGCTGTTGTTCACTACCATGAGTCTCGTCTCTCCTTGGGACCCACCGCCCAGACTTAACAGAAGTAACAGGCAACAGAGAGAAAGCAGAACTGCTTAACTCATTCTTTGCATCCGTCTTCACGCAAAAAGAAACTATAGCTCAACCCACCAAAAGCATAACTGTAAAAGACAGACCAGAAATAAAAGTTAAAATAAGCAAAAAAATAGAAGAGAACACCTGTCTGATCTTGATGAAAACAAATCACCGGGGCCTGATGGATTACATTCCAGAGTTTTAAAGGAGCTGGCAGAGGTCATCTCAGAACCACTGCACCATATCTTTCAAAAATCCTGGAGCATCAGAGAACTACCAGAGGACTGAAAAAGAGCTGATGTGGTTCCCATCTTCAAAAAAGGGGGGGAAAAACAGACCCAGGAAACTATAGACCAATCAGCCTAACATCAATACCTGGGAAGATACTGGAAAAGATAATAAAAAAAACAGATCTGCCAACATCTAGAAACAAGTAAAGTAATAACTAGCAGTCAGCACGGGTTTTGTTAAAAACAGATCATGCCAAACCAATCTTATTTCATTCTTCAACACAGTGATTTAATTAGTAGACCAGCAAAATACTATGGACATAATATATTTAGATTTCAGCAAGGCATTTGACAAAGTAGACTACAACTTCCTTCTTAGTAAGCTAGAAAAAAGTGGAATAGATAGACTCACAACTAGCTGGCAAACCGTACTCAACGAGTAGTCCTTAATGGGTCTAAGTTACATGGAGGGAAGTAAGCAGTGGGGTGCCACAAGGTTCCGTCTTAGGCCCAGTACTCTTCAATATCTTCATTAACGACTTAGATGAGGGAATAGAAGGGGAACTTACCAAATTTGCAGATGATACTAAGCTGGCAGGAACAGCTAACAACCAAGAAGATAGGCTCAAGATCCAGATGGATCTTGAAAGACTAGAACACTGGGCCATATCTAACAAAATGAAATTCAATGTAGTGAAAAGTAAAGTCCTACACTTAGGCAAGAAAAACCAAAAGTACACATATAGACTGGGTGAAACCAGGTTCAATAGCAGTAACTGTGAGAGGGATCTTCGAGTCTTAGTGGACAACCAGCTAAATATGAGCCAGCAGTGTGCAGCAGCAGCCAAAAAAGCTAATGCAATCCTAAATTGTATTAACAGAGGGATACAATCAAGATCAAGTGAAGTACCAATACTACTCTATAAAGCCTTAGTAAGACCACACCTAGAGTACTGCATCCAGTTTTGTTCACCACATTATAAAAAAGATGTTGAGACTCTAGAAAAAGTACAGAGAAGAGCAACCAGGATGATTAGGGGACTGGAGGCTAAAACATACAACGAACGGTTGCAGGAACTGGGCTTGGCTAGTCTAAGTAAAGAGAAGAACCAGGGGAGGCATGATAGCAGTCTTCCAATATTTGAGGGGCTGCCACAGAGGGCAGGGGGTCAAGCTATTTTCTAAAGCACCCGGAGGCCAGACAAGGAATAATGGATGGAAACTGAACAAGGAGAAATAGAACCTGGAAATAAGGAGAAACTTTCTGAAAGTGAGAACAATCAACCAATGGAACAGCTTGACTTCGGAAGTTGTGGGAGCGCCATCTGTCTATTAAATCTGTTAAATAAAATATTAAATATGATAAATATATATAAATACATAAAAATAAAAATAAATAAAAATAAAACTAATAAGTGTATTAGTGCTGTTAAAATGCATAGTAATAAACAAATGCTACTAATAGAGAGGAATTTGGAAGCCTACAAGCATGACACTAACATGAAATACAATGTCAGAAGTCAGGTTTTCACCTAATGCTAAAAGGCAGATGTATGAGCCAGCTTGGCTTCCTAAACATTTGCTTTTTACTTACGTAAAAACTCTTAATAAAAATTATATGTATGCCTTTACATATGCAAATACATTTTCAAATGTAATATAAATATAAATAAATGAAAATATAAAGAAAGATTATGAAGGGAAAAGAGAAAGAAAGAAGGAAAAAAGAAAAAGAAAGTGCAAATAGCAAAACAGAATTAGAGAGAAAGAAAATTAGTTAAAGAATCAAGATAAAAATAAGCAGTTTTCAGTGCTCTTTTCAACGTTCAATGTATTAAGATGTTCCAGGACAAAATCTACCTGGCTTTGCTTTACTATCCCTGGTTCCCTGATTCTTTCTTCAAGAGGCATGGTAAGAAGTTCTTCTTTCTATCAAGCCATGCTAACAATCTCAAATAATATCTAACTCAAACTGATCACTGCTAAAAAGTAGCCAAAGCACTCATATATGGCACTGGGGGGAAAAAAATCAACTTGAAAAATGAATGCTTAAAATATAGTGACTGAAATAATGCTAAAGATGATATTTAGCAAATCCATCACAGGAGGGCAAACATGAGTGTCAGCCTCCAAAGAGTGCATATAGAGTTGCAATCTAAATATATCGGTGCAGACTTTCTCAAAGTTTTTTTTTATCACACAGCTGGGATTGCATCTTAAGCACTAATGAATAACAGATGGAGTCTCAAAGCCCCTCCGGCATCATTTATTTATTTATTTTTGCAAGAACTTGCAGCGCACCAACATTCCCAAAGGTGCCGCAGAGCCAGAGTCACTTTGCCTGGGGATAATAGCAAAATAATTGTACAGCGCAGTGATGGCGAAGGTTGCTGCATGGATTGTTTCAGCCATATGGCATCAGATTAAAAACACATCCTGGCTGTTTGGAAAGGCATTCACTATCTTTAGAGTTCTTGGTGTTCTCTGAGCTTGGTTGTTTGCTTGCAGACATTTCTTTACCTTCAGAATATATTGCCTAGTGGAGTAATGCATGAAAGATAGATACTGTATAGATAGATGATAGATAGATAGATAGATAGATAGATAGATAGATAGATAGATAGATAGATAGATAGATAGATAGATAGATAGATAGATAGATAGAGGTACGTAGGTGGGTAGGTAGGGAGAGAGAGAGAGAGAGAGAGAGAGAGAGAGAGGTAGGTAGGTAGATAGATAGATAGATAGATAGATAGATATATGATAGGTAGGTAGGTAGGTAGGTAGATAGATATGTAGATAGGTAGGTAGATAGATACCGTGTTTCTCATATAATAAGGCCGGGTCTTTTTTTTTTTTTTGAGCCCCGAAAAAATGGCTAGGCCGTCTTTTCGGGGAGTGACTTAATTCCCCCCCCCTTGCATCTTCGGGCGGGTGGGCGGCGATGGCTTGGATGTTGATCTCGGCATTGGTGGGGCACTTCATATCGGGGTCAACGCAGGCAGCACCATATCCGGGTGTGCAACAAAAGTACTTCCTAACGGCAAGCCCCCCCCATTCCCCCCCATTTCGCATGTTTTAATATAGGCCTTAATTGGGGGGGAGGGGCTTAATTTCATTTCATGCCTATAAAACATGCTGGGACTTCCTATTGGGGGAGGCCCTATTGTTGGAGAAACAGGGTAGATAGATAGATAGATAGATAGATAGATAGATAGATAGATAGATAGATAGATAGATAGATAGATAGATAGATAGATATAGACAGACAGACAGACAGACAGACAGACAGATGATAGGTAGGTAGATAGACAGATAGATAGATAGATAGATAGATAGATAGATAGATAGATAGGTAGGTAGGTAGGTAGGTAGGTAGGTAGATAGATAGATAGATAGATAGATAGATAGATAGATAGATAGATAGATAGATAGATAGATAGAAAGATAGATAGATACTGATAGGTAGGTAGGTAGGTAGGTAGATGGATAGATAGATAGATAGATAGATAGATAGATAGATAGATAGATAGATAGATAGATAGATAGATAGATGATAGGTAGGTAGGTAGGTAGGTAGCTAGATAGAGAGAGATAGATACATGATAGATAGATGATAGATAGATAGATGATAGATAGATAGATAGATAGATAGATAGATAGATAGATAGATAGATAGATAGATATAGATAGGTGATAGGTAGGTAGGTAGGTAGATATATCTATATTGGTAGATAGGTAGGTAGGTAGACAGAAAGACATGTAGGTAGGTAGGTAGGTAGGTTGGCAGGAAGCCAGGCAGACAGACAGACCTTTTGGATGGATCTATGGATAGATGGATAGATGGATGGATGGATGGATGGATGGATGGATGGATGGATGGATGGATGGATGGATGGATAGATAGATAGATAGATAGATAGATAGATAGATAGATAGATAGATAGATAGATAGATCCACTTCCATGGATTCAATATCTTCATTTCTTCATTTATTGGCAATGCTGGGGAAGTTGCAATCTTCACATCTGAGTATACAGTTTTCCTTATCCTATAGCAGTGATAGCGTACCTTTTTGTTGTGGTGTGCTGAAAGCGTGCGTTTGCGTGCCAGCACCCACAATTCAATGTGCCCCCACCCCGCGCATGCACGTGTAACACCCCTGCCCTTCCCCCTTACCTGCACTGTGCAAGTGTGTACCTCCCAGCTGATTTTTGGACCATTTGAGTCCATTTTTGCCCTCCCGGAGGCTCTAGGGAAGCCTCTGAAGCCTCGGGCGGCTGAAAATGGGCCAGTTTCAGCACTCCCAGTATTTCCAGAAGGCCCATTTTTCGGCCTTCCCAGGCTGCAGAGGCTTCCCTCGAGCCTCCGGGAGGGCAAAACTGGCCTGCCCCAAGCTCCGAGGCCCTCCGGAGGTTGAGATTTCCAGAAGGCCTGTTTTTCGGCCTCCTGAGGCTACAGAGTATTCCCTCTAGCCTCCGGGAGGGCGAAAACGGCCTCAAAAGGGGTGAAAATCAGCTGGGACGTGCATGCCTGCGCAGCGCAGGTAAGTTTGGCTGGGGCTTGCATACCTGCACAAAGGCTCTGCATGCCACCTGTGGCACATGTGCGATAGATTCGCCATCACGGTCCTATAGCCTCCTGTGATGCCACAAAATTCAGACTTAAAGTGACTGATTTTTCTTCCCTTTTTTCTTCTTCCACTGATTTCATCAAGGAAGAATGGAAAGCATGTAGGTCTACAGAGGACCAGAAAGTTAGAAGTGCATATTTGGCAATGCGAATCACCTTACTACAGGTAGTCTTTGGCTTACAACAGTTAATCTAGTGACTATTGTTCAAAAGTTACAAGGTTACAAAGTTACAAAAGTTACAAGTACTGAAAAAGATGAGTTATGGCCATTTTTCACACTTATGACCATTGCAACATCCCCATGGTAATGTGATCAAAATTTGGACGCTTGGCAACTGGCTCATATTTATGATGGTTGCAGTGTCCCAGGGTCATGTGATCATTTTTTGAAATGAATAATCTGGAAGAAGATCAGATAATGTGATAATAACACGTTCTGTAATACTTCTTATTGTCATATTTAAATAAATATCCAGGATACATAATTGTTGTGGCCCCAATTCCTGAGCCCATGCTGTCAGAGGAAGAGGACTTGGAAGATGAGGAGGAGGACCTGGGAATGCCTTCCTCCCCAGGACCTTCCTCTCTGGCAATGCCTTCCTCCCCAGGACCTTCTTCTCTGACAATGCCTTCCTCCCCAGGACCTTCCTCCCTGATAATGCCTCAGGTTCCATCAGACAACTGAGAGGAACAGCCTGAGATTAATCAGGAGGAAGGCATATCGGAGCAGCCCCTGACAGGGAGTAAAGAGGAAGAGTGTTGGCTCGATCCTAAGCAGCATCGTAGGGAGAAACGTGAGCAGCAACGTAGGAGGCCTGGGAGGGTCAGAGAGTGAGCTGAGTCATTGAGCCACACCCCACAGGGATAAAAGGGGGTGTGTTTTCTCCTGAAACTTTGTACGGGACAAAGTTTAACCTTACTTCAGATTTTCTTTGTGGACTGCGTTGTGATTTTCTGTGAGTAAAATTTTACTTACTATCAGTTCGGACTTGGCAGGCAGGACGTGTTGGAATGCCAAGAATACTATCAGTTCCAAAGAATTAACTCTGTGAAGTCCGAGCCAGCTTGCCTGCCTGTGTTTGTGTGAGTTTGTACTCTTTCATCTTTTGGGAAAGAGGAAAGGCGAGACAGAACACATAATCCTGGTTTTTTAAGAAAATAGAAGGCTTTTCTTCCTTCCTTTCTTTCCCTTCTTTCTTTTCAAGTCAAAGATTTTGTAAGTGGTTTGACATTGCATCCTTCCAGGACTGAGAGAGAAGTTGTGGCCAAAGTTCACCTAGTTGGTTTTGTGCTTAAAGCAAGGGTGGAACTCAGGGCCTCCTGATTTCTAGCCTAGTGCCTTAATCATTACACCATAGTGACTTTCCAGTATAGTCTTAGCAGTTTAAAATTTGAAGCCCAAACTTAACTACAGTTTTTTGGTGTTTTAAATCAACTACAGTTTTAAATCTGGTTTGACCAAGAAAGTATGAAGGACACTCCACAATTAGCCCAAGATGATATGGCTAGGGGACACTATTGGAGTCTCTTTGCTCCCTGAATAATCGCAACCCATGGAAAATTAGAGATACCTAATGAGTTTCATTTTGCATGCTTCTGTTTCATTTAATTCAGAAAGTCTAAAGTGTGCCTAAATTTCCCTGGAAGATACTCACTGTCTTTATTTAGTTCAGTTGTAAACAATAAAAATCACTTATATAATAGCACTTGAGGCCTTTTTGGATAGTAAATGTAAAGCACATTTGTATAATAGCAATTTTGCCATTCTTATGCTGATTAAATATTCATAGCAAAAGCAATTACTGTGAAAATCATTTGTATGCTACAAAACCTTTATTTCTGCAATGTGGTCATTAAAAATAAGGATGATGTTGGTAGGGATTCTGGCTAGTTCTTATATTCTCAGCTAAGGAGCATTATTGATCTGTTGCAAAGTTAGCAGATCTTTGTGCTAGTCTTAATTAGTCAGCCATTTGCTGTTATTAAAAGTTTTCTTTGTGCCTTGGTTGCTCATAAACTCATAAATTTGTTGAACATCATCCTCACACTGATAAATGTTTCACCCACGGCTTGTTTTTGTTTCTAGCCTGTTGCTGCTTGGATCCAAAACGTTCACTAAAATGCAACATTCAATGCTCTAACATAAACAATTCCATTTGGAAAAAATTCCAACATTTTATAATGTTAATATATTTCTACACTTTTCTTACAAAAAAAAAAAAAAAAGATTAGCATTTGGTAATTAATTTGATATCCAGCTGATTTCTTCCTCAGAAAGTTCTTTTATAATTTAGCCCTGTGGTATTCTGTCCTTTAAGTTCTGGACCAAATTCAAGGAAACAAATAGAAAGACATTCGGTTCATGCAGCAAAAAAGCAGCCAAGCTTGATCAAGAAAAACTTGGCTCAGACGAGGGGTAGGATTCTACCAGTTCGCACCTATTCGCTAGAACCGGTTGTTGACATTCTGAACAGTTCGGAGAACCGGTTGTTAGAAGAAATTACTGTCCTAATCCTGTAAGGAAGGCAGGAAGGAAACATTCTGTTGTTGCTTACAGAAACTGCCTCTCCATTAACCCTTATTACATTCTTGGCAGGACTAGACTTTCTGTCTCAGGAACTTCTCTGGAGTTTTTTTCCCCTCCTTTGCTGGTACTTTGCTCATGTGGAGTGACCATTCAAAGTTACAATGGCACTGAAAAAAGTGACTTGTGACCATTTTTCACACTTACGACTGTTGCAGCATCCCCACAGTCATGAGAGGCCAGGCGAGAAGATGCGTGCCTCGATGTGAGTGCTATTGAGTTGGCCACGCCCAGCCAATAACATGACCACCAAGCCACATCCACCCAGTCACATGACCACCAAGCCACGCCCACCACCTAAGCCACACCCACAGAACCGTTTGTTAAAAAAATTGAATCCCAACCCTGGCTCAGACCATTTAGTTGGCTAGTGAGGGCATCTGAATTTTGTATCACTTCAATGACCTGGGATTGAAATCGAGATTATAGATGACTGATAAGATGAGATATCAGTGTATAAGAATAATGAATATTTGAAGAAGATGGGGATTCTAAATACACATAATAATTAAATGTCTACACTAGTACATTTCCCTATTTCCAATATCTGGAGCAACTGTGGAGATGAGTTTTCTCTTCAATTTCTTTCCAAATAATTATCTGGAATGAGTTCCTTAATGTACTTTAATGCAGTGATCCCCAACCTTTTTGACGCCACGGCCCGGTACCGGCATCAGCTGGGCGCCGCGGCCTGGTACCGGCATCAGCTGGGCGCCGCCATCTTTTTTGATGAAAAAGTGCTTCCGGTGACCTCACTGGAAGCACGTTTTCATCAAAGATGGCGGCATGGCGCTCGTGAGCTTTTCCGGTAGAAATGGCTTTCTACCGGTAAAGCTCACCGGAAGCACTGGCGCCGCCATCTTTTTGACAAAAAGTGCTTCCAGTGAGCTTTCTACCGGAAAAGCTCACCGGAAGCGCTGGCGCCGCCATCTTTTTGATGAAAACGTGCTTCCGGTGAGCTTTCTACCGAAAAGCTCACCGGAAGCACTTTTTCATGAAAAAGATGGCGGCCCAGCAAGCCAGCGGCCCGGTAGGAGTTGTTCCGCGGACCGGTCCCGGTCCGCGGACCGGTGGTTGGGGACCCCTGCTTTAATGGGTGAAAATGTTCCCATGTAGTCCAAACAACTGTTCCTTAAGGACATTGAGATATATCAGCCTGCAAGCATTCTGTTACACTTTTGAACATACACAATAACTTTGTTCTGTCAAAATCCTACCTCATTATATTAAAAAAAAATCCTTCATTTCATGTAATATAAAGCTTTCCTTAATATATGCATTCTTTCTATATGTTTTCAATTCTTCAGTTCAATTCTATAATAGATGCTTTATGTGTAGAAAGCTAAAGAATGAACCACAAAATAGGGTCAATTTTTAATTTTTAACCATTGATGGACTAGCATACTTTTATTTAGATTGCATGGTTTGCCAATGTATTTTAACTCTGACAAATGTTATTTGAATTTTATATTTGCATTTATTTTTATTTAACCCTTGCCTTATCCTACTCATAGATTATTCAATGAAGTATTTATTTACTTATTTATGCTAACACGTCACTCCAACTCCAAAAGAACTCGGCTATTTACATACATAGAATAAAAAGGTTCTAATCTAAGAACACCCACATTTACTTTACAATTACAAAAATCTCAGTACATGTAGTCCTCCACTTTCGACCACAATTGGGCCCAAACCTTCTGTTGCTAAATGAGACTTTTATTAAAGGAGTTTTGCCCATTTTATGACCTTTCTCACCACAGTTGTTAAGTGAATAAATGTAGTTGTTAAATTAATAATATGGTTGTTAAGGAAATAATGCTTCCCCATTGACTTTGCTTTCAGAAAGTCACAAAAGGTGATCAGATGACTCTGGGACACTGCAACCATTATAAATACGAGTCAGTTGCTGAGCATCTGAATTTTGGCCATTTGACTATGGGGAATGCTGCAACAGTTTTAAGTGTAAAAACCAGTCATAAGTCACATTTTTCAATGCTGTTAAAACTTTGACCAGTCACTGTTGTAAGTCTAGGACTATTTGTATTGAAGGAACAGCCAACTCATCATAACAGATGAAACCAGAAGACCTCATAGTTCATAACATTTTATTATCCAAGGCTATGTGGAAAAGCCAAACTTCAGAGGTCTTATAAAAATTAAAACCATGAGTGGACATGAACAGGGAATCAAAATTTGGTCCTTTTCTTTAGAATTCCAGGACTAATCAAAATCCTCAGGAACTCTACTGAAAATATTTTGTCCAGTCATCCTGTTTTTTAAAAAAATGATTTATATAAAGCTTGTGACATCTAGAGATTTTGCTTCTGTATTTTTATCATTTCTTGTACAAAATACAAGGTTTTCTAATGTATTTTTTCATATTCACTGGAGAAGAAAAGTTCCTCATTGAAGTTCATAAATTATAATCAACCATGCAGGCCCAGTGTGGCTTGGGACATAAATGATTTTTAACTTCACAATTTAGGGCTGAAACAGAATGATTTCCCCAACATGCCTAAGGAACAATTAGAACCCGTATCTCCTCACAAGTCCTGCATTTTAATGCCTACTTTACAGTCAATATCATACATTTCATCCTAATTAAACAAACCAATCCGCTGAACTTCTGATGGGTGAAGTCAATGTCAGTTTCACAAGTTAAGAAAGGCTCAGATGACAGTTACAACCCATAAATTAAGATCTTTCCAACTTGCCAAGTGTTGTTCCCAATGAATTGCAATGACTCAGCATGCCCTAATACAGAAAGTCCTCGACTTACAATAGCTTGTTTAGTGAGTGTTCAAAGTTACAACAGAACTGAAAAAAGTAACTTATGACCATTTTTTGCCCTTATGGCCATTGCGGTATCCCCTGGTTACTTGATCAAAATTCAGACACTTGGCAACTGATTCATATTTATGACGGTTGCAGTGTCCCAGGGTCATGTGATATTTTTCTGCAATCTCACAAGCAAAGTCAATAGGGAAGCCAGATTAATTTAACAACCATGTTACTAACTTAATAACTAACTTAATAATTGGGGTTGTAAGTCAAAGACTACCTATATACCATCTCAGTGAAAATAATTCACAAGCAATGATTTCTGTGTGCACAACTTGTGTGCATATTTCTGTTTTGGAAATTGCAAAGAGTGTTGATATCTTGATGTCCTAGACAACATACTTTGAAACCTTCCATTTTTATGTCTGAAATCTATACTAATTATCCAGCCAATTGGAATGATTTGACAGGACCTTTAGTCTCCTATTCCCTGGGGCTCTGCGCATACGGTCCTCCTCTGATCCCTCTGTTGCATCACAAACTGTCAAGTCATTCCTTCCTGACATTCATTGGATCATCTGCCAAATGGGGGAATTGATGGACTCTCAGATAACAGGCAGCAAATAATTGCTATCTTGCCCATCAGCCTTGATGAAAATGACATTGGAAGGACCTTCCTTTATCCTATCTAAACAGAGAAATGAAAGTGGAAGAGAGGGACAATAGAGAAAAATCAAATAGGAACTTATATCAGCTTTATTTTCCATGCTTATTCCAGCACATTTAAAGACAGCTTGAAATAAACAGAAAGTCACAATAATAAAACATGCTTCCTGACAGGCTGAGTCATTGAGCAAAAAGCAATTATCAGCCAATTTTAAGTAGACTCCTGCTGTTTTCTTAAATGACCAGCTTGATAAATGAATGGAATGGGACAAGGAGCAAAACATCAGACGATGGTCTAGAATCCTCTTTACTTTTTATTGGTCTTGGAAAAACATTGAAAACAAATTGGTGAAGCCCATAAACCCAGTCATGAAGCTGAGGCTGAAGGAATAGGTGTCATTTGGTATTGCAGTAATCTCAGCTGCTGACACTTGCTATAATTTTAGTTGTAACTGCTCACAGAGATGTTATTATATTGTTTTTTCTTTTAATCTGTTGAAAGAAGGGGCAGTAAGCTGCTCAAAGTTGTACTGCATTCAAACAGCATATTAGGTCTTAGCAAGCAAATAAATAAAATAAACACAGTAAGTCTGCAGTTAGTTTTTTTAATGAATCCAGCATAAAACTCCATCATCGTTATTTATAGAAATAAGCTGAAATAATTCAGCAATAGTGACTCATTATCAGAAATAATTCAAAATAATTAAGTCTAAAATATGTGACAGTAGCAATAAAAATAGCATATAGGTCTATAATATTTTAGCTGCAAAAATCCAAAAGACCTATAGATGATAGCAACATTTAAGTGTTTTTTAACTGTCTAATGGCTATGTGGGTTTATGCAGCCTAGATACAGTAGCCATAGCAGTAGCAATAGGTTGGTAAAAACACAGTTTTATTCTTACATGAAAATTAAATCAAATTCATTTTACAAAGAAAAAATTGATTTGTATCATGCTCCAGAAATAATATCTACATGTAAGACATGATAGCTACAGGCTTGGTAATACAATATGAAACATCCTTATTCAGAACTGAGGCCTATAAAATATTCAGATTTCTTTCAGTTAAAGTACATAAAAATTCAGCAAGAGTACATGAAAAGGATGGGACAGGGAGAGAGCAAGTTACAATCAGTACCACTTAAACATCTATATAAAACTGTGTAATAAGATGTCATCTTAATATACCAAAAACTGTGAAAAACACTACATAAAAATTCTCCTGAACAGTGGTGGGATTCAATTATTTTTTTTTACTATCAGTTCTGTGGGTGTGGCTTGGTGGGCGTGGCAGGGGAAAGATACTGTAAAATCTCCTGCCGGTTCTCCGAACTACTCAAAATTTCCGCTACTGGGTCTCCAGAACTGGTCAGAACCTGCTGAATCCCACCTCTGCTCCTGAAGTATTTATTTATAATGCTAATCAGATTGTTTATCTGTCTTTCATATATACCAGATCAGGTCAAACTATAACTATAACTCTCTCTCTCTCTCTGTCTGTGTGTGTGTGTGTGTGTGTGTGTGTGTGGATATATAGTTTGCTTATAGAAATAGTGTGCGTACATACACACATACATATATATAGTTATAATTGTTATAGTTATAGTTATAATATACAGCATATAGTTATGTATACTGTAGTTATATGGTTTTCTTATAGTTATAGTACTTGGACTCATATGTGAGCTTCATAGTGGGTGTGCTTCATAGTGCTTTACAGCCCACTTTAAGTGGTTGACAGTATCAGCATATTGCCCCAACACTCTGGGTCTTCATTTTACCAACCTTGGAAGGATGGAAGGTTTTGAGCCTATGAAAATTGAACTGCTGGTGGTTAACAAAATTAGCCTGCAATACTGCATTCTAACCACTGAGCCACCACAGCTTATGAAATGTTAGTCAGACCTTCTTTAATATGCATGGTGATGATCAAGGTTTTTTAACTCTTGTTTATTGAATAAAGATGAAGTGGGTGGCGGGAGAGGGTGTCTCCACTTAACTGCAAAGTTTTTCAAAGCTCTGAAAATCCCAGATTTTTGATGCCGATCCTGGAGTCATGAGCCAAGATTAGCTCTTGCAGCCTCCTGACCGTAGCAGGACCATGAAGCCATGGAGCCAGTTTCTGATTTAAAAAAAAAACCTTGGGGTTTTGTTTATTGGAAGCTTCTGCAGAGAATCTGGTGCTTGAATACTGTGGAAATTGAATAGCCCCCTTGTGGTATCTCGGTTGTCATTATTAAGGACTACTTGGCATTTTGTAAGAGATTTGGATATTATCTTGCTTAGTATATATACACTTTTTATCAGGAGTGGGATTCTACCAGTTCGGACTGGTTCTACAGAGCTGGTTGTTATGATTCTGCACAGTTTGGAGAACCGGCCCCGCCCCTCCTCGCCCACTCTTCCCCTCCCCGCCCAGTCAGTCCTTAACGCGCAGGCACAACATCATGCACATTGTTGAGGTAATTCCCCGTTAGGAGAATGAGCGCATACAGGGAGACGTATTTGAGAGAAGCGTTGGAATAATACACACAGAGCACACAGATACACTGTACAGTAAATGTAGGTTTTTACTTCCAGAAAGGTTTAAGCAAAGTCCAAAATAAGCAGTCCAAAGTCATTCACAGGTAAAATCAGTCAGTTTTTCAATCCAGAGATAATCCAAATATCAAAGTCCAGTGTCAAAAAACAGTTCAGTAACAGACTTACATTAAATCCAGTAATATCAGTCAATTAGAAGAAATGGAGGAACGGCAATACTTTCCAACAGAAGGAAACAGAGATACTCACTCAGACACACTCTCTTCTGAGACTAAGACTAAACAACCCAGGTTTCTGGCTCCATCTTATGGCCGTTTGAGAAACCACACCCAATTGCATGCTCTTGCATTCCCTTAAAGATATAGTACTAAAATGTTTATCCTGGTTATATATTTCTAACCCAAATACCTGTTAGGTGACTTATATTCCTAACACACATGCCCAACATTGCTGACTGCTTTCTACCCTGCCCAGTCACTCCTTAAGGTATTTCTTTTTTTCCCCCTCCCGACGATCAGCTGTTCCAATGATCAGCTGTGCCAGGATCCTCCTCGCTGTCTTCCTACTTCACCCAGGTGGCTTCCCTGAGGTCCAGGAGGCAAAAAGGGGCATGTGGGAGGGGGAGCTGCACCCCCACGCTCCATTTTTTGCAAAAATGCCCCCCCACCCAGGAGGCTTGCCTGAGGCCCAGGAGGCAAAAGAAAATGGAGGGGAGGAAGTGCTGCAAAAAAGAAGAAGCCACGCCCACCCAGTCACATGGCCACACCCACCTAGCCATGCCCATAGAACTGGTTGTTAAAAAAATTGAATCCCACTCCTGCTTTTCATGCTTTTTTATATTATGCTTTCCAATCTGTTTGCTTGAGTTAATAATAAAGGTTAAAATCCCTTTATTCACTGGGTGTGCTTATTGTCTCTGGAGCCAAAGGAACCAATTGCCTGGGCACCTGCTCACTGCTCTGACACTTGCCAAAACAGTGACATAGTAAATATTATTTACAATGAACAGATTTATCAGGAAATATGGATCTGAAGAAATCACTTTCCCCCAGATAAATAGAAATCACTTATGAAGAACCATTTTTTTCCATATCAATAGAAATTCCATTACATTTTTGATTTGCTAAGGGACACCAGCAAATGATTTATTTGAGGTGAATTATCACATAAGCTTCATAGTTTCTGATAGTAGTCCTACAGCTGAAGTTGGGAAGGCTCCATATTGTATCATACTGGATTGGTCCAAACATTGGATTTCTAATCTCATATTCTACTGAAAATAAATGGTAACATTTCTCCTTGCTGACAATGAGACAGTTATCAGCATTGTGCCTAAACAGCAAGGAACCTACTATGTTTTCTAATTATAGATGGATTTCTTTGATAAAAGTGGATGCTAAAATTTTAACAACCACTTTAGCCCCTAGACCACAGCAGTTCTTTGAACTATTAAGGATCCAGCTGAGGCTGGTTTTATCCAGGGCTGAGAAGCTTCTGACAATATCAGACCTTTAATCAATGATGCTCTACAGATCCTGCTTTAATTCAAAATAGATTAGAACCATCAGCTATAATTTCTTAGGATGCTGAGAAATCCTTTGATACAGTTTCTTTGAAGTTTTGACTTATTTTGGATTTTCCTTAAGTTTTATATTAATATGATTTAGTCTACTTCTAAATCACAGATTATGAATGCTCTACCTTCTCCATCAAGGTATATTCCAGAGAATATCTCTTTCTTCTTCTCCTTTGAATTTGGCTTAAAGTCTCTTAACTGTATAATGAGAAATTCTGAACAATTATAGTAAAAGATGAGAGCATAAGATGATATGACATACCCTCAAGCTTTAAGGATAGACCACAGATTTCTGTTCTTAATTGTTTAATATATGGGTTTGGTATCCTATCTATTTATTCTATAAATTGTTATACATTAAACTTGATACTACTGTCTCATAGTAATAATTTAGGTAAGTATAAGGATTGGGACTTTAAGTTCTAATTTCTTTGTTTATTTTATTATAAGAATTCTCAAGAAACTTTGGGAAACGTAATACATTTGAACTGATAAATTTGAATTTTGCTCCTTATCTGGCCTAAGGAAATTTTCGTCTCATACTTTGCCATGGGAGGGGAAACTTTAAAAATGAAAAAGGAAGAAGATGGAAGCATGCAATTGTCCCCACCACCACCACTGCAGGGCTACAGCATGCAGAAAAATGCAGCTACAGGATGCAGAAAAATGCAAGCTCTCCGACTTCAGAGTTATTGAATTTCCCCCAAAGAGCAGGATTCTTCCACAAACATTAAAACCTAAATTCAACTCAGAACAAACAAGTTTTATGCACCTATCCTTAATACAAAATAGCAATAGTATTTTACATCTTTCTATCACTTCTACCAATATTTCTGATATTGCTGGGTTTTTCTTCAACGTAAAGAATAAAAACACAACTGGTTGCACCTATGTGTATGCACCATTATTCTTCTTTAAAGAAGTTCATTTCACGTTTGGAATACTGGGGGGGGAAAAGTATGTTAAAACAGCAGGGATATCATTTTTTTCCCTAGCATGATTAATAGCCAGAGACTTGCATGTTCATGCACACACACACACACACACACACACACACACACACACACACACCATCTGTATTGACTTTATACAGGAGATCTTTATACAGGAGAATTCTGTACACTTTATACAGGAACTATTAGACACTTCATACAGGAGAATTCACTCTATACAAGAGATCTTTGAAATCCATCCATTCAATGATTTTACAGAAAGTAGAGCAATGGAATAACAGAATAACAGAGTTGGAAGGAATTTTGGAGGTCTTTTAGTATAGTGCTTTTCAACCTTTTCACGGATTGTACCACTTTTAGGATATGGCAATATATTGAGTACCACCAGGGGTGGAATTCAACTGGTGTTACTACCGGTTTGGTGACTACGTTTTGCTGCGCACACGTGTAAAAAAACCTTAGGCTGTGCCGCCTGGACAACTAAAAAGTACTGCGCGCGGGTGCGCAGCATTTGAAAAGCCTCTATTTCCCTGCTTTTCCACATCATCTGGGCCACGCAAAGCAGCTGAGGTTGAAAAAGCAGGAAATAAAGGACAGGTAAGAGCCCAGGTGGGCGGATGGGCCAAACAGCAGCAAACACAGAACTGGTTCGGTGTCTGCTACTCTTCAGAGCTATCAGCTCTATGGAACTGGGCAGAACCGGTAGCATCCCACCCCTGGATACCACCAGTCGCCTAACAAGGTGCCAAAAACTTGATGACCCCCCCCAAAAAAAGAGGAAAAAATGATAAAATATAGGTAGTCCTCAACTTACAACAGTTCGCTTAGTGACTGTTCGAAGTTACATCAGCACTGAAAAAAATGACTTATGGCCATTTTTCTTTATGACAGTTGCAGCATCCCGAGGGTCACGTGATTTGCATTTGGATGCTTGACAATTGACTCATATTTATGACAGTTGCAGTGTCCCAGGGCCATGTGAACCCCTTTTGTAACCTTCTGACAAGCAAAGGAAACCAGACTCACTTAACAACTGTGTTACTAATTTAACAACTGCCGTGATTCACTTTAAAAAAATGTGGCAAGAAACATCGTAAAATGGAACAAAACATCGTAAAACAGAACAAAACTCATTTAACGCTTAGCAACATAAATTCTGGGCTCAACTGTGCTTGTAGGTTGAGAACTATCTGTACACCCACTTACCACACTTTTAATGGGCAATTTGTGCCTGTTTCTCTGACATTAATATTTGCATCGTTCTATCCCCTTCTCTCCCTCTACTTGCCTCAAAGGAGCCTCTCTTCTTCTCTGCCTCTCTTCCTCCGTCCCCTTCTCTTTCCCCATCATCTTTTTCTCTTTCTCCCTTTCCTGCCAAAATCTCCTCCTTTTCTCTTCCAGTCTAGCTCCAACTGACTCTTCTCCCCAAGGCTTTGCGTGGCTCCTGGAAGCAGAGGTGGTATTCAGCAGGTTCTGACCAGGTCTGGAGAACCGGTAGCGGAAATTTTGAGTAGTTCGGAGAACCGACAAATACCATCTCTGACTGGCCCTGCCCCCATCTATTCTCTGCCTCCCGAGTCCCAGCTGATAGGCTGGGTCTTCTTTTGTTGACCTGCATAGGAGAACGGAGCTGGAAAGCAGGTTAGTGGAGTGGGGAGGGAATGGGGATTTTGCAGTAACCTTCCCCCGCCATGCTCACCAAGCCATGCCAACAGAACTGGTAATAAGAAATTTTGAATCCCACCACTGCCTGGAAACACCAATCAGCTGGAGCTTCACGCGCCAATCCTGGGTGCTCAGAAGAGCCCCAGCAACACCCCAGCAGCTGACTCTCCCGTAGGCCTCTGTGATGCTGCCACCACTACAACTCATCCCCCAACTACACTTTTACCCTTTGTTTACACTTTTTTACAGTGTTTTTCAACCCATGGTATGCATACCACCCGCCAGGCACCAAAGTACCACCAGTGGTATTTATATAACGGGTTAAAAAGCACTGTTCTGGTACAGCACTTCTTCATATCTCCAGACATAGGAATGGTATAAAAGGCCAAAACAGAATAAGCATAAACAAATAAAGACAGAATGCATCAAATAACAATAATTAATAAGTGCAACCTTTAAATATTGTAATTTATTACCCCTGAAATAATTCACAACAGTAACATCCTCCAATGCCCACAAACTTTCTTACTTTAAACTCCTTGACAGGTGTGTCTTGCAAATTATTTCCAACTGCTTTATCTCTAAAATTAATAGTTAATGCTGTAACTCTGTGTATTTTGAAACCTGGCTCCTTATTCGTCTATGGGCCTTTTATCTTCAAAGCACTTATGGTGCCTATAAGAGAGAAGGTGATAAATTATAATTGTAGAATCTTTATTGTTATGGTTGTGAGGCTGTTAAGTGGATGGAACATAAATATCAGCTTCTAGCACTTATCTTTTCCAGCAATTCATTCATGCATCCTTAAACTGCTGTTCAGGATTCTCTACACAATTTTAAAAATCTCCTGAGAATCATAATGAGGACAAGGTCTGGACTAAAACACTACAGTGAAGGAAATGAACCTAGAAAAATACACATAATTCTGAACTAAAAATGGTAGCTTGGAGGAGGAAAATTATCTTCATAGGAGAACCATTGTGGTATAGTGGTTAAGATGTTGAACTAGAATGCAGATTCCCTACTGGGAAACTCCCTGGATAATATTTCCACATTCTCATTCCACCAGTAATCATTCTGCTTGCCTAATACCATTACAATGAATGTTGCTATCTGCATATAAGTTGGAATATAAAATTGGAACCACAGTCTTCATTTTGTTTCAGAGACACACCTAATTATCCCAAAGGTGCTTTTTTCAAGAGGCAACTGAACTTTCTTATTTTACTTTGAAGACGTTTTGCTTCTCATCCAAGAAGCTTCTCCAGTTTTGACTGGATGGTGGGAAATGGAAGGATTTATATTCCTTGCACACAGTTGGCCATTTGCATTATTTTACAGAGTTGTTGAGGCCACTTGAAAGTTTATCTGTTTCCTCAGGGTCACCTGAGTAGTGCAAATGGCTGTGGAGCCTTATTGGAACTGCTTTCAGTACCATACCCACTTGCACTATTCAAGTGACCCTTAGGTCACAAATAAACCTCCAGTTTGGTGTAGTGGTTAAAGCATCAAGCTAGAAACCAGGAGACCAAAAGTTCCAATCTCACCTTAGGCCACATAGAAACCATTCAACCAAGGCCTTATTTCCATGTCTATTCCAGGCAGTAAGTTATTAAGGCCTCAAACAAACTGCCCATCAGATCCTCAGGGAAAACCCTAAGTTCCTTTTGGATCCCATTAGGGTCTGTTAATTGCCTAATGATCCTACTTCTGCAGGGGGAAGGGGAGAAGTTGGTGGCAGTACCACTAAGTCCCCTGCCCCCACAAATCAGAAAAATGATCAGTCCACAGCAAAGGGCTCATGAAAATGTCCTCCTATATCAGATCACATTGCAACTGACTCAGGACAAACACAAGATGCAATGTGTGATTGCCAGTATATATAGGCTATCAATTTGGGCCAGCGTTATTCTCTGTTCTGATTGGCGCATGGCATTTTCTTTTAGACATTTCTTTTAAACAGCTTTCTACTGCATACTCAATAACTCTGAAATATATCCTGTTCACCTTTAAATGTTTGCATCTAAATGTTAATATATGCTTTTGTATTTCTTTTTTTAAAAAAAAAAAAGTTTAGTGATTTCTTTTTTTATTCTCTGGTAAGATGGGTGTATCTTCCAAGGAAAAAAAGTGAACTAATTAATTTAGTCACCTGCCTCTATACCACTAGGTCAAGAGGATACCTAATAGGATTGTTTCATTTCTTTGCCTTTTTATCTTTCAATCAGCAGAAAGGCGGTACAGGTTGTGAGATTCTTACCTTTCTAGCATACCAGCATAGAGGAAGGATGTCATACAAGACACTCTTGGAAGATAGGGGTTGGCAGTGGGAACCATCAAGCTACAAACTTAAGGTAAAAGATGGATCCAGGACATGGACGACAAGTTTGTGAAAGAATGGATCATGAAAAAGATAATCTCTGTTTTTCAAGTGTCTTTACAAGTTTCCAAGTCAAAGCATTTCATTTGTTCTACCTAGACAGTGAATAATAAATAATTGTTTGTGTATGGTTTCCTAGCCTATGAAATCTACTAATCATTGCAGTCAATTGGCACAGTCCTTTACCCACAAAATGGTTTGGCCTTCACAAACTGATGCTGACCAAAAATGATGCAACAAAAAAAATGACCTTAAAACATATTGTAAAAAATTAAAGCCAGTATCCTAAAAGCTTTATTTAATGAAATTATCGCTTGTGATATATGTTTCACAACAGAGCAGGACAACTCAACGTGGCTGACTCACCACAATCAACTTGCCACATGCCAACTTACTGTGAGATAATTCAACAATTCAATTTAATTATTTAAAATAATTTAAAAATTATTTTAAATTTCGATATTCACATTTCATTTTGTCCTTCCTTTTTGCATCCTTTCTTTTATGATTCTATTCACCATTTATTTGATATTAGTGTAACTCTTGTCCTGCAGCAAGTTGTGCTATGGCAAGTTGGCCGTTATGAGTTGTCCTGTGGGGAGTTAGTCATTTTCAGTTGGTTTTGGCAGGTTGGCCATAATGAGTTGACAACAATGAGTTGGCTGTGGTGAATTGCCCTTCAGACATGTCGTAAAGGTTAAAAAGACTTTGTGATATTTTACTAATGTAGCTGCATGTTGTCATTTATAGTTTTAGGAAATAATTAATTAGTAGATTGAGGATAGGTGAAAAAACAAGTTGGAAGATCAGTACTGTTGATGAGACTCTGATGTCTCCATGTGAGGGCAGAAAACTAATTTGTGATAGCAGCAATACAATTTAAAGAGCCCACACAATTGTATTTTCTAATGGAAGGGAATTCAAGAAATGGATACAAAGATTTCTCCCACCTTTAATAATACCCACATTCTACCTAATTGTTGGAGTGCCTCTGACTCATTACACAAAAATTGGATGGGAAGGTATCTGCTGTTCTTATTGATATACAGAATGTCACACTGTTCTCTTATTTCCTGTAAGAACATAAACAGCTTCTTAGATTCTACTATTCTACTACCAAAATTCCATTGAAAATTGAAAATGTCATGGAGGCTACAGCCTCTAATTACAAATCACCACTTTAACAGTAACAAACTTACAAGGGCTTCTTTGTTCCCTGCTGCTTTTTCCTTCGGCAGGCAGATGGCCCTTTCTACAGTTCTCTACTCATTATTTACTACAAGTCTGTTGTGTGTACTTAAGCACATTCCCAATGTACGGTTGCTGCAATTTCTGAATGAGTTGGACAATACTCTCCACAGCAGGCTTTAAGCCTGGAACTGGCGGACTGTAGGCAGTGGAGCACTAGCCAACGTTTGAGAAAATTCAAGTAAGTAATCTACGTCACCTGCAATAATATAGAGGCAAAATCAGGTGAAGACATTCAAATGTCTGCACTGAATTAGCTAAACTGTACCCTTGAGAAAGGAAAAGACCTAATAAATAAGTGATTATCTCACCTCTTTTGATTGGAATCTTTTCATGCTTTGTTTCATTTTTTCCCCCTAACAATAAAGCAAGCCTGCTCATTAAGCACTCCCTAGAGGGTGGTGAAATTCTAGTCACCAATTCATCTCACAACAAATCCTACTGAGATGCATTTTCAAGGCAAGCAAAGACCTACTACTGTCTTTTGGGATCAGTTTCAAAAGCAACAAAAAGAGAGAGAGAGAGAGAGAGAGAGAGAGAGAGAGAGAGAGAGGATTCCTTTTAATAGTATTTGGTTAATTTTCAGACAACTATACTGTTCAGAGTTTTCACTAACAAGAAAAACTTTCTACATGTCTAACACGTGGTACATAAAACCAAAGCTTTTGTCCAAGCAAGCTAACATTTGTAATGCTTTTTATATGCACTACCTCACCACATGTCATCTAACAGTATTTTTCTTCAAAAACAAAATCTCTTGTTGCAGGAAGGTGCACTTCATAATATCTGATCTTTCAAAAAAAAAACATTTTCAATTGTAGCAAAATTAAAATGGAGAACAAAATGAAGCTTACTTATACCAAGTATTCATAACTAATCCCAAAAGGCTATAGTTAAAATATAACTGAACCAAGGACAGGAAAGGAAAATAAGTGGAATGTGTATGTTGAAACATTTACTGTATTTTTTTTTTCTGAAAATGCTGACAATAAGAAATATGAGCAGAATAAAGGTAAGCAGATCATCTTGCCAGAAGTGATATGATAAATATCTGCTTCTACACAGCTCACATAAAACTAAAGCTGAACTTTCCCAATATATACTATTATTAGGTATAAATAACATATTTGACGAATTCTAAAACTTTGCTTATATCGATATCCACAGCCAGGATGATGGAACACCATTCTCACTGCCTGAAAGTTTGAACCCAAGGTTATTTTCCACACCTAGCTCCCATGGATCTGTTCCTCCTTCATACTTTTGATGACTAGAAGTCCCTTTCTATGTCTTAACTACATATTCTTGCTGCAGAGGCCAGATTGGTCATCCATTTACTGGAGACCTACTAATTCCCTAATAAGGTTGGTAATTAGGGTTAGGGTTAGGGTTAGGTTAGGGTTAGGGTTAGGGAGAAGAAAACATCTCATGTATCTTTCTAGATCAGGCTTGTCCAACCCACGGCCCATGGGCCGCATGCGGCCCAGGTCGCCTCGTAATGCGGCCCAACGCCCACCCCAACCTTCATGAAAGATCCAGCGAGGAGGAGGAGAGGCAGGTGCGAGGCGGGGCGAGGCGAGCAACAGAAAAGGTGGGCAGCCGCAGCCCAAAAGTCCCACCCTGCCACCTCCTGCTGTTGCCGTCGCCACCGCTGCTGCTTCTGCCCCCACCGCCGCTGCTGCTTCTGCCCCTGCCGCTGCTGCCGTCGCTGCTGCTTCTGCCCCTGCCGCCGCCACCGCTGCTGCATTTGCAGGAGGAGAGGTAGGCGCGAGGCGGAGCGAGGCGAGCAACAGAAAAGGCGGGCAGCCGCAGCCCAAAGTCCCGCCCGCCACCTGCTGCTGTTGCCGCCGCCGCCGCCACCGCTGCTGCTTCTGCCCCCGTCGCCACTGCCGCCGCTGCTGCTTCTGCCCCCCTGCCGCCGCCGCTGCTGCTTCTGCCCCCGCCGCCGCCACTGCTGCTTCTGCCCCCGCCACCGCTGCCGCCGCTGCTGCATTTGCAGGAGGAGAGGTAGGCGTGAGGCGGGCGAGCTTTCTTCCCCCCTCCCCCACCCTGCAAAATTTGCCCGGAAAATTATAAAATAAAAAATAAATAATTTTAATAAATAATTAATAATTAATAATAAATAATAATTTTATTTTATTTTATTATTTAATTTAATTTAATTTAATTTAATTTAATTTAATTTAATTTAATTTTTTAATTTAATTTAATTATTTAATTTAATTTAATTTAATTTAATTTAATTTAATTTAATTTAATTTAATTTAATTTAATTTAATTTAATTTAATTTAATTTAATTTAATTTAATTTATTATTTAATTTAATTATGTGCGGCCCAAACCAAACTTTCATCTTCTAATGTGGCCCAGGGAAGGTGAAAGGTTGGACACCCCTGTTCTAGATGATGGCCCTAAACAAAACAAAACTCCCTTTTGGTCTCTGTAAAATGTACTGTGCCTAAAGGATGGGAAAGTGAATATGGATTTGGCTGGGAAAGGTGCTGGAAAAGGCAGAGAAATAGCCACTGTCAGCTTTAATTCAAACTTCAATGTGTCCATATTGACTCCTTGGACTCCAGCAAAACTGGCCATGATTGGTTTCCTCTTTGCTAGGCAGAAGGAATAATATACATACGGGGTTTGTGGTGTTGCCCTGGTCTGTTCCAAAAGGAGCATCAAAATCCATGTTCCCTATGAGTGGAAAATTCCTCTTTTTTGTAACCATGAGTCATGCCACTATCCGCCCACCCACCCCCCGCCAAATTTAATAGCTAGGATTTCCTTTAACTTTTTTCTTTCTCTTTGCTACAAAAAGAAAAAAATTGCAAAGGAAGCACTAGGCAGCAGGGGTAGGGCAGGGGTGGGATTCAGATTTCTTAACAACCGGTTCTGTGGGCGTGGCCTCATTTGTGGGTGTGGCTTGGTGGTCATGTGACTGGGTGGCTGTGGCTTGCTGACTGAGCACGGCTTGGTCATGTGACTGGCTGGGCATGGCTTGTATGTAAATATTATAAATATTTATGTAAATATTGAATTTTTTATTTTTAAAAAGAGCAACTTTTACACAAAAGCAGGCAAAGCAGGCAGGCAGATTGAGTTGCTCACAGAATCACAGATTCACTAAGATATCTATCTTTCTGCAATCTGCTACTTGAGTCTGTCTCATAAAATTTGCTTGCAAGCCAACTCACAAAATTAACTTACAACATACCATGTATATAAATATTGATCTTTTTATTTAAAAAAACAATGTTTACCTAAAACCAGACAAAGCAGGCAGCAGATTGAGTTGCTCACAGAATCACAAATTCACTCAGAGATTACCATTCTGCAATCGGCTACCTGAGTCTGCACTGAAAAATAGAAGCTTCAGACCTAAGGAAGGTTCAGCTCTGCTTTTAGATTAGCTAGAAACAAAGAAATTCAATTATTTCCTGCTTTCTAACTAAATCTCCCGACACAGCAGAACAGCTGATGGTCAGGGGGAAAAAGGAAAAATAGCAACTTAGCAGGCAAGTTTGCCAGGTAAGGAGTGGGCTGGGCCAGCCAGTGGCACAATTTGCTGGTTCTCCAAACTGTGTAGAATCGTAACAACCGGTTCTATAGAACTGGTCTGACCAGGTAGAATCCCACCCCTGGGGTAGGGCCAGTAGAGGCTGGATGCTAGTCCTCTTCCCTGCCTTTCTCTTCCCTTCTTTGGAGGGACCAGAACCTACTAATATGGGAAGATACAGTGCTGGCAATAGATATATTCTGCCAGCAGTGAAAATCTGCAGAAAAATTTAAGAAAGCAAGGTTGGACCTTATGAAGCACCCTCAAATTTGATACAACTTTTTATTTCTCTGTGCTCCATTCATTCACAGCTAAAGGTGATCATGTTTAAAAACAAGGTCATTCCAGCAATGCTCCTCTCTATTATATACCAGTATATCAGTTTTGTCCTCTTGGATCTTTTATTTCTTGGTTCAATAAACTCCTTAATTTTGAAAGAGTTATTGAATCACTGTGTCTTTGTGCTACATAAGACTAATACAGTATAAAATAGTTGTCTGAAGTTCAAATGAAAGACAGAGCAGCTTTCCTTGCAATGATTCAATTCAACTGTGAAAGTGGTGTTCAGTCTTTTGTCCTGCTCTCTGCATGGGGTTCTGCCACTTCAAAACCAATGGATTGGTTTATTTCCACAGAGTCCCCCTTCTATCCCATTGTCCAAAGCATTGATGAAGATATTGAAGAATACTAGTCCTAAGACAAAGCCTTGGGTTACCCCACTGCATACTTCCCTCCATATAAACGCAGTTCCATTAAGGACTACATATTGAGTGTTGTTGGTCAGCAAATCCATCAGGAAGTGCTGCTGTATGACCCAATTTTCTATCTTATCAAGTAAGAGATTTCAGTCAACAATCAAATGTCTTACTGAAGTCCAAGTAAATTATATCCACATCATTTTGCTGGTTCACTAATTTTGTAATAATAACATTTTGTAATAATAATATCTTGAAATGTATGAAATGTGGATAACAAAATTCATTGTCTTCACCAAATGTTATTACATCCGACCTTGTGTTTCTTAGCCACTCAGAATTTATTCTTTGGATACGCTTATAGCCTACTTGATAGATCCATCCTGCCTCTGAAAAAGGCCCTTATGTTATTTAAACAAAGAAGAAGTCCATATAATCTTATGTCAATCCGTCAAACATGATCCATAATAAATATTATATGGCTTACACAATTGGAAAAATCCATGGGGTTGGGAGTCTGTTTTCTCAGTTACATCTAACTTTTCCACCTGCTCTTCTAACTAGCTTGTACATGAAGAATAGGGCCTTTTACTGTATCAAGATCAGTGGTGGGATTTAAATATTTTTACCACCGGTTCACTGGGCGTGGCTTGGTGGGCGTGCTTTGCATGTGCACGTGCACCAAACACACACTTTGCGCAGGCACAGAGGCATTTGCGCAGGCGCAGAAGCATTCTAACTCACCTCCTGCAAGCCTGCACAATCCCGGTCACTTCAGTAGCTGTTGTGTGACACTCTTCTGTGCCACACAAAGCAGCTGCGCTTCAAATTCAGAGGATAAAAGTGACTATGGGAGCCCAGGTGAGCAGGTAGACCCAACAACATAGCCAGCAGAGTGGCGGAGAAAACCAGTTTGGTCTCCGTTGCTCATTGCTGCTACCAGCTTGCCAGAACTGGGCTGAACCGGTAGAATACCACCACTGATCAAGAGAGCAGATTTTTATCACCACATCTATGTGAAACATGAAGATCCGTGCTTCCTTGTACCTGATTATGAAGTATCTGATTAGGCTGGCTGTATTTTCCATAAAGATTAACTGTAGCTAACAGCAGTGCCATATAAATTCTCACCATGGTTGAGAAGGATATATGTCTTTCCAAAACAACTAGAAAACTATAGTAGTTTCAACACCCCAAACTATAGATGTGTTATAAATTTTTTTTTACAAATCATTGTATTGGTAGATGTGTGCCATATGCATACAACTTTTCTTGGGTCTATTTAAAGAATGATGATTGGATCAGCCTTAATACATCTGTTTGTCCATTAAATTGTAAGTGATTCCAATTGCAAACATTTTCTTTTTATTTCATGCAAAAGATATAAACAGGTGTTTTAAACATTTCTCACATCTGGCCCTTTGGAATTCAGTCATGCATTCTGTTTCACAATCATCACTCACATAAAACCAGTGAATCAATCCTGGTTATATTTCTGTTAAAATAATTGATACATGTCCCATTAATTTAAACTGAGCTATTATTGCAGGCACACGGAATAATTTGGGAGGCTATTCTTGTATCATAAAAATTAGCTAGGGCACTCACTCATGAAGGATTGATGTTAAAGAATATGACTTTAAATGTTTATTGGTTTTCCTTCTACCATTATTCATTATTTACTTTGTTCTTTAGTTGCAGTCTCTAACTAAGTGACATTATTCTAATCATTATAAGAAAATGTGCAACTCAGTCTTATATATTAATGTTAGAAGACATGGTGGTACAAACAATAATTTGGAATCAATAATATTTGCAATAAAGAGCAAAAGTTGCTTTAAAAGAGATTAGACATTTCCCAAAGGGCCCTTAAAATTTAGGACAGAAATGCGTATCTTCCAATGGCTTGAGGATTGGACCAGCTCTTTTTTATAGAGATTTTATTCCAAAAGCATGTGAACTAGTTTTAGGATGTATTTCAGAGGACCTTGTGAATAACATTAGTGTCTTAAACATTTGCAAGTGTTTAGGCATTCATTTTCTATCTCAAATTCCCAAACCCAAGAAATGCTAAATTGAGTGTTTGTTTATTTATTTATTTATTTTGTCAAGTGATTATAAGATAACAGGTATAAGTATAAACATAGTTATGAATACATGAAATTGGTACATATAAGAAAAATAAAAGAAAAAATAAAAGAAACAATAGGACAGGGACGGTAGGCACATTGGTGCACTTATGCATGTGTTCTAGTGGTCAGGCTCATAGCCCAAATTCTTTATACTCCTTGCTTATTAAAATATTTTTTTCCTTCAGGAAACAACAATGCTATACAAATAAGTGCCAGGTAATTTCTCAAGGTTGTGTGTCTTTGGTTTCCACAGTATTTTAGCTAACAATGACTTCTTTCTCTAACCAGTGATACTCAAAAAAGGGCTAGAAACAATGAATTGAAGCTATTAAATATATTTAGTAGATTTATAGCCACGTTTTCCTCTTAAGGACTTTGATGTAGCAGATTCTACTTTAAAATGCAGAATACATGAGCTATTTTAAAACAGTAAAAAAACAATTAAAATATAAAATAAATTATCACAAAATAACAGCTGTAGATAAATCCCTAGTTTAAAGTGCAGCATGTAAAAATTAACCCAACAGAGATTAGAACAAGTACAATTGCCAGAAAGCAAGAAATTTATAAAATCTACAAAATTCGGAATGCAGCTGAGCAGATACAGAACTCATAAATGTCAATCACAACAACCAATGAAAAGCAAAAATGCCTTTAGAATATTCTAAAAAGTCAGCAAACAGGAAGCTTTAACATTCCAAAGACGGAGAAGTAGTGCAGGAAAGAGTGTTATCTCTAATGCTGGCTAATCCCACAGTTCTATATTGATGGACTAAAAAGCAAGGCTTATAAAGCTGACATTAAAGCTTTGAAAGACTTATGTGAGGGGTTATTTGAATGACCTGCAGCTATAAAAGGAACACACATACAAAGCTATAAAAGGAACACACACGCTAGGGTCTATTCTGTCCCACATATTAATGAACTGCTAATATGACTGGGGCACACAATATGTGTATATAGCAGGAACCAAATCTAGCAAGCTTTATTGCTGCTGGTTTGTGGTTGCTGAACAATATATTGCAATTATCAAGCATGCACTGGTGAATTGAGATACGAGATCTCTAGAGAATGTTACTACTTGTGAAACAGCAAAGTTGATCAAAATATATTTCTAAGAAAGGTATCATTGGTGCCTCCTTTCTAAAGGCTATTTCCAGAACACTCAACTCATATACCTGTCTCTTTAAGAGGAAGCAAGAATCAGGTGTATATTTTTATCAACAACAGCTATTTTCCACACTCCCAATTCTTTCTTGCTTGGATTAACTGTCATTTTTCTGTATACACAATGGCCCCATTAAAATGAAATTTCAATGCACCACTTTTGAAAGAAAGGCCACCCACCAAATAGTGTCACTATCCCAAGCTTTTATTTACTTGTGATCATTCATTCCCAAACTCTTTTTATATCACCTCCTTGAGATTAGTTTATATAAGAAGCATTTGTTTACTTATTTAATACATTTGCAGGTTGTCTATAATCAGTAATTTTTTGGATTACATCTCCACATGATTAGTTTTATGTAGATATTGAAAAGAATAGGGGGCAAGATAAGTCTTTTCATCTAGCACAATCCCTCATTCCTGGTAAGAACAGAGCTACTATCATTGTTCTCCCATTCCAGTTCACAAAATCTCAACTTAACAGTTGAAAAAAACAAAAAACAAAGATGCATTCAACAACTTTAAGATATGTGGACTTCAAATTCCGGGGGAATTCTGGGAATTGAAGTCTATGCATCTTAAAATCACTGAGGTTGAGAAACATTTACACAACTGTTATATAGCATAAATAATACATGAGGCCTAGACAGTTTCTGTCCCAAACACAGTCAGAAACCATATTGGAAGAGAACCAATCAATATCCTCCAACATAGTAAAGCTTCATGGGAATGATCAAAATTATGAGTGTACCATCCAGCTTTCATTTTAGGCCAAATATTATCAAATACCTTAAGTGGCTCTTTTATTGCAGATAAATAATTTGCAGACTCTGAAACTCAGCTCTTAAATGCAGGCTGCAGGTAATATCTTTACTTTGGAACTGGTTATAAAACAGCTATATTTTGCATCCCGGCTTTTGGTGATATTTAATTCTGAATGGGCTTACTGCTTGATTTATCCACTGAGGCAAATGCATCTTATTTTTTAACAATGGCAGGAGCAGGAGTTAAAGTCAGATATTTGCAAGCTCTTCATTCAGGTTTACTTTTGTAATTAGAATAAACGGCATGCTTAAACAAAAGGGGAAAAAATAACAGCATTTTCATGCTCTTCTGAAACACAGCTTTCCCATTTTAAATCAGTTTATCATAGATTATATTGTACATAATTACTATGTTGGTAGAGAGGTTTTTTTTTAATCTCCAGGGATCCCACAACTACCTTTTCAAATTGCAATCTATTAAGCCTGTGCATCTGAGGAAATGGAAATTAAAGGTTTATAATATGCAGTCTCCTACTGGAATTTTGAGTGCATAGTTTCTATTTTTAGTTGAAAGACTGCCATGAAACCATTGACACATCAGGGGCAGATTTAGAGGGTATTTGAATTGACAAATATTATCTAGAAGACTCTAAATTCAACTGATAAGAATTTGCCTCGTTACTTTCTGTGAGTTTGATATAATCTGAAATTCTTGGACCCATTCTTTTGTTTGATCAAAAACAAAACTCCACAGAGCAGCTAGATTGGATTTTACACAGAATTTACTGGCTGCTGTAATCACAAATGTGTAGGGTAGCCAGTGTTCAGCGATTAAAAAGGACATCCTATAGATCCTGCTGGGACTGAATTTAAATATTTTATTTCCAATGTGGAGGGAAAAAAACGTACTGAAGTCCTGCTAGAATTAATCTTCCTTTGGAAAACATAGTACATAAGTTAATTTTCATCACCTCCTATCTAATAAGGAAACTCTATGCACACTCATTGCAGTGTGAGAATCTCTGCAAATTGGCAATTTTTGCACTGACCATAGAATCCGTCTCTGAAATTATGAAAGAAGTTTAAATTAAAATTTCCCCATTCTTGGGCGTTTCTACTTCCAAGAACTTCAGGCATTTCAAAGTCTTTTTAAGGACCACCTAAATCATGCCAGAACTTCCTACGAAGGGTCTGTTGACTGTCATTGGTATGAAGCTCCCCCATTGCTGTTAAAATCCATATCTGGTTTTCTACCACATTCTTCCCCTCCACATGATGGTCTAAGAAAGAAACTGGATATCAGGTTATTGCATCATTTCTTTTTAACAGCACTGACTGGTCTTTTGGTCTTTTACCTCAGCTTCCAGTTATGTGGAAAACACACTGCCATACCTTCCATTCCTGTATCCCAGAATATCCTTCTTGATTTCTCTCTCTAAATTGGACAGAGGAGGAAGAACTTGAAGTAGGGAATATTTTAGACTCTTGAAGCAGAGTTGCCTATGGGAATATCTCATTCATTGGGAGGACCATACAGACTGCCCATTCGGGAGCCAATTGACAATATATCCATATTCCTCCTCCTCTAAGAATTTCATTGGCAAAATATTCATAAGAAAATCACCAGCCCCAATTCTTAGTGGAAGAGGATTTAACTAAAGACAAGGTATAATAGCTGGTGAGATTCAGAGATTGCTTCACCCCCTCCAAATGAAAGAAAAAATTCTGAAATAGATGGACTTCTGACAGAGAATAACAAGAGGTCATATCTCCTCTCTTTCTACCACTAGTCAAGAAGGGGGAGGAATGGACAATTCTAAAATGAGAGAAAAGAAATTCAGGAATAATGGAGATGAAAAGGACGAAGACAACCCCTTCCATTTTATGCCCAGAATAAAATGAAAAAATAGATAGTCTTTAGTTTTATCTTCTCTATATAAATAATCCATTTGTTGTGCTAACTCATATTGCATGAGATCTGCTCACTTCTTCAAAAATACAATTTTAGCTTTCATCACCATGAAAATACACAATTCTTTATGGGAAAGGAAAATATATTGCCTTCCTAATAGGTAAGAATCTGTTAACTCAAGAATCAGTACACATATGAAAAAATAATTTCTATAATGTCTATATGCAGGACAGTGAAATAATTAAGATAAAGAAGGACTTTAACTACCAAAGCTATAAAAAGCAACTTGCCAGTACCTAAGGATCAGTGGTGGTATTCAAATTTTTTTACTACCGGTTCTGTGGGCGTGGCTTGGTGGGTGTGGTGTGGCTTGGTGGGTGTGGTGTGGTGTGGCTTAGTGGGCGTGGCTTGGTGGGCATGGCAGGGGAAGGTTACTGCAAAATCTCCATTCCTTCCTCACCCCACTAACCTTCTTTCCAGCTCTGTTCTCCTGTTTAGGGCAACAAAAGAAGACCCAGCCGATCAGCTGGGACTCAGGAGCCAGCAAATAGATGGGGGCGGGGCCAGTCAGGTGGTATTTGCTGGTTCTCCGAACTATTCAAAATTTCTGCTACTGGTTCTCCAGAACTGGTCAGAACCTGCTGAATACCACCTCTGCTAAGGATGCTGAAAGTGATGATACTGGATTAAGTTAGCCAGTGCCTGGCATTATTTTACAATATGTGTAAACTGTAAGGGAAATCAAACTAAATTAACTGAACACATTTATTGATCATTTCACTCTGAAAAAACAATTCTTTTTCTTTTTTGATAACTCTTCACCCTTTACTTTTTTAGAGTAAAATAAAATGCCCCTGGATAGCTTGGCATTTGCAGTTTCTAATACTTTCGTTTCCAAAGAACGTTCAGATGCTGATTTCTAAAGATACGCAATCTAGATTTCCCTGTACCTACACAACAATCCCATGAGATAAGTTGATAGAAAGAGCATAACAGCTCTGTTTCACCCATGAATAAGATGTGACTTTGGATTTCTTGTTCCCCATCATTCATCCAAATACTACAGTTATAAGTAATTCACAGTTTCCATAATTAACTAGTCCTTTTTCATATTCCTTGAAAAGATTTGTGGTATTTCTTATTTTTACTCTTTAATATAGCATTTTCCCATAGAAAAGAATCTATCCCTAATATATTAAAATTATGATAGAAGAAAATAAATTGGCAGTTTTATAATTAAGTTCTCCAAAGATATATTTTAATTATAGCCCTTTGCTATTTTTCCAGTTTCTATTCCAATGGTTTTTATTTGTTTGTTTGCTTGCTTGCTTGCTTTTCTTAGGAGGCAAGACAGAAGGACATGTCTTTGTATTACTGTAATAAAGTACTGTACAATAAAGAAGGTGAGAACCAGTCTGGTGTAATGGTTAAGACACCTGGTTAGAAACTGGGAGACTGGGTGATTTTGGGACTGTCATTCTTTGTCAGCCCTAGGAAGAAGACGACGGTGAACCACTTCTGAAAATCTTGCCAAGAAAACTACAGAGACAAGTCTAGGAGTTAATAGTGACTCGAAACCTCAAATAAACAAATAGTTATAAAATTAACCAGAAAAATATCAGTCCTAAAGTATCCATTGCTTTAAAAGTGGGGGGACGACCTATCTACATTAATATCAAAGTATATTTTCTTTCTTCATCCTAGAAGACTTATGATGATGGATGATATAAACCAAATCATAATGAAATGGAAATACTATCATTGACTGGTTAACTATTCAACACTTAGCCTTATATTTTTCTGTTGAAAAGTATGACTACTATAGAATGCCTTCGTAGGGTTCTTAGGCAGAAAAATCCACTTCTTTTCACTTTCTAATTGTATATAGTATAACTTATGCACTGTTTTTCCCCATTTGTGGTATCCCTTGGTTCATTCTGCTTTTAATTTCATTAATTATTGATGTACATAGTGAATTTAATTTTATTTGGCCATTTACAGTACATAACCTGTTACCATTATGCTTACTCTCAGCAAAGCAGGATATGAGAGATTGTCAGCGTTTTCTTCCCTGGGAGATCTTCCTCCTGAAAAAAGAACAAGTGAAACAAATCTAGAAACTGTGGGGAAAACCTAGATAATAAACTTAGGGTGGTTGCAGGTCAAGTTGAGGACTATTTCATACAGGAGTCAACCTTTGCATCATTCTGAAGCTTTCTTTGGCTCTCATTCAGTGGTGGGATTAAAAAAAAATACTACTGGTTCTGTGGGCGTGGCTTGGTGGGCGTGGCAGGGGAAAGATACTGCAAAATCTCCATTCCCTCCCCACTCCTGGGGGAAGGTTACTGCAAAATCCCATAACCTCTCCACCCCACTAACCTGCTTTCCAGCTCTGTTCTCCTGTGCAGGCAACAAAAGCAGACCCAGCCAATCAGCTGGGACTCAGGAGGCAGAGAATAGATGGGGGCGGGGCCATTCAGACGGTATTTGCCGGTTCTCCGAACTACTCAAAATTTCTGCTACTGGTTTTTCAGAACTGGTCAGAACCTGCTGAATACTACCTCTGCTCTCAATGTTTGGACTATCACAGAAAACAGAGGTTCTAATAGCAACTTGTTTCTTTATAAGAGCGTACTGGAGTTTTTTGTTATCTGTATCTATATCTGCATTAACTACAGAGGTGGTATTCAGCAGGTTCTGATCAGTTCTGGAGAACTGGTAGAGGAAATTTTGAGTATTTTGGAGAACTGGCAAATACCACCTCTGACTGGAGATTTTACAGTATCCTTCCCCTGCCACACCCACCAAGCCACGCCCACAGAATCAGTAGTAAAAAAAATGAATCCCATTAACTAGAAATGATATTAACAAAATCAAGGGAATTAAGTATTAACCCAAGGCCTGGAGAATGTAGCCCACTTTTCCCACACCTTTTGGTCAGGTAGGTGATATTGTTTCCAGAATTTACCAGCCAATGGACATGTGAGGTTTTCTCGGAGTTGAAATCCAATGCATACGGAGATGTTCCAACACAATTTAGCTGGAGAATATGGCGAGCTGTTTTTCAGTATTCTGGATTTTTCTAACACTTTTAAGCCTAAAATAGTTCATGAAAATATAAGCAAGATATGGATAAGCATGTCATAGCAGTTGCCGTTTTCTCTCTCATAATGCCCTAAACAATTCAAGCAAGCACAAAAAGTGAAAAATGTCAGAAGTTGCCATTATGGTTGTTATGGCCATAATTGGCAACAGCAGGGATATTAGGAAGTGCCTTTATTAATTCTAAGTGGGTTTTTCTTTCCAGGGAGAAATTTTGTCAAAGTTCCTCCATTCACTTCCCTCCCCTCCTCCCCACTCCAATGCATAGGTGACGAATTTGAAGTGGTGGTTTAGGCAGACCTCTGAGTCAACCTACAAAGAAATTTTACCATTTTAGCAGCACAGAATGACAGAGTCAGCACATAAAATAAATATTTCTGCTGAAATAAGACAAACTTAGCTTCCATCCCACATGTCCTAATTTACCTTACTGTCCTTTCTTTCTACTTTCTCCCTACTGATCCACCTTCTATCTGCTCAGAGTTTAGACAGAAATCAACCAAATCTTTCAGGATGCAGAACATACACTGACCTTAATGTTAATCTCTCATTAATAAACATGAAATGCAGTATTTGGTATGACGTGATGATGGGACGGAGCAAACACCTCAGGGTGTGCTATATGAGTTATAAGCCGTGCCTTTATACCAATCCATGTTTTGTTGTTCGAGTAAATTTTTCATTTTATAAAAAAGGCTATAAAAACGGACATGTCTTCTTGTGCTAATAAGTATACATTGCCTGGAGGTTAAGGAAGACAACTCTTGAGGTTTTTTTTCTTCATTACACCGAATGGTCCAACCTCTTAGAAATTGCTAAAGCCTTACAGACAACTGAGCTTTATTAAATAGCACTTTATCTTTTGCTACTTCCCAGATTAGGATAAAGGCAGGGTAAATACACACAGAGAAAGACACACACACACACACACACACACACACACACACACACACACAAAGAGCCTTTAGCAATAGCAATAGACTGATATACTGCCCCATAGTGTTTAACAGCACGATATGGATGGTTTACAACGTCAGCATACTGCCCCTAACAGTCTGGGTGCTCATTTTACTGACCTTGGAAGGATGGATGGCTGAGTCAACCTTAAGCAGGTCCTGGCTATGGGCAGAGTTAGCCTGCAATACTGCATTCTAACCATTGCGCCACCATGCTCTGTTAGAATATTTTCTGAGCTAATTCTTCTTCCTTTAGAGATGCTTCTTGAAAATTACCTTCATGCTTTTTACTGAAACCTAAACACAGACCCAAAAAAGTAGGACATGATAAATATGAACCTATGATAAATGGTTGAAAGGAGTGGGTATGAGTTTTGTCCAATTTTTAAAAAATCATTACTGCGGCCTCTAGAAGGTATCCTTTAGAACTGGTCTATGTCTTGAACTAATGTTCCTCAGCTCCCCTTTCTAAAAAGCTTTTTCTGGAATATTCCTTTTACTCACTAAAAGTCAGTTTCTGCTTCTCCTTACACACAAGAAAGCTTAGCAAATATTCAGTATCCTGGTATCTCATGTTTCCTATTCTCCCATTCTATTGTTTGGAGGTGCAATAGAAGTATTTTCTCATTTCTTTCAAAAGAACTGATCTTTTCCTTAGAAATTTATAGTGTCCAATCTACAGTAGACACTCGTTTGAGGGCAAATGAAACATAGATGCAATGAACATGTTTGCTCGTTGCATTACAGCTCTCCCAAGTTTGATATAGTGACAGCCTAGATTTGCTGCCAAAAGCTGGTTCATTGCTTTATCTGTCAATTGAGGATTGTACTGGGAAATTCTACAGAAATATTCTCAGAATAAAAAGCACCTGAAAGGCAGCCACAACATGTAAATCACCTTGTCCAATCTGGTGCTTTCCAAATATGTTTTAGATACGTTCCTAAAATGTGCATTAAAATACCTGAAAAGGATCAGAATAGCAATCCTTTAAATCAATTAATCAGTTTACAGGTGCCTCTCTCTCTTTTCTAGTTTCTTTGTTATTATAGTCCAAATGCTATATCTTTTTTTTAAATGAAAGAGAGTACTTCAGTTTCTTAATATTTATCATTGACCACTAATTTTCAGCACTAAACTAAACAATTTAATTATGGGTTGAAGCACCCATTGCCTCCCTTGCTGTGCTCCTTCTTGTTTCTATCTTTCACTCTGCAAATGTCTTTGTTTAGTTTAGTTTATTGTCATTGCACCTTGTACAACGAAATCAAACACCATCTTCAGTGCACATCATGACCATGACCATGAAAATAAACACAAACACAAATCAAACACCATCTTCAGTGCACATCATGACCATGACCATGAAAATAAACACAAACACACATCCTTCACCCTTCACACACTGAACTGGAAACCCACGACACTACACCAACACTGCACTATACAGAAGAATTCAAAAGAACTACTGCCCTGGGATAGAAGCTGTTTTTCAGCCTAGTTGTCCTTGTTTTATTATTCTGTACCATCTGCCAGATGGTAATAGTTAAAAAAAAAGGGTTCCCAGGATGAGATGGGTCTTGGAGAATGTTTTGAACTTTCTTAAGGCAGCGAGAGCTATAAAGCTCTTTCAAAGAGGGGAGAGGGCAACCAATGATCTTCTGGGCAATGACATTAACCCTCTGGAGTGCTTTCCTATCTGCCACTGTGCAATTGGCAAACCATACAGAGGTGCAGTATGTTAAAATGCTCTCTATGATGCATTGGTAGAAGGTCGCCAGCTGTTTTTCATTCAGTTGTTGTTTTCTGAGAAGCCTCAGGTAGTATAATCTCTGCTGGGCCCTTTTGACCAGGGCTGCAATGTGGGCACCCCAGGTCAGGTCCTCTTTTAGGGTAACACCCAGAAACTTAAAACTGGCCACTTGCTCCACTCGGTCTCCATTGATAAGCAAGGGCTGGATGTCTGATCTGTTCCTTCTATAATCCACTATAAGCTCCTTGGTCTTATTGGGGTTGAGGACCAAGTTATTGTCTCCACACCACGAAAGCAACCGGTCCACCTAATCTCAGTAGGCAGACTCATCCTCCCTGGAGATAAATCCCACCACTGTTGTATCATCTGCAAATTTAGCAATAGTCTTACTAGCGTGAGTGGGAATGCAGTCATGCACATAAAGAGTATAGAGTAAGGGACTCAACACGCAACCCTGTGGTGTACCAGTGTTAAGAATAAGGGCTGAAGTGGTATCATTACCTAATCTGACCCTCTGTGAGTGGCCAGACAGGAAATCCATAATCCAAAGGCAGATTGAATTAGAAAGTCCAAGGTCCAGAAGTTTAGACACTAGTCTATGTGGAAGAATTGTGTTAAACACAGAAATAAAATCCACAAAAAGCATCCTCACATAGCCCTCTCGCTGTTCTAGATGAGTCAGAGCAGTGTGAAGAGTGATGGCTATAGTGTCCTCTGTAGAGCTGTTTTTTCTGTATGCAAACTGGTGTTTATCAAATGTAGGCAGAAGACCAGAAATGATGTGCCGGCAGACCAATTTCTCAAAGCACTTCATGATGATAGGAGTGAGTGGCACTGGTCTGTAATCGTTGGGGTTATTGATAGGGAACTTCTTTGGCAGTGGAACAATGGTGGAAGCCTTCAAACAAGATGGAATAGTGGACTGGGATAAAGACCGATTGAAGATCCTGGTAAATCAGGATCAGCACAGTCTTTAAGCACACGGACAGAGATACCATCAGGACCGGCAGCCTTTCTAGGGTTCACAACCCTCAGAATTCTCCTCACCTCCGGTTCCTCCACAATGAGGTAGGGGCTACAATTGGCTGCTAGTTGTGTTTTATCTGTCTCTGATGTCTCCACTTCAAAGCGAGCAAAGAAATGATTCAGTTCCTCTGCCAATGAAGCATCCCCCTCAGCAGGAATGACATTAGTCGGTTGATGGTTTGTAATTTGTTGAATCCGTCGCCACACCTGCCTCATGTTATTGCTATAAAAATTGTCCTCAATCTTCCTCTTATAATCAGTCTTGGCCTTCCAAATAGCTTTCTTCAGATTAGCTCTGGCAACACTGTATCTTGCCCCATCACCGGACCTAAAGGCCTTGGTCCTGTCATGCAAGAGGTGCTGGACTTCCTTGGTCATCCAGGGTTTCTGATTGGGATAGATCCTAATAGGTTTATCCACAGTGATAGTATCTGTGGTAAATAGATAGTATCTATTTAAATTGGTAGTGTAAATTAAATTATTATTATTATTAAATTAAATTATTAAATTATTTTAATTCTCATATGTCTGAAAGAAGCAAATTAAAATAGCTGGTGTTAAAAGTATGTATCTGCCTTTCATTTCACAAAGGAAAATGCAATCAGCATTTCCATTGAAAAGGAATTTAATGACTATTCATTTCCCTTGTTTCAAATTCAAGCAACAAACAATGGCATACTTCTGTTTTTGTTATTGTCAAGTAGGTAAAGGTAAAAATGATCCAGATTTGGCCAAACTGAATCAAAAGAGTTGGGATATTAATTACCAACTGCCTTGTGATGTGATCTTGGATGCACCTTTATTTGGAAATGAGAGCCAATTCTGTTTCCTTATCTGAATGAAATTCCTATTTGCAAAGTCATATTTGGTGTATTCAAACATGACATTATTCGGCATCTAAGCAAATACAGAATAATAGAGTTCTATTGCTGGAAAACAGAAGTCTTTGTAAAGATATATAAATTATGGGAGCATGTTAAAAGAGATCCCAAGCTCATTTCTGGCATCATTTTCCCATTCACTTTTCCAGAATTGATGAAAGCTGATTATGTTAAGGAACACTGCTCTTATTCCATCATCAGTCTGGCAGGAACTATGAGATAAAACCAGGGGTAGAATTCAAATTTTTTTAACAACCGGTTCTGTGGGCGTGGCTTAGGTGGTGGGCATGGCTTGGTGGTCATGTGACTGGGTGGACATGGCTTAGTGGTTATGTTATTGGCTGGGTGTGGCAAACTCAATATCACTCACATCAAAGCACGCATCTTCTCGCCTGGCCTCTCATGATTGTGGGGATGCTGCAACAGTCATAAGTGTGAAAAAAGATCATATGTCACTTTTTTCAGTGCCATTGTAACTTTGAATGGTCACTCCACACAAGCAAAGTACCAGCTAAGGAAAGGAAATTAACTCCAGAGAAGTTCCTAAGACAGGAAGTCTAGTCCTGCCAAGAATGTAATAAGGGTTAATGGAGAGGCAGTTTCTGTAAGCAACACCAGAATGCTTCCTTCCTGCCTTCCTTACAGGATTAGGACAGTAATTTCTCCTAACAACCGGTTCTCTGAACTGCTTAGAATGTTAACAACCAGTTCTAGCGAATGGGTGCGAACCTGTAGAATCCCACCCCTGGATAAAACTCCAATTTGCTCCCAACTTCATCTTGTTTTAACTGACAAATGTTGGCCAATTCCTATAAAACATTCATTCAGTTTCCTTTGAGTAACTATAAACCAAGCACTTAAAAGTAGACAGTGGAATGGAGCAACTTAAACCCTTTAGGGGTATATTAGAGTTCTTTGTTAATCAATGAATAGCATATGCCACAATGATATGCATGTTGATACATTAATATGAATATCAGCAGAAAATCTTCACTCAATCTGCACATATTGCATGTTCCATGCATTTGGGAAAAATAACCAAGTGTGAGCCCTACTTTCTGGGGGAAAAAATGGACTTAGCAAGTTTATTGTGATTCAGTGAAGAACTGCAGATCTTCCTTGAGATGCCTCTTCTATAGCAAAGCCAGACTTACCTCTGCAGGATACGTAAAATGAGTTCACACACTGCAAAGTTTTCTTTCTCTCTTGTGGTGCTTTCATTTTCTTTGCCAGTACATTGAATTTAAGAAAATGTATTGTGCAGCTTATGCTATTGTTATCAAGAATTGTTGACATTAGAAGACTAATGTACTGCTCTTTGACTGCTCTAAGCCAAATCCTCCCTTTAGGCATATTACTAGCAAAAGCTTCAAGTTCTAGTACATCATTACACATTTCTCCATTAAAGTAGGTTTTCTCCAACTGGGTTGTATCAACCTAAATGGGTTCTATCTTAATGTGGCACTAAGGGGGTGTGGAGTGGGGGGCATCCCCAAACACATTCAGCCATCCAATCTTACCTCAGTGTACTTCCTTCCCTCTTACTGGTTGAGACTCAGCATCCATCATCACCAGAGTCTGCAAGAACTCCATGCAGAAGATCTGCCTTTCCTTTACTATGTGCCCATGGACAATACCAGATTCCCTTCCTGCCACCAAACTTTGTCAAATATATCTAACTTGCTTCACAGTGAAGCATGGTGAATGCCTCTCTTCACTTTCTACATTGCCAGTATGCATGCGCATCTTCCCAAGAGGGTTGCTTAACCACTGAGGTTGTATCCTGGAGGAATAAGGTCTACTGAATTATGTGAGACTTAATAAAGAAATTTAAGCTTGTGCTGCTTTTCTGCAGGGCACGTGTGCCTCGAATTCCTTTGGAGCAGGTCGTCATCACATGATAATCAGATTGGCAAAGGCAGGTCAAGAGGGTTGAGTGGCTTAGGTCATTATGGGAGATATGCAAGCTATCCACTCCTTCCTTTCACTCTTTCATTATTTTTCATTTTTTTAAAAATTAGGCATATTTTTAGATATGGATCACTGGTCACAAATTGGTACAGTTGCAGTCAAGTGGCACAGGAAAAGGTGACAATGAAAAAGGAAAATTAATTCCAAGTTTCTGCTATTGCTGCTGCATTTTACATTATGACACAACTATTGAGAATTGAAACTTCAACGCAGATAAGATATGGAAATACGATTCAAGATTTATCAACTTTGGCTTTACATGGACAGGCCAACACGGTGAACTAAATGAATGGTTGTTGAACGTTAAGCAAGTAAGGGGTGACTGTCATACCAATCCTGCAAAATTATCAACACATCTGGACACCAAATATCCCAAAGTGAAAAATAGAACTCTTGAGTATAGCAAAAGGAACTGTATACATCACCATGAGAAGAAAAGAGTATTTTGTACATTTTTTTGTGCAGCAATAAGAAAAATACCATTGATTTGTTTAGTTAAAATATAAAACTTCCAGATAATTCAGTTATATTTTGTGTAATTGGAAATGTTAATTCATATTTATAATAAATTTGCATTTTATTATTTATTTTTTGACAGTTGTACTTTGCCTCTTGATTAAGAGCTCTTTTTTCATTATTGTTATTATTACTATTATTTACCTTAACAAATTCTATAGCCCAAAAAAGTTCAAACATTCCTTCACTAAAGGCAGATTTTAGGATAACAGACATGTTCTTTTTCTGCCATCTCACCCAATACAACCATGTGGCTTGCAAGACTGTAGTGCTGCAATAATGCACTGTTGAAATCTGCCTTACATTTTTTCAAAAAATTTCTTCCCTTAAAAAAAAGACATCTATTTTTCTACCTACTTCTCAGGGGATTTGAAAATTATGTTCAATTTTGTCTTGGTGGCATTTTGTTTTTTTTGAGTGACAAATTACTGGTGTTCTTGTTTAAACATATTTCACTCTGAACCACTCACACTTCCCATTCTCAAAAAAATCCCTATGAGAAACATTCTCTCAGAATCCATTCTCCAGGGAAGCTGCAGATCACTGAAAATGACTGGATGGTTAAAGAACGTACATTCACATAGTTTTCTGCCATCTCATAAATAAATCAGTACAAAAATTCTCCACAATTTTCTCAAAAATTCTCTTCACCTTCAAAAGGTATTGTGAAGACAAATTCTCTTTCTTCAAACTGAATGAGAAAAAAATTATAGAATATCTTTCCGCATGGTATAGAATACATACAAGATTTTGAAGAGCTTGTAAAGGAATTTTTAGTCATCGATTCAGTTTAGTCTGAAAAAGAACTTTGGAGAATGGTAATTGCAAAAGGCATGAATACATAATAATATTTTTCAGGTCTTTCCCTAAATCTGAACCATATTTATTCATGTAGCATATAGTTGCCGAAGCTTTGTTGATGACTCTATGTAGTAAAGTAAAACCTTTTTGAACTAGCACAAGTGTATGTATATATTTTTCCTGTTAGACTAACTGCTTCATTTTCTATTAGAAGTGTGTTGTATCAGGTACAGGATTGATATATGATCCTATCATAATACATAACAATTTGGTTTATCCTCTTTAATTCATCTGCCATCATTTCATAATCATATCTCTCCATACTAGAGACTCCAAAATGAGCAGTATTGATATCCAAGATATATAATAACACCTGGAAATCACTAGAGATATTTCTTTAGTCCAGGACAATCTGCAGAAAAGTGACTTGCTAATGTTGGGGTACAAGTTGTATTATGGGGGCGGATCTAAATCCTACAGCCTAGTGATGGAACATTTTTTCCCCCATTTTGTTTTCTAATTAAAATATTTCCAATTCTTTTCAAATGCCTTCATAAAGACACAGAGAGCACTTGAGATTTTAAAAATTGGGAAGTGAAACAGAATGCAGACTGGGTGCTTAGTTCTTAAATCTTGATTAGGACTGAGTATTTCAACATTGTTGTTATGCCATAGTTGTTGTCACACCCCATAAGGTCTACCAGTCTATACCTATCTATCTACCTACAGAAGGTCATTTTCTTACAGGAAAAAATAGCTGGAGTTACATCATTTCTCTTTTCTCTCTCATCCATGCAAGGTTCAGTAATTTTACATTACTGCCTTTAGTTAACCAAGCGTGAATCTATGGCACATTGTAATTTCCATTCTAAAAACTGAAATTTCTGAATAGGAACACCCATTTTATTTAGCACTAGACATTAAGGCCAACATTCCCAAACTATGAACCCTGGCACCCTGGAATACCACAATGAACTCACAAAGACATCATAAAAATTCCATAATAAATGGAATTGTTAGTGAGTTTGCTGTGACACCAGTTTTGAACCCTCTAGAGGTGTCATGAATAGCAATTTGGCAACCTTTTCCATAAGGGCATATTATCCAATTCTGTATTTAACCATCTGTATCATAAACACAGAACAATTACCTACTGATTACCTGATGATATAATGAATACAATAAATCCATTGAGATTTCAATTCCATTTGTTCAGCAAATGCAGACAATGGTTAGATAAATGTAGATGGGCAAACTTAAAAAGTAGAATGTCTACCTAGAAATTCACACACTACTAAAAACTATAAGATACTCACATAATAACCTGCCATAGTTACTTTGCTGTCTACAATTATGTCAATATAATGTCTCCCTCTTATTCTATGGAAGGTGTGCTGCCCAACTGTGAAGCTCAAAATTCAGCAAACAGAGGGTTACTTCATTATTTGTATTACAGTAGTAGAAAAGAATGTTGCCTGTGGTGAATGAATTGACACTGTAAGGAAAAACCAATCTATTGCTTTCCTAGCCATTGGCAAAATTTCATCAATGTCTGCCTGGCTGCTAAAAACAGTTTCTTTGCAAGCAAGGATACTGTACTGAATGCAGACAACACAGCCTTGTCAAATGAAAAAACAAAAGATAATAAAAATAGAATATCCTGACAACAATCAAAGTAATGTAATGCATATCCAATTTCTTGAAGTGATAATATTCTACCTGGACAAAAGATGTAATAGAGAAAAGAGAATCTAGAGTAGCCTTGTGTAGTCTGATGCCATTAACTAGTCTCCGTGTTTCCTACCAGTATGGCCACCAATGTGTTTGGTAGGATGATGGGCATTGTTGCTCAAAACAGTTATATGGAAAACTGGTCAAACAGGTTGCTTATACCAAGCCCAAATAAATTCTTGGTTAATTTTCAGAACAATTAGAGTGCACTAATTCAAAAAACTTCAAAATAACATTTAAGAGCTAGCATCTCTCCTTGCCCCAAAATTTTAATCTGTAAAAAGGTGGGCAGAATTAGCCCACTTCAAGTATCTCCTATTGCAGTTAGAAATTGTAGTTCTACTTCAAACTCAGTGATTATCGCTGTTTCTAGCACTGAGAAATTTACATCAATTTCTGCCACAGGAGAAAGCCCCATATATCAGGCCAGTGTTTGCCATTCCCAATCTCTTTAGAAAAATAATTGCATTTTCTTTCAAATGCAAAACAAACAATAAAAAATACCACTCGTGTCAATCACATTAAAAGCATTCATGCCCAGATTCTTCAGTCAGCGTCATTTAAACTGATGAAGAAAGAATTGCCTATTAATATCACAGTCAAATTACTGTAAAATTTACTCCTGAGATAATCAAAGAATTACTTGTCTAAGAGTTCCCTAGGCACAAACACTTCACTTGAAGTTCAAGACAACACTTCAACTTTCCCTGAAATTTTCTCAAGTGACTGAATGATGGAGAGCCATCCAACTGACCATGAAACATGGAAGACCCAGAAACAAAAGCATACTTCCCATTCTTGGTTTATCACAACAAAAGGAAATGCAAACGAAGCTGAAAATGAGACAGAAAAAAAGTTGTGTGCAAATGAGAAAACTGATTTTGGCACAACTTCAAAAACAAGCTTCATTTAGAACAGCAGAATCCTTGGTGCTCCCTGACCTTAGTTGTTTGTTTAATCAATTTATGTGCAGCAAGTCATTTTTTACTTCTAGGATCACACAAATATATTTTATTTTCCTGGTCCTTTAGCTCTTCTATTAGTGCACCCATCACCATTGCAACTGAGGCCATTCACCTTGCCGCTGGTCATCCCCTTTTTCTCACCACTTCCACCTTTCCCAGCATTGGAGCATTTTCCAGAGAGCTAACTGTTCACATATGTATCTGAAGTAAGATTCTTGTGGTTTAAGTAAGAACATTGTTGTTTCCTTGGCTGTCCATCTCAAGACTCTTTTCCAACACCAAAGTTCAAAAGCATCAATAGACCCTTATCTTGCTTCTTCGCCCACATTTCATTTCCATAGAGGGTCACAGGGAAACCCATGATTTGCACAATTCTGTACTTTGAGGGCATACATGCATAATGGCATTGGAATATCTTGTCTGCGGCCTTCTTGGCTGCTCTAGCAAATGCTAAACTGTGGCATATTTCTTGGCTACTTGTTCCTTTATTGATGATGGTTGATCTTAAAAGGCAGAAACTATCTACCACTTTGATATCTTCATTGTAGTGGTGGATTCAATTTTTTTTACTACCGGTTCTGTGAGCGTGGCTTGGTGGGCATGGCAGGGGAAGGATACTGTAAAATCCCCAGTCAGAGGGAGTATTTGCCAGTTCTCTGAACTACTCAAAATTTCCGCTACCGGTTCTCCAGAACTGGTCAGAAACTGCTGAATACCACCTCTGCTTCATTGCCACTTCTAAGGCATGTTATTCTATTGTCATTGGTTTGGTCTTGTTTATTTTAGTCCCTTTTATTTTATTGTGCTCTGACTTTTAGTAGTAGGATTTTCAGACCCTTTGTATTTTTGGTTATCAGGGTAGTGTCACCATAATAACATGGGTTATTTCTATTTCTTCCGCCACTCCTAAAACCACACTCATCCTCTTCCAGGGCTAATAATTAGGAAATAAGCATTTGGAGGAAATTTCATTGTATATTTGAATCAAGTCAGAACTTAAGAGGTTCATCTCTAATTTACAATTAAAAAGTACATATTTTTAATGGAAGGACAGCAGCAAAGAGACAGTTTTGCTGGTAACACAGAGTGTTAGGAATTATAGTCACCTAACAGTTGGGTTGGCAATATATAAACCAGGATAGTCATTTAATACTGTTGTATCTTTAAGAGAATGTTGTAATTGTGATTGGATGAGGTTTCTCCAATGACCATAAGATGGAGCCAGAAACCTAGTTTGTTCTTTTTTGCATTTCCTTTCCTTTCCTTTTGCCTTTTGACTGATCATCATTCTGCTTGAATTGCTGTGAGTCTTGCAACTATTTGCTAACTCCGTTTACTGAACTTTGTTTATGATACTGGTAAAGTAAAGGACTTTGTTTTTGGATTATCCCTGGACTGATTATTTTGAATACTAACTGCTTTAACCGCGTATGATTTGGACTGTTTGTTGGACTTTGTTTACCCGTTTACAGGAAGTAAAACTTACATTTTACTATTCAGTGTATCTGTGTGCTGGTTGTGTGTTATTCATCACTACTCTCACTATGTTTCCCTGAGTGCACTCATTCTCCTAATGGGGAATACCTCAACACAGAGCATCTTTCTTAGTTAAAGTATAAGATAGCAAAACTGCAGTCTCAAAGGATCACCTAAATTGCCTACATGTTCTGCCTGACTGCTCTGAGAAAAACAAATCTTAGAGAAGGCTGTAATTCTCCAGTGTTCTATCATCTAAAGAATTTTAAATCTAAGAGCACTGCCTCTGGAAGTTTTCAGTACCGAGTAATAAAGGGTTTCTAGGACAACTAATAGTGATTGGTGTATTATGTAATGATAATAATTATGTATTATGTAATGAAAAATATTATGTAATGATAATGATAATCAAACTAAACAGTAGCCTATTATGGGGGCTACAGTCTAATCTTAAACTATCTTCATATAGGGTTAGGGTTAGGAATGGCGGAACCTGGAGATGAAGTGAAAAAGAGGGATCAGTCTAGAATCCCTATGTAGCCACAAACAAGCTACATCCAACTCCACCCCCATCTAACTTTAACCAGGTGCTGACCATTAGTTGAGAAGATTCCGGTGCATAGGCTTTTAACAATAAATCACTTAATTGAACTTTCATGGTCTTTTGCACCTGACACAACAGGCTATATTCATTTTGTCATACAGGCCTCTATCTAATTATTATAATTAGATATTTAAAATCATAACAGCGAGCATGTGATTTTTTAAATACATGATTACTCTAGGGAAAATCATGGAACACTGGGATCAGAAAGATGGATGATGCACTTCTATGGGGTGCAATGTCCATTGCAGTTTCCCTGCCACCATGGTGTGGAAGAGCATTATGCCTTTTCTACATGAGATGCAAGCACAGGCATCTAGGAACTGGCCCTGTCACAGCTAACTATGGAAGTGTAAATGACTGGCCCTGATGCATTCCATTGCGGTGTGAGGAAAACTGCTGGAAAGGTTTGGGTCCACCTAGCAATATCTTGTCCTCATTTTAAATGACAGTGGTCCCCCACAGTTTAATTCTGGAGTAATATCCAGAATTGACATCCAGAAATGTTAGAGGAGCTAAGTTTCAAATGTGACTTCAGACTTGGCTAGATCCTTCCTGTCTCTTCCAAGGGACCACTGAATCTGAATTTTAAACTAAGTCTTCTTCTTTTTCAGAAACTAAAAACCCCACTAATCCAATTTTTATAAGGAGCCAGCACGATACATGACACGAGGTTCATAAAATGCTAGTCGGGCATTAGTCAACAGATGTCTCTGCAGAAGGTTGATGTCCAGTGCTTCCTGCAGCCCAATCCATGGAGGGCAGTTCGGGGCAACTGGAGAGGAGGAGACATGTCCAAAGAAGCTTATGTAGCAAACAAAAGGTAATTACATCTCCCTCAATTATGTCAGTAAGCAATTGTCAATGTATTGTGCTAGATTATATCCTCAGTTATAACAGTATTGGGAGAGAGGGAAATTTATAAAACCAAGAGGGGAGGGGAGGGGAAAGGAGAAGAGAGCGGGGAGGGGAAGGGAGGAGAAAGGAGAGGGGAGGAGAGGAGGACCTGGCATTTATTAAAAAGATATGTCAATGGGAATCTCTGTGCCATTATTAGGGTGATGGAGATGATCCTTCATATATGCAAGAACTGTAATTAACAGTTGGCTGATAACCAGGGAAGCTTTTTCTAATTTTCCAGCTTTTATTTTTAACAAAAGTTTTCTGAAACATTTTCTTCTAGAGATATGAGACACTGTTCTTATTCAGAACAAAAGCCTCAAAGAAAAAGCATTAAATTAATAAAAGTGGAGATGAATTTGGCAAGCACAATGAATAGAATCTAATACTGGCCTTTTGCTGACAGAATTGCTGGCCTCAGCAGAACCAGGGGCAAACATTTCTTCTTGTTATTTTTCCATACACAAATACCAAAGCCAAGCATACTCCATAGGATCAGTATTGGATTAAATTTCAACTGCATTACAGCCTAGGATATACTTTCAGTAGCAAATATTATACATACAAAATGTATTGCCATTCCAACATTGAGAGTGTTATAAAATGAGGCCTGCTCAGTCTGCCTGCAACACATAGAGGTAGCATCAGTGCCAGAGAATAGACTTCTTCATTTTGTTATTTGAAATTAGCCTTTAATGGATCAGCACCTAGAGGTATTTCGCAGGCAAAGTAAAAGAAGCTTTTCACAAAGATCTCCCTCCTAGTTTGGCCATTCCTTTCCAGGAGGAGTCCAAGCTATTATTATAACCCAGCCTTACATAAGTCTTTTGGTTGCTGAGCACATTCAAACCTAGCATACCCAAATTCTCAGAATAGCTATAATCTGAAAGGAACAACAGAACGGTATTTCTGTTTGGTTGTTACTCAAAGCAGTTCCATTTATAAAACCAGAAGGAATATACTTGCAAAAAATCTGCAATAAAATGAGCCACATTTGAACCAAATTCCAGTGCCACTCGTTAAATAAAAATGTTCATTTGGTTCAACAGAGGCTACCTTTAGAGGATAAAGAGAAAATAATGCTGGGAGAATCCTGTTGTTATTCTGTTGTTTGGGGGGGGTGGGAATGAGCACACAAAGAAAGCTTTTCAGAAAGTAATTAAGAGTTGGAGTTAATCCTCTTTTTTCAATACAGTAAGGTCTATATAATCATATTCTGCTTCATGGGAATATTTCTTTCGACATGGACTGTACAAAAATATTGCTTTCCCTCCCCCCCCCCTTTTTTTTTTTTTCATTCAATGAACAATATTCCACAGGAAAATTTAACAGAGCAAGCCAAGACTTGTTCACCTAGTTATGTGATGAAAGATGTTTCTTAAGCTGCCTTCTCACAGGCTTGCTACAAGCCGAGAAGAACACCAGAGGGTTAGCAATAATTACCAAATTTGCATGTGTCTATAGATCTAAAACCTTTTGGTAGAAACTATTGCAAAGGGAAAAAAAGTGATAGAGGGGTTCCTAGTGGGGAAAACTTGGTCTTTTGAATAACTGGAATTCTCCTTTTAGTTGCTATTATTACATTCAACATTATCAACACTGCCAAGTATTCAGCCCAAATGCTGTGACATAGTGAACTTTGGATAATATACAATGGCTTGCTTTAGACCTACAGGGTGCTAGAATTCCTGCCTCGTTTTTTCATAAAGTGAATAGCAAATAATTAGGAAAAATTGCTGGTCTCTCTTTAAGGCAGAAATGCAGAAGAATGAATAGGTACATTAGAGAGGAAGTGGCCTATATTTTAATTGTATTGCAAAATATGTTATCCCGGCACATACAGTTCATCTCTCTCATACTGAACAATGGCATAACCAATGAAAAAATAGGATTCCATACAACACCAGAACATGACCTAACACTTGACATTTCTCGCTTTCTCTAGGGTGAATATCTGCCATCCGTTTTTCTGCTTTGTAGATGCTCCAAAACTCACTTACTTGAATAGACTTGTCCATGCAGTTTAGGAGCAATATACTCTTGTGTTGTAATTTTTATAGAGATCTAAGAAACTAATTTATTTAACCTATCTTGCACCAACATTCCAGAGAGATAGAACTTTGATAGTTTCTATTTTCTGATTCTGATGATAACATTACTAAGATTGCCCTAGGCTTAGAAGTGTAATAGACACAGCACAAAATGGGGGGAAATCAAAAAAAGGAAAGAAATGAAAAGTAAGTAAATTCTTTGACAATGTTTGATACATCACTGTTTGGTAAAATGAACAGGTGAAACAGCCAAGGGTGAAGTGGAAAGGATCACTATTTTCTCTCTTCCTCACTCTCCCCCAGTTTTCTATTACTTTTTAAAATTTCTCTTCGTATTTTATATTTTGATAGACTAATAAAAATGTATTATATAAAAAATAGAGAGGAATTGGGAAAGCAGGACTGAAATAGCTTGTTCTTTTGTAATTCTGATGCAGTCTGCTGAAATGTAGATTGATGGTTGCTGTATGATGGTGAGATTCAGGTTTGCAACGCACACACAAAAGATACACACTGGACCAGGGACATTCAAGGGGGATTGGATCAAAAAGATTAAGAAGGCAGCTGTGTCCATCAAAACCTATTCTTTTTTAAAAAAAATGTATACCATGTGCACAATGTCAACTAAAGGTGACCAATACCTTATTGACTTTGTTTGTGACCCTCTGGTTTGTTGTGTACAATCCTGGTTTGCCAGGATTGTGCACAACAATAAAAAAACAATAACATGATAATGATAAAAGACCTTTTGCTAGCCACAAGATAGGCACTTTAATTTCAATTTGTTCTTAAGAGCATGCTGATATATTCTATTTACCCTGAAACTAATGAATTCAGAAAAAAATACCATTTTTCCTCCTGTTAATCTAATGGCCCAAGCAAACAACAGACTTTATGATGCCATATTTCAGAATCTGAACATTGGTAATGGCCAAGATCTGACACAAACATAAACACAGACTATAAATGAGAGACAAACAGAGGACTAGCATTTCAAGATTGCAGGCTCTTTCTAAATTTACTGGATATGTGTTGAGATTTTAAGAAGTATTCCAGCCAACTAGTAAAGGAAAGGTTTTGAATGATTGAGAAGTATAGATCTGATACTTCTGATTAATTTTGGGTAAATTAGTGTTAATGCACGTAATAAATGTCAAAGGTAGTAATTCATTGGATAGCCTCAGAAACACAATAGTGGTTTACAAGCTGAGTAAGCACCCACAGTTAGTAGGAACAAGGAAATATTACATTCTGCTTGAGGTCAAATATAGTATGAACATTTCAGTATATGCTGCATTTTATACTGAAAAAATAGCATTTTGCAATTATCATGTCTGTCAAGAGCAAGCCACAAGATAATCCAAATGTAAGATAATATTTATCTATGGAGAAAGGAAGAAGTGGCAGTCACAGAGGAAGAGAACAGAAAAAGCAACTGTTCACCGTAGACATGGAGATATTTGTCTGTGTATGAAATTTGCTTACTCATTATATACTAAGTCTGTGAAAGGTGCATATACCACAACAATATCAAATAATATTTGTGAGCGTAAGGATCTTAATTCTTATGAAGTCTCAAAGGGATTTGTGCAATCTAATGATCCAGAATTCCACTATATATTCCTGACAATAAACATGCATATTTTCCTGATAATTTTTGAGAGAACATAAGAGGGAGGAGAGGATTTAACTCATGTGTTTATGGCTAGATCTGGGAATTAAGTCTAATTGTTCAATAATTTGTGAACTAGAAAAGAGTGACACAACTGCAGACTAACACCTTAATATTTGCTGCCTGGATAGACAGTAGGTTTCCAGGGCAGAGATCAAAGTGTTGGTCATTGTTAATGCTACAGGCTCTTATTTAGCATTACACCAAGAGTAATCAGGCATAGCATTGCCAGGGACTGAAACGATCCATCCTATCAAACATCCAGAGAAGAAGTCTTGCTACAAAATCCCTCTGCTGAAAAGGTACAGGGAATGTGTGCTAAGCGGCAGGACTTCCTTATAGTGATCCCCATAATTTGGAGCTCAGTTCTCAGATGGCAACATTCTTTTTTGCATATCAGAAAGTCTTAAGAGTCTTTTATTCCAGCATGTCTTGATTGATTATGGACAGCCTCCATAAGCCAGTATATCTTTCCATATAATGGAACCAATAATATTACTTCCTAAGGATTAAAACCATTAAGCAGATCCCTAAAGAGGAAGCGGATCCATCAAGCATATTTCTAGAAAGTATATCCACCAAGTAGATTCCTAGAGAGGAAGCAGGTTCTTCTCTCTAGGAATCTGCTTGTTGGTTTTTAACCCACAGAAAGCCAAGGCACAGCCAATCTTCTTGTGCTGCCAGCTCCAATCTATGCAGGAACGGGGAGAACGTATGAGTAAAAGAGAGGAACGCTGACTTTGACATGAGTGAGAAGACCAGACAAAAGTGAGCAAGGAGGAAAGGAGGAGGAAAATGTGAGATCAACCAAAGGGCTAAGAGAAAAAGAGAAATGTGTACTTTAATGATTAGGTTTGTCGGCTGCCAGTCATAAGGAACCGGGGAGGGGGGGGGACACAAAACTTTTATAGAGATCCTTGAATCTAAACCAAAATGGCCAAGAGAAACCGAAAAATGGACTTCAGTAAAAATGCAAAGCACTAAAGGGCATAACCTTTAACAGGAGAGCAGCTAGCAGGGAACAAAGAATTGATGACTCTAAAGGGAAAAAAGAATGAAGGCACAGAGATAGATAACCTAAATGTCAGGGCATTAAGCTGGAGATAAAAGCCAGATACAAAGCAGGGTCATGGAGCTATATCATTTTGATCCAAAAGCAGGTTCTCAGGAGATTGAGGAAGCATACGTTCATAAAGATGGGCCATTGTCAAAACATAGATTATAATTCAACTAGGCATTTTAAACAATAAGATGTCTTCAAGGCTGACTTTATCTTAACTGACACCTAAATAATATAGGTTTATTCTCTAAATAAAACATATAAAGAAATCTTTGTATCAAAGGCAAAATAGCAGTACCATTTCCAGAAGTATATAATAACACTGTATCTGATTATATAAAAAAGTTAGGTGGGATTTTTTGATGGTTTAATTCCTTTAGCCATTGTGGTTTAATAGCATTATTTGAAAATTAGGCCACCAAGAACTCTCAGAATGTTTGAAAAGTACTCACTGTTAACAAATTATTTATCATTTGTATATTTCCATATTGATCCTGTCCTAGGGTCACATCTTTTAAGTTTTCATACAGTATCTTATCTCTTGAAACCATCAAGATTGTCATTCTGCCATAAACTTCAATGAACAGCATTCTTTAGCATATTGTTAATGCTACAATATGCTGCCTAAATTTTCCAATACTTTATAAAACCAGTCAACTCCAATAAGGTCTTGGCAACTGCAACCTCAAAGACTGCCTTGTTTCACTATAGCAAGTTTTGCTTAGTCAACCAGCAATTCCATCTCTTCTCTGCTATTCCAAAACATCCTTCCTGTCTTTTCTAAATTAGTTCGTATGCTTTCAACCCCTCCAAGTATTTAGCTGATGTTTTGGTCTCATTTGGTCGACAGTGCAAGTCAGATTCTAATCTTAATTGATGGTTTTGAATATGATTGTGGACTTCTGGAACAAAACTTCTTGGCAGTTGATCTTCACTGGATCAAGCCCAATCTCTGGTAACCTGACTCTGGATATACTCTGACAGAAATCAGGATTTGTTTGTATTAATCTTGGCTAAATTATTTGGTTTACCCATTGTGCTAAATTATGGTTTGTCTTACACTGGTTGCAAAACAAGCAACAGAAACTTATACATCATCCAAAATTCAATAAAACACATTATGGTTTAGTGTACTGTATACATTCAGTGACAGCAAGTCATTCAAGAAATTAAGGTTAAAAGTAAGACATGGTATAATGCATGAACTCAATATTTCTTCCCTGGGATAATTTTGGTAAAAGCTAAGGACTCTTCTTTCCAACTGCTCTACTTAAAAGATAACAAGCATAACTTGAGGGTATCTCCCCATGTGTATTCACTGAAGAAAATATTTTGCTTGCCAAGCTGTACTGGGTTTTTTTAGTTACATTTTAGATATGAAAACATGTAAAGGCATACAAATAATACTTAGCACCAGACATATTAAATATACTAGGGTCTGTTCTGCACTGCCATAAACAAATAGTTCAGATATGATTATTGCCACAAGATTATTGTGTGTAGGGAGATGGAAAGATTTGGCACTACCCACTGTGGAACAATGATTGGTGAAATTAACAGATTTTTCAGAAATAGAAGTCAGAAACTGACTTCTTTAATTAGAGAAAAGATGCTATCTACATATACTGGTGACAGAATACCTCTTAAGAATTCTTGCATAAAATGAAAAAATAAATTTGTGATTTATGGCTTTGATGATTAGACAAGATAGATTATAAAAAGAAGGCTAGTATGATGTAATTCTAGAGAGAGAGGCTAAAGTATAACTGTAATTCTAACTGCTGTGAAGAGTATTGGAAACCATTGCTTTGAATCTTTTCTTTCTTTCTTGTACTTTTGGTTTCTCTTTTTTTTTCCTCCTTAATTTATACTCATTTGTATTTGTCAGAACTGCCACTTTGTGCCTGCTCTCTGCAATCACTTTGACACCAGTCTGCCATAAACCCTGGGGGAGGCTGAGACGGAAGGGAAACGCCTGCAGGGAAAGGGAAGGTTAAGAGAAAGTGCCTTCCTAAGATGGCATTTCAAGGTTGCTTCCTGATAAGAAGAATGCTGCTGCAAATCAGCCTACAATCAGAGAGACTTTTCCAAAACAACTTCAAAATTGATTAGACATTGGGGGACCAGCAATGGGAAGTGCTTAAACCGGGGGAAAATTTACTTGGGGTTTTCGTGTGTGAATTTCAGTTCTGGCTTTGCACTACTATATTTTACTTGGCTTCTACCCGATGGTGTTAAGGATAGTTCTTACTTAGAGACTCAAGCTGAGGCAGGTCTGACATTATTAGTTTTTGTATTCTATTTTTAAAAGGTTTCATAAAAATAAAATAATAATAAAAATATGTGTGCGTGTATAAAGAAACAGTTCAAACTGAATCAACTTTTGTTTTAATTGAATGTAGACAGAGATAAACACCACTGGCACAGTTAGGTTATGTGAAATTTGCAAACTGTGCTTACAAAGATGTATGTATGAGAAGTGAACAAAAAATAATACCTTCAATGCTGTAACTCACCAATTGATGGCAGTACTGACAAGCTAGAGACTTTGATATGTTCTTTGGCATCAATTCTTAATTCAGTTGGCGGGGAGTTACAGTAAGGAAAGGTGTTGTTCATGTTTATCAAATCCAAGTTTTTGTATTGATGACTATGTGTTACTGAGCCAAAAAATATAAGGATGGTGAGCCAGGAAAAAAAATGATTTGTGTAATCAAGAACTAGGTAGATAACTTGTGAAAGCAGCCAATGAATTTCATAGAATTATAGAGTTTCACATGAGAAAGGTTGATGAACCGATCAAGGATAATCATGGATCATCCAAAGGGTAATTGTTGTCAAGCTTGGCATTTTACAGGAATGTGTGGTCACATAACTGATTTCAATAGTATAGTTTGCCATAATGAGTTACTTGCATGCTGGCAGTTTTAAAATGAAGTTTCAGAAGTTGAAATTTGCCAGCATTTGTCACACTACAAAAATGAAGTGAGGAATTTCTTCACCATATCAGGACAGTGATAAAACATGACTTTCTCATTATAAACCAGAAACAAAGAATCAGTCCTGGAATATCATCTCAAAGCTTCACTTGAAAAAATAAAATAAAACCAAAAGTTGGGCTTCAACAGAAAAACTCATGACTGTACTGTTTTTTTTTTTGTGGGTGGATTTCACTAAACCTGGCACCACTATATCAACTTAAGAGTGCTGCACTGTAACACTCAAAACTTAGAAACAACAATTAAGCAGAGTTCACTAGCAGAAGTAGATTTTTTTTTCTGCAGTGTAACAGTGATAACCACTTTATGAACCATCAAAGTGGCAATTGCATAGTTGGATCTCACTGTCTTACTGCATCTGCTGTTCAGTCTATACTTGATGCCATGCAACAACCTTTTCACAAAACAAAAAGAATAGTATTGTGGACTTCTGTTTGACTCAAATGAGGAGATGGGAAGGACTTTCAGGACCTGATTGAACAGACAAACTATATTCCATAAATACTCTAAAAACTTATACATGATTGACAGAAGTGCAATGAATGACAGTGATTATTTGGAAAAGAAGTAAAATCATAAAAATAGTTCATATCAAGAATTATTTCTGTTTCATGCATTAAAATATTCCTATTTAAAAAGATGGAGGCATTACTTTCCATTTAACCCCCATGCCATTATGATATTCTATTACATAAAAGTAGTCATGACTTTATTAAAAGTAGTCACTAAACAGAATCTTCGGTTCTTTATGCCAGACCTCCCCAGCCTCTCGAGCTGGGGAGAGACAAGACAAGTTAGACAATGTCCAGCTACCATAAAGGTAAAGGTTCCCCTCGCACATACGTGCTAGTCGTTTCTAGTGGGTGGTGCTCATCTCTATTTCAAAGCCGAAGAGCCAGCACTGTCCAAAGATGTCTCTGTGGTCATGTGGCCGGCATGACTAAATGCCGAAGGCACACGGAACGCTGTTATCTTCCCACCAAAGTGGTCCCTATTTTTCTACTTGCATTTTTACATGCTTTCGAACTGCTAGGTTGGCAGAAGCTGGGACAAGTAACGGGAGCTTACTCCGTTACACGGCGCTAGGGATTCAAACCGCCAAACTGCCGACCTTTCTGATCAACAAGCTCAGCCACTGAGCCACTGTGTCTCTACCATACTGGTCACCAATATTGCAACCAATATCACCAATACCATACTACCGGGTCCAGCTACCATACTGATCACCAATATTACAACCAACATCTCTGTTCTTGTCTTGCATACTTATCAGAAATTATGAAAATGCTGTAATTTCAGGTCTTGATCTACATAATGTATATTTCCCAATTTTTCAGCAAGAAAAGAATTAATAATCAAAAGAGGCATTTTCTACTAGCAGTTTTTTTAAAATTTTACTTACAATATTAAAATACCAACTCCAAAAGAAGAAAAGGATTTGAAGGAGAAGTTTGGTATGAAAACTGCAGGCTTGTTGGAGAAGACTGAAAAGGGCATGGATTCTAAAGACTTAGAGTTGACAGAACTAATGTGATGAACTGGACTTTCTTAAGAAGATTGATGGAGACTGGTGAATGGGCGTTGGTAGAAGTTACCCTGAACGCCCTTTGTATCTATGCTGCGAGAGAGCCCAGGATGGGTTGACTCCTTCCTATGATGTCATTTAGCTGAGTCTGTACTAAGATATAAAAGCCAGCCCCCGGAAGAGACCCCAGCTTTGGCGAAGATACTTGACAGACTGAAAGGTGTCTCTGAAAGCACAAATGAATACAGAAATATGACTTACCCTCTCCGGACGAATCAAGGGAGGGGCTGGGCTCTCTCTCAGCATAGATAGAAAGGGCATTCAGGGTAACTTCTACCAAAGCCCATTCTCCTCCATGCTGCATCGAGAGCCCAGGATGGGACATACCAAAGCTTGCATGTCCATGGGTGGGTCCTTGTCCGGCTCATCACACCGACTGTTGAACCACTCGTTGAAGCACCTGTCTGCCGAAGGCTGCAGTTGCTGAGGCAAAGACATCCAGATGGTAGTATCTGATGAAAGGAGACGGAGATGTCCACATGGCCGCACGACAGATCTCCTCCAAGCATGCTTGGGTCGCCCAGGCAGCCGAAGTGGCCGCATTTCTGGTAGAGTGTGCCGTCAGACCTCAAGGAATCGGAAGGGCCGCAGCTTTGTAGGCCTGCTCAATGCAAGATCTGATCCACCTGCTAATAGTAGGAAAAGAGGCCTTGTGCCCCAAGTGAGAAGGGAAAAGGAAACAAAATGGCTTCAGACTTCCTGAAGGAGGAAGTGCACTTAATGTATATTCTAAGAGCCCTACCTATGTCTAGCGAGTGCCACTGCTGCTCTAAGTCATGGTGCGGGAGGGGGCAGTAGCCAGGCAACATAATGTCCTGGGACCTGTGAAACAGGTGTTAACCCTTGGAATAAATGAGGGGTCCAGACTGAGGACAACCCTATCATCGTGAAAGGAATAAAGGTCCTGTCTGATGGAAAGAGCAGTGAGCCTGGCTGAAGTGATGGAAACGGGGAACACTACCTTCAGAGTCAGGAAACGGAGAGACAATGTTCTAAGGGGTTCAAAGGGGGGCTTTGTAAGGGCATAAAGGACCACATGAAGATCCCAGGAAGGATACCTGTGAACTACCGGAGGGTGTAGGTTGGAAGCCCCTTTTGAAAACCTCCTGACTGAAGGGTGATGGGATAAGGAAGGAAGCGAACCCCATGAAAGAACCAAGGAGAGGGCCTCAACCTGCCTGTGTAAGGTGTTGGGGGCCAAACCTTTCTCCAGATCATGCTGAAGGAATCTAAGAACCTCTGCCAACTGGGCTAAAGCGGGAGAGAGAGACCCTCCCTAAGGCACCATCGGGAAGGGCCTTCCAGGTGGCATCATAGATGCGCCTTGTGGGAGGTTTGCGAGATGCCAGGATAGTGATGATGACCCTTTCAGGAAGATCAGCCACCTCTAGCTGCTGCCGCTCAAGTGCCACATGGTCAGCTTGAGCCACTGGGGCTCCGGGTGGAGCAGAATTCCCTGATGAAGGGAGATTAGATGGGCTGGGATCCTCCAAGGAGAAGCCACTGACAGGTTGACCAGGTCCGCAAACCAGTCCTTGGTCAATAGGGTGCCAGGAGGAGGAGTTCCACTCATTCCTCCAACATCTTCCGAATTACTGCCAGAATGATGGGAGCGGGGGGAAGGCATAGAGGAGACTTTTGGGCCATCTGCCCTGAAGAGCAGTGGTCCCCTCCGCTCCCTGGCAAGGAAACCTGGTGAGTGTTATCGAACAGAAGCTTTCAGAGACACAGCTACTGACTGAAAGGAGGTGAATCAAAAGCTGGGGTCTCTTCCGGGGGCTGGCTTTTATATCTTAGTACAGACTCAGCTAAATGTCGTCATAGGAAGGAGTCAACCCATCCTGGGCTCTCGATGCAGCATGGAGGAGAATGGGCATATTATATGCAACTGGAAAAGGTTTCTTTGAACAACAAATGCTGTGGTGATATCTACAACAGAGGATTTGGGGGAATGAGATCCAAATGTTAGGAAAATCCTGTCAAAATTAAAAGTTTAAGGAAAAGTTTTATCATTAATAATCAATTGAGGATATGTGATCCTGGACGGACCCGAGATAATAATTGTGATGGTCTACAGTAGATTAGAAGCTGTTGTAGACTTTCTTCAAATGATATACAATGATGGGTTGTTAACAGAGGTCTTTGGAGTTTAACCTAGCAGTTGGCTTTACTGTTAACTTTTTTTTTTTTAGAGAGAGAGAGAGATAAAATATACATCAGGTCAAATTGGTTGGGTAGAGTTGAAGAAGTTCTGTTGCCCTGTTTAACAAGGAGGGGGACTATTATTCTTGAAATATATTTATCAGTATTCAACTTGGAGGTGAAATTTATGTATATGTCGGGTTTTACTCTCTGTTTTTGTTTTTTTGCTTTGTTTCATTTTTCCTATCCACATTTTTTTAATGTGTTGTTTAATTTTGTTTTCTTCGAAGAGAGGAATTTTCTTAATAGCATTCCATACTACATGTTAGTTGTGATTCAGCCCATTCCTCTTCTCAGAAATTTAAAATAATTCACTGATAGTATCTGATCAGAAGTAAGCAGATGATGACTTTTGTACAGATCTGATTACCATAGCTAGGATTGGAATATTTTTTGCCTCTCCAAAGCAGGATTTATTCTTCATGTATTGTAGAGGTTACATGGGATAATCTGAATTTATAAATTAATTAGCAACAGCAGGGTCAGAAATCAGAATATGTGAACTTGTTCTGCTATGGATTTTTTTTCAGAACAAAAGCTGATTCTTAATACCTGGAATTTCATATTCTTTAAAAAAAGCAAATAGAGGATGGAGGAGAAAGGGACAAAATAATATAAAGCAGCAATGTAATAATAGCTGTATTATTATTGAAAAAAACAATATTGTCCCTTTGTTCTTCACAGCTGTATTGAATATGGCAGTTTGGATATAATGCACAAAATGATGATGATGAATGAGTTCAAAATATATAGAGGAACATTAATTAGATGTTTACATGACTAGAGGTTGGGAATTTTGTATGAGCCACTACAAGGGAAGGAGAACCTATAATTTCCAGCAGTTCAGCACCATTATATTTGCACATTGATTATTATTATTTATATTGTAAACTTGTAAGTCCTTCTGAAGTAATCTGTCTATACATTAGATTTAAATATTGAAATCAACCTGGGTGATCAATAACCTGTAGAAGGTCATTGCAATTATTAAATAAGACTTTTCTTAATAGCCTGAGATCCAATAAATTTATTTACTTACTGTGGCTACCAGTAGTAAGTTTGACTGAAAATAAATCTAGAGTGCTCATGGATGCATCTTGCAAAGGCCAGCTGATAGGCCTTGAAAGGTTTATATGTTATTCACAGTGGTCTGAAACATAATAGATTACCTTACATCTTTTCTGTTTGAAAAAGCACAGATCTTAGCCTTTATTTACTATTCGTATCTAATTATATATTTTCTTTCCTAATTTTCACTGATGAAACAATGCCAGGGTTATTTGGAAATCCTGCTCAATCCAGGGTCCACATATTTCAGGTTCAGATGGCAATGACTGGGCAGTGGCAGATGGTTTTACTGTATAATGAATGACTGAGAAACTGATTCTCCTATATTTTCATCTGCTGTCCTGAGAATATAAACCCCCTGGTGCAACTCTCCATGATGAATGTTTTGGCATGCATAGCAAAAGTTCACATGTAGCACTGTGACAGTCAAGGACACATAACAAGAAAAATGACTGTACTTTCTAGGATTAGTTAACCATTATCCCAGAAATTTTGTTCTTCCTCCTCGCTGTTTTTTTCCTGAAATGATGAATGTAGCTATCGTAGCAGCAAAGTAACATCATAAAAAGTACTGTCCTCAGTTATTTTTGACTCATATTAAATACACTCACTGCAGCTGCCACACCATTGTATTGCCTTATGCTCTCATTTCCATACTGAGTGTAATATCCAGCTTTTGCTTTTATACAAAGTTAAGAATTGGGGGGAATTGGTGAAACTAGTATATATATATGATCCTCAGAGCCAATACTTTCATTATTCTAAATATCTATTTTAATACTTCCAGGTAGCCAGCTATCTGTTTAAAACACTCGTTTGGGAGGAAACGTGCTAACAAATGAAAGGCAGTTCTATTTTATAGTAGGAAAATTACTCATCAGACATGGGATGACTGTATGGATTTTTCTGTGAACTATTTTATAATTTTGAATTGTTCTAGATTATGAGTTTTCTACCTTTTCCATTGATACATATTTTCTGATTAATTGGACTTGTTGCGGAACCCTGATGGGGAAAATGTGGAAAAGTATTTCACAAAACTGATCATTACATATTTGTAGTAATTTAAAGGGTTTTAAATAAATTATTTTAGAGTTACCATAACATGGTTGCAACATCAAGGTTATCACTAAATAGCAGAAAAGAGAGAATTTTTTTTTGCAATTTTCAATTGGATTTTTATTTTTGTAGCCCATCTACAGTAGCTATTGATGGGCATCATGGCTAACAATTTATTAAGGTCTAAAAAGCATCATTCAAAAAAAAATGACCCTATCTTTACCTACAGTCTAAAATATGAAGTTAATTCAATAGCTTTCACAAATTCATAAAAAGCAAAATACACTCTTTCTTATTCTTCCCTCTCTTCAACATGTATATGGTAGCAATGCTTTTTTCTATCTTCATGCATTTCTTCATAAACCTACATTTTATTTGAAATTTAATGAATGTCTGTTAGAATTAAGTGAAAGCTTTGTTAAGTCCATACTCTGCATGCAAAAACACTGGCTTATGAGCATTTTACATTTAAGAGGGATTTTCCACTATTTAATTCCTCAGTTGCCATTATGTTCAAGAGCATAACCTTTAACAACAGTTCTTGCTGAATTTAAAATAATAAGGGTGACATGAATGCAGGCAGTCCTTGACTTATGACCATGGTTGAGCTCAGAATTACAATTGTTAAGTTATGTCGGTTGTTAAGTAGATCACTACATGCCCAAGTTTATGACCTTTTTTACAATGGTTGTTAAGTTCATTGTCTGCAGTGGGCTTTTTTTTGCTAGAAATCAGAACTGAATGACAGTTTCTGGCAAAACAAATCATAAATTTTGTCACATGGCTGTGGGAATTGCAACCAGCCATAAATGCAGGTTAGTTGCTAAGTGCCCAAAATACAATCATATGACTGTGAAGGGGTGGCCGTGGAACTTCAAATCTGAGTTGTAAGTAGCCTTGGAGAGGTCAATCATAATTTCAAGCAGTTACTGAGTGACTGCTTGTAATTTGAGGACTTCCTATATTGTTTTGACTAAGCTACTAAGGAGGATTCTAAATCTTTTTCCAACTGCAAAGTGGTGCAGCCTTCTAACCCAATACAACCCATAAGCATTTTTCCTATGTTTTCTAGCTTGAAAGCATGAGAATGAAAGCAATATATGTGAGAAAGAGGTAGAATATGATATGGGATGGAAGGATAGGATATTTAAAAGAAAAGAACAAGAAGATACCTTGCAAGGATGTGCAAGATAAGATTATCCTGATTCACTAAATTACATCTCAGAACTGAAACTCCACCTTCACAAGAAACAGGATTGACAGGGTGAATTATATTTTATTCTCTATAGAATGAATTTATAATGTATAACAAGGTGATTGTCCAGTAAAATATTTTGCTATGAATTGTAAGGTCTAAAAATGTCACCCAAATGGATGTTTGGTAACTGCTGCTGCAAGCCTCTTTCCAGAAGCAGGTCTGCCAATGGTGCAGAGATCTAATTTGCATCTTTAGATGTTAAGACATTTGTGAATAAGCACATCGGGTATCAGAAAAAGTGAAGAATCTTCAGAAGCCACATATACTATAATAGAAAGTGAGAAAACAGTGAATTAAAGAGCAGGGGGATGCAAACAACGGAAGAGACCCTGTCAAAGGAACCAGAACAAAGCACATTTTCTGCAATGAATCAATAAACAATTGTGTATGGCAATATTTCTGGAAAGGCACAAACAAATTTGCAGCAGTTGTATTCACTGAATTTAAACTGGAAATCCTAAGGTTTCAGTGAAGGTGGGAGTATATTCTACCAGCTTTTTTTTGGCTAAGTGTGTCTTTTCACCTCAGGTTCCGATCTGGAGAAATTCTGATCACTGCAGAAGTTTATAACTGTGACTCCTTCAGTCCCCAAGCTTTGTAAGGTAAGATGGCGAAAATTTATCATTTATCTATTCAGTCCGATTAGGGTTCATGCAGAAACTTGATAAGGTAGCACATATGTTTTTCACATTGTTCTTTGATGGGGATAAGATCTTATTGTGTGCTTTTGAACTGATGTACTTAGGGTCTTCCTTAGGTTATCTGTAAGGAGATGGCCTTGCCATGCTTGGTGTAGGAAAAATGATATTAGTAAAAGCAAAGACACTCTTTAGAGATGAAGCACATCAATGCCAAATGAAACAATGATGTGAATGGAATTCAACCAGCAAGAAAACACAAGAAACGTTACCAGTATGAAACCTGACAAGGAAGATATTGGTTCTGTTTGAAATAATAAAGTTGACTGTCTTTGTTCAGTCCTTGAATCAGTGCTCTGAAGATGATACTGACCTGTGGCTGATTATGAAGATTCTATTTTACAGCCTTCAACGAAACCTGGGACCAGTTAAAAAGGTGCTTGGAATAGACATCTATCTTTTGCTTTCCCTTTCTTCCTTTACATTAGAATAAACCTTCATGCTCAGAAAAAAGAAGAAATGAAATAAAAGAAGATCCTACCTACATCCTCCTAGCTGCAGGTTCTAAATAACTATTTTAGTTAGGCTGGCTGAATTGACTTTGACATTCTGAGTGAGTGATTAGTGTTTGATATTTATGAGTGACTGGTGTTTTCTCTATAGGTTCCCTTTTCCAAATAAACTATTTTCTTTGGACATCAGCCTTCACTTGTTTTAGAACAAAAGTTCTCATTAAAACCTTTCCCACATGCAGGATTGCACAGTTTCATAGTGTTTCAGGATTGACAGAAGGTTTTATAGTGCCTTTCTCTGTTTGTTTGTTTTTATGAGAATAGGTGAAGTCCCTTTCTTTCTGTTTTTCCAGGCAGGAGCTGTAGGGAGAAGCTAAGTAGAAAAGGTCAGAGCTCCTCAGCTGGACAAACTAAGATCTGTCAAGACCCTCATTATAGCTACTGGCAATTTATTACAATTGTTTTTATTGCAGAACCACTGAAGAAATTGAAGTTTTAAACAATTCCTTCTCCTGATTTGTAACATAGATGTAAAGTATACAGGAAGGTAAGAGACGTAATATTATGGCATCATTAAAAATATTAATAATAACTCCGCTACATTTAAAGGTTGAGTTCAAATGTGCAAACTGTCCATATTCATTTGATTGGAATTATACTGGAATAGAGAGACAGCTGAATATCCATGTTTTTCATTAACTAGGATTTAGATGTGCTCAATATTCATTACAGTTTAAAGGAGATGGAGTAGTCATGAACAACAAATTGGCTCTGGTGACAAAATGGTAAGAGGCACAGAATGGCAGAAGATAAGCTCTGAACATAAGAGCATGGAATATAATGCAAAAGCATCATGGCAACAATCCAGCACAGATGTATGAGTATTTAGGCTGATTTGATTTCAAAGGAGTTGAAACACATCTACTTCCAAGAGAGATTTTTGCCCATGTATTTTTGAGAGGAAGCCTTCAAAATATTACCAAAAACCTGGATTATGTTGTTATGTGTCTATATTTGTCTGTTTGAAAAGGGAGCTATTTTACTTTTAAAGCTAACCAGTAAAGTTATTCTATTTATTTATTTTTATCCATCCACCCAATAAACATCTTAGTACTGTATAAATGATATATTTTATATTATGTCCTGATCTAGTATTCCTCTTCTAGTATTGAGCAGTCAGATCTCTGGGTCAGCCCTTGAAACAGCCCGGACAAGCACAAACCATGAATGCTAACACTACTTTTAATGTAAATTTACAAGTCTGAAGATTGCAAGTCTGAATGTAATTCTGCCTTTCCTTTTATTTTCTTTTTTTTTCAAGTAATTTTATTAATTACAATGTAAAATTAAAATGTAGAAATTAATACAAACTCTATTAAGAAAGAAAGACAGAAGAAAGACTAAAAGGAAAAACTAGAAAAGACATAAAACATTAAAAAATAAGAATAAGAAAAGAAATATATGAAAAAGTAATTCCTAACCTTCAACACAACAAGCATAAAGAATCTTAGTAACTTTTCACCTCATTTTAAATGATTTCTTCTTCCCAAATCCCACCGCTTATCTATAAACAAATCCATACATCATCATCATTTAATTCTTTCAGGAAAAGTCCATTAAGAATTGTCAGAAATAACAAGATACCAATTTTAACCTAGATCAAATAAACCAACTTTATATTCCTTCCTTTTATGTCTAACTATCTTAAGACTATTAAAGTAATGTAGATTTCATTTCATTTCTTTGTTGTCCCTTCTCATAAGATTTTTCAAAACTTTAACAAATCTCCTTTGTTAGACCAATATAGAAAAAAATATCCAGGTCATTCTGTTGGTTTATTGGTCATCTGTCCTTTTTTTAAAAAACATCAGCCGATTTCTTTTGTATGTCCAATATAACATCATTTTCTATGTCATTCTTGTAATTTACTTTCAACTCAGTCTCTGTCTTATCCAGTAAAACCTGTTTCTTTTCATTTACACAGAGTCACAGAGGCAGATATTGCTGTCGACATTGTTAATATTAAATTTTGACTTCATTTTTTCAAAGCATCCTTTTGAAAATTTCCAAAGTTAGAATATTGTGCTCCATTATGTCAAGTTTATGTGTTCTCCTTTAACTGAAATCTTTAGTTTCCTTTAGTGTCCAATTTTTAAAATCTCATCTTATTGTTTTTTTAGAAAAACAAACAAAACAAAAACATTTTCCCAGGGGAAAGGATTCTTTATAATTAATTCCAAAATCTGATTTCAAATTTATCTGGACTCTGTCCATTTGTAGAATTCTAAAATAAAAATTTTAATAAACGTTTTGCCATTTAGTTAAAAAAAATGATTTTTTTAATCTTGTGATTAAAGTTTTCTTCCATTAAAGATTGAGGGCAGACTCACCCTGTTTTCAGACTTGTTACCCCAAAAGTTTCTAATAACTGAAACGTAGCTAATAAGCAATTTCTGAATGGGATTAGAAAAGAAATTAGCAATAGCAATAACACTTAGATTTATATACCACTTCACAGTAATTCACAGGACTCTCTCAGTGTTTTACAATGTCATTATACATGGCATCCAAAGGCATTCTTGTATGCAGGTGGTGATAGAAATTGGTACTTTCCTTGACAGCATGCTTTATTCCGTAAATTTTATTAAAAAAATATTTTTAAAAAAATATTAATGTCTAGTGGGATAAAGAATCTAATGTGGTTTTGTGAATATATCTATGCACTCATTCGAGTCCTTGGGGCCCTTGTTGCCTACCCCTGCTAGATTGTAATATTTATTTTTAAAACATTAAATAAATACATATGGGAAATCAGCTTATGTCATAGCAGAATCAGCATTTTGAAAAGAGGAACTGCAAAAATTCACTGAGCTAGAGTGAATCCCATGCATGAAGTTAAAATAACTTTTTTAGACCAAACAATATTTCCACTATAATCTCTTAGTCAAGGTGCTAATACATACCTATGGTGAAAATATTAAACAGCATTAAGAAATTATGGTCTGACAAGTTCTTGACTTATTAACACTTTTCAGGAGAAACAGAATATAATGATTCTGGCGTTTCAAGAGCTTACAAGTGTAGCTCAAAACTGTTATAAGAGCAATTTGGTGCTCGGGGCCCCAGTGCAGCTCCAAGGAACTGCAGCTGTTCAAATGATTCAGTCACTTGACAAAGCAGTCATTGTTCACCTCTGTCATCCCGCATTAGCACTGCTCTAAGCAGCTACTGCTAAGATAGCTCATATCGGAAAATGAGTTGACATCATTCAAATTATGGCCAGTGGGGGGGAAATGACAAGGCTACCTCACTATTTCTATTAAATTGCATCTGTGTCCCTGAAGTCTCCGACAAGTTATGGTAGGTCAAATGCAATCCCTGGAATGAGGACATTGAATGATTAGGAATAATGGTTGCTATTTTTGTCTACCTGCTAGGAAAGACAAGAAGTTATCAGCTTGGATATAAAACTCAAAAAGTTGAGGAAGGAACAGCCCGGTTCAAAGAGTTTTAGTTTCACAATAGGCAAAGCAGATGTCTGTTCCAAGAGGAAAAAGCTACAAACTAAGTAGTAGTTTCTGGCCCTGCAGAACATTTTGAAAGACATATAATCCCTAATTCTTGGGCTAAAAAATGAATGTCATTCATTCTAGCCATTGTTTATTCACTGCAGGATGAAGGCCTCTTCTACATGTTTCCAACCAATATGGTCTTGAGCTTTCTTTTGCCAATTGGGCTCCCAACACTTGCTGATGTCGTTGCTCCATCTTGATTTAGATCTTTGTTGTGAACACTTTTTATCAAGTGGAATCCATTCTATGTCAGCCTTTATAGTCCACCTGCCATCAGTTCTTCTTGCTATGTGACAAACCCATACTTTTGTTTGTTCTCTAATCCCTGTGCCAGTCTTTCTATCTTGTCTTGTGATGCCGAGCATGTATCTTTCCATGGCTATTTAACAATAATAATGTTATTATTCATAGTCTAATAATAGTCAAGGTCTTCAACAATGCTGGTAGCTTGAATTTAGAGTTTGCATTACAGATGCTTCTTAAGGCAGATTTAAAATTGTTTTTAATATATAAATTATATTAAAAAAATTTTTAAAGGAGGTAAGTAACAAAAACTAAGATAAATTAAAGAAAAGGAAGAAAGGGAAAGCAAAAGATAAATGTGCAGAAAGAACAAAGAAAAATATATAAAATAACTTCTGGTTTTATTTGCAACTATGATTACAAAAGTATCTTTTACTCTGTGATTACAAAAAGAAAAGCTCTTTTTATCTATTATCTACTTTTTTCTTAATCATAAAACCCACAATTCATTAGTTCATTTTTTTCTGATTGTTTTTTTTTTGTTACATCTATACATGTAGATGTGGCCTTTCTCTCTAACAAAGAAAGTATCATAGTTCTAAAATTGTGATAAACACAAATGTTAAACAAAAGGTGGAATTAGAAATTAAATGTATACAACTGTGATCAAAAATAATAATAATAGCAGCCTAGTTTGATTTTGTGAGAATGGAAACTAATTTGAATTATGGATTAGTTCAGCTATCCTTTATTAGGCAAGTTGACACAAACCAATTATTTGTAACTATTAACAACAAAGCATTAATATTTTATTTCATAATTATTGGAATATTTCTCCAATGTATAGAAGGTGATGATAGAATTATTTATTAAAAAATATTATTATAATTAAATGCAAAAAAATTGTAACACAAAGTAACAAGTACAGTACTAAGCATGAATAAAAAGCATCATGGGAAAAGCATCTAATGTCACATTTTCCCTTCCCTGCCATTTGTGTCTCCAACTGTTAAATGCAGTTAGATATTTATGCTTTAAATTGAGCATTAAGGATTGTTGCTCATTTTTTGTTAAAATTCTTTCATATGCTATTTTTAATTGGTCTAAACTTTTTTTAAAAAAAGAAGCCAACTTTCAAACATTTAAATTTGTGATTGAGTTATTTCTGAATTATTAATTAACTTATTCATGTAAAATATATATGCAACGTGCCCTCAACATTATTTATAAGACAAGCTACATTGCTTTAAAAATAAGAATATGATACACTTAGTTCAAAAATATTCAGATAAAAGGTACTTCGGTATCACTGATTTTCTTGTTGCACAAATGCCAGCTTTAAAAAGAAAATTAGATTCGGATTCATTTAAAATTCTTAGTATGGAAGACAATACAATATAATACTTAAAATGATTAATAAAATATTATTCATAAGCCATTCAAAACAGTTCTAGCTTTGGTCATAAGACATTTTCCAGTTTCTTCTGCATTCTTCTACATATTTTATAATCTTATTCATAAGATGCTGAAAAAGATGCCTTATTCTTATTTCACTGACTTGCCAAATTATAGAAGTTACTTTCATATTGTTCTATCGTGAGGAGAATTTTATGAATATTGTATAGAGAAAGATATGAAATATAAATACTCATTTAATAAGCTTTCTGAAACTTTAATATATAGATTTACCATCAGCACCAACACCTAAAATATATAGTAGAGAGCTGTACTTTGGGAAAAGAATTATCTCTTGGGTTTCAAATTCTCTGCAGCTTTTCCTGCCTAAGTCAGTAAAAATTTCTAAGTGTCCTTTCTGTGCTGAGATAGAGGAAACTAAAAGACAGAGCTGAATAATCAATAATAGTAGGTTACTCATCATCTAAAGGAAGGTCTTACCCATAGTAAAAAGAAAAATGTAGGTATAAATCAAAAAGTCCCTGGAGACACTGATTATGAGAGACTCAAAGTGTCAGACAGGCGAGAGCTTCATCAACTCCATACCAGCAGGAAAATCAGAAGTAGGCCTGTCAACAGATTAAGGCCACCTACCAAAGTACTGGCCCAGATAAGTATGAACTAGCATAAAAATGTAAAATAAATATTCCAGGAATGGAATGGAATGGAATGGAATGGAATGGAATGGAATGGAATAGAATAGAATAGAATAGAATAGAATAGAATAGAATAGAATAGAATAGAATAGAATAGAATAGAATAGAATTGTTTATTAGCCAAGTGTCATTGGACACACAAGGAATTTGTCTCCAGTGCATAAGCTCTCAGTGTACATATAAACAGCAAAGTGATAGGTCACAGGTCATAAATCATAATTTATCATTAATCATAAGATACCTTGGTTCTTTCTAGAAAACCTGAATCCACAGCACACTGAGGCTAGATCAAGATGACAAAATGTATGTGGTAACGTCATGAGGTGTACTCCAATCCTTTCACACTTACATGTGAACAGTTTTCAAATCTTGATCCAAAGCAGCTTGTATTTATCGTTTAATGAAGATAGGGCAACAGCATCCAAACCCACATATTGATTTAGAATGAGTATTGCTGAACTTTTATTTTACATTGATTTACCTTTTAAAAAAAGGTTTTAATCAGCGAAATGGGATGTTCCAAACCTTCTCCTGCCCAGTTCCTTGTTCCCTGGAGTAGCTGTATTTCTTATTCATGGGCTCTATGCGTACATGCATGTGAGTGTGTGAGACACAAATACTGCTATTGCCTTTCATTGCCAGGATCTAATGGGCATCAGGGAACAACAAAAGCAATAAAATCATCTCTTTTCTACTTCTGGGCTCTTGTTCCAGAAAATAGGGACTATTTTTCTCTCCTGCTTTTTGTCTTTCCAAATTATTTTATTGTGCTTTGCTTTATGGCGCTTCATAGATATTGTTTTTTGTTTTTAACAAGACCCTCTGCCAGCAAACTCCCTGAAAGCATAGATGACGATTACATTTTTTAGCAGTAAGGTATTTTTAAATTAAAATATGTACATTTTAGAAATAATGCTATTACACACTTACTAGACTACAGTGTAAAGTAAAAGTACTTTTACATGCATTGAGAAACTAAAAAAAATCATGTGACTTACTTTATTGCAATATTTGCTTAATTATGGTAATCTGGACCCAAACCTGCAATGTCTCTGAGATATGCCTGTGTTGTGGTGGGCAGGAAAAGGCAGAGATCAAGAAGGAAAGTGGGATCATTGCTCACAGGCCAGATTAGTGACTTTCAACAGTTCCAAGAAGGCTCCACACCAGTGGTGGGATTCAAATTTTTTGTGGGCGTGGCTTGGTGGGCGTGGCAGGGGAAGGATACTGTAAAATCTCCAGTCAGAAGTAGCATTTGCTGGTTCTCTGAACTACTCAAAATTTCCGCTACTGGTTCTCCAGAACTGGTCAGAACCTGCTGAATGCCACTCTGATCCACACCCATTTGCATTACTCAGGTGACTCTGATGACACAGATAAACTTCCAGGTGGCCTTAATGACTTGCTAAAAGAAAGCAAACTATCAGCTATCTGCAAGGAGTATAAATCCTTCCATTCCCCAGTATCCAGCTGGAGCTGAAGAAGCTTCTTGGATGATAAGTGAAACGTCCTCAAAGAAAAAGTTGCCTCTTGAAAAAGCACCTTTGGGACAACTATGACCTGGATGACTCCATAGATATATGTTTAATGCTTTAATTTCATAAGCAGGCTGCACGGAATAGAGACAACTACTAGAGTCAAAAAGTCTTCTGCAAATGATGCCAAAAATCTATCATGGCCATCATTATCATCATCCTCATATCCCTCACCACTTGGTGAGGCAGTTAAGAGTTATGGCCTTTTCCTTTATTCTCAGTATTTTTGAGTCCTACTCTCAAGTTGGGAGACCAAAGGAAGCACTTCCATTGTCTTCAGCCAGTGCTTTACTGGCTGCATTGAGGGAACTACTGGAGTTACACACTGCTGCGCTCTTAGTACTACTACCCAGGCTTACTACAGCTTTTCGTTCTGCTACTGCCTTGTCCCTTAATAACGTCTCCATTAGGCTGAGCCTGGGAAAGAAGACATAGTCCTTGGGCTTGGCAATATATTACAAATAGTGTTGCCCACTTCAAGGATAAACGAGGTTTATAAAACCACGTGCCTTTCTCTAACTTAGTTCAGGAATAGTCCGTTTTGATGCCTTTCTTAACTAAAGATTGTGATTCAGATGCAAAGAGAATTCTTCACATAGCAGTAAAAAGAAAAAAAAATTCTCTCTCTCAGGACATGTTTCTTTTCTCTCTTCTTTAACTGTGAAGTAAGGATGAGACAACTGCTCTATCGAGCAGTAAAGATGTGGTGTGGTCATACATTGTGTTTTTTTTAAAACTTTTATCATTTTGGAATATTTTATGGAACAAATCAATCTATAGAAACTGAATTGTATGTATGCATGCATTCCCCACATGATAACGGTTGTTATGTTTGGGCTGCAAAATTCCATATGAGAAACGGCAGGGAAGAAATAAAAATTTATGGTTCTCTCTGGTGCCCTCTAGTGACCATTTGGAGTTCTTCAGCTCAAGAATCAGATCAATGGAAGCCCCACTGTAAGAAAAGCAGAGTTCTTTTCTGTGTAAAGTGGGAGGGGAAAATATGGCGTTCCTCTCTAAAAAAATATCACCTTGACAGTAACCTGGCATTAGTGATTCCAATATCTTGCCAGTCAAACCATTGTCCTTTTTCAGTGCCGCTATTCAGTGATACCTTGTTCTGTAGTTTAAGATTTAATGTCCAGTTCTAAAAAAAATAATGTGTTCATATTTCTTCCATCATGTTCCCCAAAATTCCTGTAATCCACAGAGTGCCTGCAATTTAACTAAAGTGCTCCAGCCTTTTTTTATGTCTCTAGTTACCCTGAACTCTGAATCATACCCAAGAATTGCCTCTGTTTGCTCCTATCATCCCATCACTTATCCAAGTCGCTGTGATTGGAGTGATTGACAGTGATGTGATTTCAAGAATTACTGCGAGTTGAAGATAAACTTCACTGTGTCCAATCTCCTCTCTCCCTCCCTCCCTCGCACACAATGCAAAGGGCAAAGCTTTTCCCCCCATTTGCTGCAATTGCCATGATGCCATCATTTCCAGAACATCAGTGAACCAGAGATACAAATCAGCGATGAAGCTTCACAGAAAAAGAAGGAAGCAGTTAGGTCTACCTGGATTGTCTCGTGTAAATGGGAGTCATTCAAAATTATCCTGATCCACATCAAAATTCAGACATTGTGAAAATTCCAATCATAAGCCATATAGTATGCATGAGAAAGAGAGAGAGCAATACCTGGGATGTTTGATTAGGAGACTTTGCCTAAGCCACATAAGTTCAGTAGTGTTGTGGTTCACCAGGAGTCTGTGCAGAGGGCAGTGGAATTGGACAATGGGGAAGAATAGGGACCAGTCCAGGAGCCTGGGGAGGACTTGGACGAGGGTCCTGCATTCGATACAGAGATGGGGCCAGGACCACCTGGGAGTTATGTGCTGACTCCAGAGCTTCCAGAGTCTGGCAGCATTGAGGCAGAGGAACAAGGGGAGCCTGTTCCCAGTGTGCATGTGCGCAGAGCTGCCAGAAGGCAAAAGCACCTAAGACAAAAGGGGTGACTCAGGAGTAAGGCTTGGAAGTGATTGCCGCTCCCATAAGGTATAAAGGAAATGCAAAGGTAGAGAAACCTTTGCAGGAAGCAAAGTCGTTCACTCTGTTCAGATTAAACCTTGAAGCTCTATGTGGACTTTGTCCTTCAGTTGGTTTTTTATAGTTAATTTGGCACTTTAGTTGCTGGCAGCAATTCAAAGGAAAGAAAGGTGGGTACTTAGCTCTAGTGTGATAAAATTACTGCTCTTTGGAAGTCTCCTTTCTGCTTGTCCAATTTTTTCCAGAAGGCTTTCCAGGACTGATTGCCATCTGTCAATCTTGATGATTTTTTATTGTATTATTGTGAACTACTGTTATTCATGATTTATTATTGTTGCCTCTATTTTTTTTTTTTTTTTTTACAATAGACCTTTTATTGTACCGGTAGTCTTCGAATTACAACAATTCATATATGACTATTCAAAGTTACAGCAGCACTGAAAAAAGTGACTGATAACAGTTTTTCATACTTTCAACCATTACAACATCCCCACGATCACCTGATTAAAATTTGGATCATTTATTTATGACCTTTGCTTTGTCCTGGGGTCATGTAATTGCCTTTTTTTAATCTTCTGACAATCAAAGTCAATGGGGAAGCCAGATTCACTTAACAACTGTGTTACTAACCTAACAATTGCCGAAATTCACTTAGCTGCTTGGTAATGTAAGTAACTGGCAAAACTCACTTAACGGCTGTCTTGCTTAGCAATGGAAATTTAATTTAATTGTTGTCATAAGTCAAGGACTTTCTGTATGTGTTTTCCTTTGTTAGCTGCTATGAGTCTATGTAGAATGAACAAATTCATTCCTCCAGAAATTACTGAATAATTTTAGGAAAAGAAAATAACATGAAACAATAATTGAAGGTGTTGTTTTCACAATAGCATTGGCTAAAAGATGTTAAGGGAAAAGTCTGTCTGGAGGATTCATTCCTTATCTTAATCACAAGGGGGGAGAAATGACATAACCATTAAATAAGCCACATGGCATGAAGTTCATTACTAATCTATTGATTTTCAGAGAGAGAAAAACACACAGAGAGACAGAAAGAGAGACACATACAGAGAGAGAGACAGAGTCACAGAGAGAAATCTTTATATAGCACTGTGTTGAATATCACCAACCAGCTGCTTTTGCCCCTCTAACAGCATTGCATTCTACAAGAAAGAAAGAACACATCTGTGCCACATTGACAGATTTTCCATTTATGTGTATGAAGTAGCCCCCTGCATAGTCTAACCATTTACTTGCCAAGCAAGACACACCTACTACCTCATTTATTCATAAGCAAAGGAAGTCATTAAATATTATTCCAGTAAATTTCAAATTGCAATTCATACAGGCCTTTTGATATACAAGACTGCCAACAATTAAAATAAAGTGCAATTTTAAAACTCTCAAATATTTCGCTTGGAAAGTCCACAAAGGCGACATGATCAGAGAAGACATGCACAGAAGAAAGCTGATGTTTTACAAATAAAAATCTTTGATATATGCTTTATTCTGAAATTGGTGCAGTGTAAATAAGTGTGAATGATTTAAAGTGAAGAAATTACAAGTGTCTCAGCAAATGGTGCTCCTTTTAAAAATTCTGCCATTAAGTTACTATAATTATCTGATATTAAGCCAGATGGCAAGTAATTTCTGAAATCACACCAGGTGTTTCAAGATGCAAAGCTAATCACAAAGCTGATGACTGTGTTGAAACTAATTAAAGACGTGTAGCAATACCAGCGTGAGAGTATGCAGAAGAGACTGACCAAATAATAAAAAAGATGGTTGGAAAATTTTGACAGTCATTGTCTGTGCCAGAATAAAAATAGAAAACAAAAACTTCTAGAAGTGAATTAATTTAACTCATCAAAACATGAAAGCATCTTGCTAAATTTCTCCCATATTGTAATTGGGTACTGATTTATTTTTAATCAGACCAAGTGAGAGCAATTTGTCCATCAATAATGAAATAGATTGGAAAGAATTAGCTTTTAATTCGGAATACGTTTTGTACTAGAGGAGTTGCTTTGCTGACCACCTAGAGTAGCCTCACTCCTCAAATTTCCTCTGGATGGAACTCTCTGGAATAATGTAGGAGCAGAAATGGAGAAGAAAATTGATATGGATATTTTTATCCACATTCCATTTTTATCTTTTCTGGGTTCATGTCTTCTTTCCATCCAGTTCTATGTTGAGGCTAACAATTATCAATTCTGACAGCAAAGGATCAATAGAAGTTCTTGTAATCAAGGAAAAACTTTATTTTATGTTTATTCACACATTTGTGTGAACTAAATGTTTGTTTTCTGCTCCGTGTTTTCTGTTCCATAAGTGATCAGCCAGCATTTATTCCATAGATGATTGTCTTTATTTTTTTGCAAGTAACCAATAAATAGAAACTGACATTGCTACTAAATTAAAACTCCAAATGGAAATGTAGCAATCAATGATTGACACTTAAATATAACAATGTAATAAATGTTTTAATGAATTTGTTGAAATCATTTTGGAAATAGTACAAATAAATAATTGTAGTAGAAATAAGACTTTTTAAACTTAGTTAAGAATAGTATCAATTAAAACAATTCGACTGAAGAAAGAATAGCATTAATCCACTGGAACAACAGAAAGCATTTTCTATTGTACAATACTATCACATTATAAATTCCTATGTCAATTCCTGCAGCAAAAGCTAGAGAAAAAAATACAATTGCAATGTTCACTATAATCCAATATTTCTGCTTTATTGTTGTCATCTTATTTTTGCTATTTTATATATGACTCATCACAATTGTTCTGATGAATGAAAGTATATTATTTTATTAGTCTGTCCCCAGTCCAGCAGTGTTGGATCAGAAGTTCTTTTGAATCGGGAAGCAATGACCACACAGTATGAATATCTAAGGCATTATTCCCAGGTAGTATTAGAAATTACCATAATAACATAATTATTAACAGCAGTAAACAGGTATACAAAAAAAAAATACTGAATACTATAACATAATCCATGACAACAGTCAATGAAGATTCAAGAATACTGTAAGACAAAGAAAGAAAGATCTTATATTCCTTCTGCTAGTCAGGGAACCATAAAGGAATGATGGTGAATGGACCTCTTTAAACCTGGCAAATATGCAGGTGGGGGCTTGGTTGTGCTCAGGTTGGTCTTAGTTACTGGGGGATTTGAGCTGGTGAGCTGTGATCTTGCTGTTTGGCTTTGAGTTCATGGTCGTGCTGCATCTTCATGGTGGGGGTCTTTTACAATATATATTAGTCTTTCCATTTTTTCTTAGGCCAAATTATAGACTACAAATAGTACAGATCTTTGCCTTAATTCCCAAGGAACTTTCTGCTTTAGCTGCACAGCCAGGGTGCTATTTTCCCATCCCATTTTCTATGAATCTGTGATTGCATTAAGGAATTGGTTTGGGAAGATCAAACCTTTTTGTACTGCACTTAGCACTGTCATATTTAAGCTGTAAAAATCTATGTGAACATTAGAAGGTTGCAAAGAGATACAGAAGTCTTTGTATTTTTTCAACACAGATGTGGAGTCCTATAGCAATATAACATAAATTGGAATTTCCGCTCTCCTAATCTATCTTTAGTGGGGGAAATACTGCTTGGAGATTTGGTCATGAATCTTCCATATGGTTCATACCTTATAGTTCTAGGCATATATATATTTGATTGCCAACTACATTTTTGACACTTAATAGTATTTCCAGACCAATCCTGTTTTAAGTAATCATAGAGAGAATTCTTTATGTAAATACACTTTGGCTGCCAAGACTGACAACATTTATTTGTGTGACTATTAGAACAATTTTTCACAGAACATTCTGTAATTTTTTTTGGTGATGATTCCAGCAATTCAAAACCAAGCTCAGACCAAAAATTAGTGCCAAGAGTTAACCTGGAACATGTACTAGAGAATTTTCTACTAGCAGATGCAACTGTGTCCAGGAAAAGTTAAGAGTTTTCTAACATGGAGGAAAATGTAAAAGCGTCAGAGCATGGAGCTCCCTTGTGCTTCAATAATGAATTGGCCATCAATACTTTCATGGATGGCTGACTTGATTTAGGATTATTGTTGACTATTTAAACTATCTTTATTGTAAAAGCAACACGCACAAACATTTGATATGTTTATTTAGTCACAAATATGCTTCAAAACTATGAATCTCAGATGAAATAATTATGACCTAGATCAGTGGTGGCTAATCTTTTTGGGCTCCTGTGCCAAAAATTTTGTGCGCGCTAGCACGCTCATGCTCACGTGCCAGCAGACAGAAGGCAATGTGTGCGCCAACCCGCCCCTATGCATGCACATGCAATCCCCACCCACCCATCCCCCCCGCCACCCCCTTACCTGTACTTTGCCTCACAATTGATTTTCGGTCAGTTTGAGGCCTTTTTTGGCCTCCCAGAGGCTTTAAGGCTTCTGCAAGCTTTTCAGGCCAAAAATAGGGCCATTTTGTTACTTCCAGTATTTCTGGAAAAACAGGAAATGATGAAACGGGCCTAGTTTTTGTCCTGAAAAGCCTGCAGAAGCCTTCCTAAAGCCTCTGGGATGCCGAAAAAGGCCTCAAACCGGCCAAAAACCAGCTGTGAAGCATGTGCATGTGCAGTGAGGTAAGTTTGCCTGCAGCTCACGTGCCAGCACAAATGGCTCTGCGTGCCACCTGTGGCACGCGTGCCATAGGTTCACCATCACAGACCTAGATTCTCCTGCACTGCATAACTGATGAAAGGAAAATCATCTCTTGCTTCCCTTTCTCCTTTCTCCATTTGTGGCTTGGGCAACTGGGAAATAAAGAACCTGTAAAATGCACATACAGATGTAATTTTGCTCTTTACACCTATGCCTCGATGTTTCATCTTCTACAGCTTTCTTGGGAATGTAAGATATTGCAATTAGTACTGACCTTTATTTCAGTCTTACTCAGTGCATGGAAGTAGCAAAGCCATTGGGTAAATTTCACAGGGTAGTTTCTATAAAGAGAACTTAGTATCTTTGTGAATTGAAGTTCTATTTGCTGCTAGGTAACAAGTTGTCAATGCTATTTTTCTATAAAGAGTAAGTAAAAGAGAAAATGCAAAGCCCTATCTGAAGAAGAAGTGGAAGGATACATACAGTATCTGGTCACAACTACCACACATTTTCTATTATTAGAAAAGACTTAGGTATTAGAAGTATTTAAAGGACTGTTGTTATTAACAAATGCACTGTGTTTTTAATATTTAATAGAATTCTGATATTGATACATTCCAGTTGTGGGATTCAATTTTTTTTTACTACTGGTTCTGTGGGCCTGGCTTGGTGGGCATGGCAGAGGGGAGGATACTGTAAAATCTCCAGTCAGAGGTGGTATTTTCCGGTTCTCCAAACTACTCAAAATTTCCGCTACGGGTTCTCCAGAACTCATCAGAGCCTGCTGAACACCACCTCTGATATTATATATCTAACTGCATTGTTCAATCAAAGTTCTTTGTTAATATGTTAAGTAGTATACTAGCCTTTTATAGAAATAAGTGGTGAAACTGGGAGTTGGAGAATGACAAGGCACCTTCTTTATTTCAGCAGGTACTAGTTTACAGCCATAATAGTTCAGATCTTAGCCTTCTATTAAATCTGGGGACAAAACACCTTATTATTTGGCATTCATATTGGTCATCTAGAAGTTTCTGTAGATGAATACTCCTTGAAAAACAAGAGTACATAGGATATCTACTGGTATCAGGACTGAAAAAATATGTAAGGACAGACTTGGTTTAAGACATGATCTTCTTTTGAGTATATTTGTTTAGGTTTTATCATAAAAGGTAAAATACAAAACAGAAAAACAAACAAAACAAAACATAAACATACATTCAGCACTAACAACAAAAAAGAAAAAAATGATGACAGCTCTTTCTTCTTTCATATATATAGTATACATTTGTAAAAGAATATACTGTTTTTTTTTTTCTTTTTGTTCAGCATCCACAAAATCCTGGGCTGAAAATATCCAAATGATCATTTGATGGTAGCAGAGAGGAAATAAAATGTGAATGTTTGCAGCTTTATTTCTTTTATCAAACATAATCTGACAAAAAATACCACTGCCATCAATGTTTTAATTACACACAACAACTTGCTCAACACAGTCATTTTGATTATGGGGCAATGAGGCAAACTTTCTGATCAAGAAGACCTGGCCATATTATCCTCGTCCTTATTGCAAACATCTCATTTTATACCTAGGAATGTACTGTGTGTAACTGCTGATATATTCCTGAATGCTTGAATAGTAGAAAATATGATAATGAGAACCCAATCTAACTTGTGTAGAAGAACTGCAATAGATTATACAGAGGCTATCAGTGAAGCTTCTTATTTTATGTAGCCCTGGCTGTTTCACAGAGACATAGTACTGAAATAAAAGTAATTAATCAACAAATAGCATATACAACTATGCTGTTGAAAGGCAATTTAATCTCCCATTACAAATAAGCCTTGAAATATTACTAAGGAACAAACAGGAAAACAAAAGATGTGAAACCAAAGCAATATTACATTTTGCCATGAGAGAAACATGAGGTATCTGTGTTTTGTTCTGTTTATGAATTAAGCAAATACCTAACATCCTAGTTAATAAGAGATAAGATAAAGTAGCTTTGATGTAGCAGCCCTGTTTACATATTGAAAAGAGTGTCTTCAATAGTATTCCATCTCCATTGCTAACTGTGATATGAACAGGGCATCTGGAAGGTGAATGATAGTATCAAGAAGTGAAGGTAGTGACTTCAGTTATGTAATTAAAGCCCCGCCTCTTTTTTACATGTGTCACATGCACAACATAGGTTGAAAAAGGGTACAGGGTCTCAATTGCACACTCATGTTTACCATCTTGACTTTTAAGAACTCCTTGTGGACACATCTGAAAACATCTGTGCAAACAGTTAAACATAGCACTTTCCTCCTATTTGAATAGTGTTTAACCCCATGCTATCGTTGAGCCATCTACCTTCACCCCTACATTGGAACAATAAAAGTATAATAAATCATCTCCCTATTAGGAAGATTTAAAAGGTGGCAATCAACTATAAATAATTAATTTTGACTTGATCTGCTGAAATAGTTTGAAGCGTCAGGAGTTCCCTTGATGTTTATTGTGATTTATTTTATTTTATTTTATTTGTAAAATTTATTTTTAATTTTAATTATGAGAATACAACACAATATATCCAACTTATCCCTGTTATACATATATACATTTTACTTCACCATTAATAATCTCCTTATTTAATATATTAATTACTAATTAATCTAATCATAACTACTAATATTTTGACCTTGTCTTCTACTATATAACCACTGATAAAATTTATTCCATTTTTTATAATATTTAGGCTCTCCTTTGTCTTTTATTTCTAAAGTTAACCTATCTATTCTGCACATGCCATAATTTTTCTTATTTTTTCTGTTTCTGGAGGTATGATTTCATTTTTCCAATATTGTGCACATAATATTCTAGCCTCTGTCAAAACATGTACTATTAGATACATTATTTCCTTCTTAAATTTTTCTGATATTATTCCAAGAAGAAAAAAAATCCTGTTTAAATGGAATACAGTCTCCCACCATTTGTTCTATCCATGTTTGAATCAGTCTCCAATATTTTTTTGCACCATTGCAAGTCCACCACATGTGAAAAAAAAATGTACCTGGTACATCTTTACACTTCCAACAATTTGGAGATACATTTTAAAACATTTTAGAAAGCCTTGCTGGCGGAAGATGCCACCTGTAAAACATCTTATAAAAATTTTCTTTATAAGCCGTAGCCAATGTTATTTTCTTATTTGTGGTCCAAAGCTTTTGCCATTTAGCCAATTGAATATTATAACTGAATTTTTTTGCCCATGCCACCATTGTTTCTTTAACATGTTCTTCCTCAAGTTTGTATTCTAATAAATATCTATACAATATTTTTATTAATTCATCATCTGTCTCTAACAATAGCTTATCCAGAATTGTTAATTCTTTATTAATACCCCATGTTTTTTCTGTCTTGTGTGTATCTTGATTGTATTTATAAATGTTTATTGAAATTTATGTTTATCAAGCACCAACTATAGCAAACATGTTTACAACCATAATAAAGCAGATTTCTCAAAAAAATAAAATTATGAGGCAGGACTTCCGGTTTGTCGGCTTCGGCAGCGGCAGGGATTCGCGATACTGCGCGATCCCTGCGGCGCTAGCAGTCTTGGTGCCTCCGATCCGGATGGGTTTGGAGGCTGGGGCTGCCCCGTAGAGGCAGCTGAAGACAGGGGGATCCGAAGAGGGGTTTGGGGGTGTTGCAGACCCCCTCCCCAGCTGGCAAAACCCCCTTTTCTCAAGACGGTGGAGCGGCGGTCTGTAATGGCCACCACAAAGAAGGCGGCAGCTGGGTAAGACTGTGCAGGAGGAAGAGGGAGAAAGTTTGTGAAGAGAAAGTTTTTCTTGGCTGACCCAGGACTTTAAGACGCACCTAACATCCTGAAAGTTATGACTTTTTGAATGATATTTTGTTTCCAGAGGAGTTTTAAGCGGCAAATTTGAGGTGCTGAAAGGAAAGTTTACTCTCCTTCCCTATGGATTAAAAAAATTTGGCTTCTTGTGATAAGTGGGAAGGGAGAGGACAAAAAAAATATTGAGATTTTGTTGGAGGAGATGCCTTGAAGATTTTGAGACTAGAAATTAATTGCAACAAGACTTTAAAATACAGATTGGGCTTTTCTTTTCTTTTTATTGATATTACCCCAGGAAGAGAAAGTGAGAACTTTGTGCTTTGCTTGGACTGATTGATGACTCTGGGACTTTGGGACTGCTCTAACTTTTGAAACATCTTGGTTGTTTTAAGAAGAAGGAAAAAAAAGAAAAGATTTACAATGGCTTTATCTGTTGATGAACTTAGAAAGGAATATGGAAAAATAAAGAAAGAAGGCAAGGACACTGTGAAAGAAGCCTTTCTCTTTTTAGAAATGGCGCTTGCTATTTACCAGCAAACACAACAACAGATGGAGAAAGAAGAAGAAGAAGAAGAAGAAGAAGAAGAAGAAGAAGAAGAAGAAGAAGAAGAAGAAGAAGAAGAAGAAGAAGAAGAAGAAGAAGAAGAAGAAGAAGAAGAAGAAGAAGATGCCATATTTAATGAATCCAAAAATTTAATTAAGAAAGAAAGGAGAAAGAGAGGAAGGAAAATGAAGGACTTAAGACTTAAAAAACACCCAAGAAAGAGAAAAATAAGATGCAAAATCAACACAATGTTGGAAAGCAAAAGAAAAAAGGAATACAACAGAGAGGGGAAGCTAACAAGGCAGAGGTTAGGAGAGGGGGGGATAAAAAGGTCAGGTGGGAAAAGAAAGGAAGGGAAAAGGGGGGGAAAAGCCACAAAGGTTTGAAACAAGATGGGAAAAAAGGAATTTTTTTAGGGACAAAGGGTAATGTATATTTTTTTAAAAAAAAGAAGATTCTGCAAGGTACATAAGATGGTATTGTAGTATTTGTATTAGAAATAGAAAACTAGAATGTTATAAGAATTAATAAAAGATTAAAATATTGAAATGTTTAGTAATGATAGACTTTAAAATTTAATAAAATATTAAAGGGAATGTTTAGAATATTGAGTTTAATTAAAGAGTTTAATTGACTATTGTGTTGATGTTATTATAAATTTATTACTGTAGCATTTGTTCTTGAAATAGATAATTGGAATGTTACAAGATTCAATATTTAGATTTATTATTTAATTATGTATTTAACCATTTTGGATTTATTATTTTTTCTTCTTTTTAAAAGTTAGTAGGTAGAATGTACTAAGCAGAATCAGACTGGGCACTAGGCGTTATTTTAAATGTTAATTTAGGGGGACGATAGAAAGGCATCATACTCTGATTAGTGATTCCAGGAGAAATTCTTTTTTTTTTTTTTTCACTATAGGGAATGAGATAAATGGATAATTCGGGAATGGACAAGATACAAGTACAATGACTTAAATTAAAATGAATTAAATAAAATAGAATTAAGAATTAAGAAGAGTGAAAAGCGGAGAAGCTATATAGAAGATATAGAATGATAAATAAGATAGGTAATGGTATATAAGATGAGCATGAATTTAATTGAAGTCCATATAGAGAGAGGTGCCAAATTACTTTCTTAAAAGAAGTTTTATGTTTTTGTGTTTTGTGTGTTTATGTCTGTGTGAGAATTAATAAAACCTTGGAGGAATGTTGGATGAGAATAACGGTAATCAAGTCAGAGAGAAATGAAGATGATAACTATAAATTGGATAAATATAGGAAAAATAATAATAATAATGAAATTGAATAAGAGTAAAGAGAAATAACGAGAAATTTGCTAAGAGATATTTATATGTTCATATGGAAATGGTGTAAAATAGAATTATGTTGTATAAAATAATGTTTTATTTGACTTGTAAAATTTATAATGGAAAGAGGTTTTATGTATTCAATGGTTAATGATGGTTTGTTTGTCTTTAAAATTAATAAAACTTGTTTCAAAAAAAAAATTATGAGGCAACTCTCCTTGAACCTAAGGCAACCTGCCATTTCCTTTAAATTTTTTTCCCAAGGCAAACTCTTTGTTCCTCACAGGATACAAAGAATTAAAAACTCGTGTTCTACTGGATCTTACTAACATTTTTTTTCCTAACTTGGTTCTCTTCTTTTTGCATAGAGCTAGCCTAACTAGAAATTGTGCTATCTGATAAGGTCTGCTGAGAACAACCAACTGGAGCTCATCAGAGTTGCTGAGCTGATTATATAGTTTCTCAATGGTTTCAACTGGGCCCCATTGTGAATAATTTGCAAAGTTGCTTGATGCATTTTGAGAATAATGCTCTATCTATCTATCCCTCCCTTCCTTCTCTCTCCCCCCTCTTTCTCTGTCACACGCTGGCCACACCCACACCCAGTTTAGCAAAGGGTGGGAAAGTCCCAATATGTCATGTGACACTGCAGGGAGAACGTGAGTTTGACACCCCTGATCTACAGAATCTGTTTTTGTAAAAGGGGAGAAGAATTTGTTGCTTTTTCTTTTCTTTCAGCACCCAGCCGGGAATGCATCCAACATATTAAATGTTAAATTTAATTGAATACCTTTTCCTCTTTTTGTGTACACTTTTTGTTGTTAGGGTTGAATGTATATTTTTGTTTTGTTTCATTTTGTTTGTTTTACTGTTTTATATTTTATTCTTTATGTTAAAACAATACATTTATTAAAAAGAGAGAGAGATCAAGACAGCTGTGAGGAAAGAATAAATAATTTTTTCCTAAAAGCAAAGCAGTTTGCATTTAGGGACAGGCTGCAGAGAAATGGGGCAAACCTCCTTTTTCAGGTTAGGATAAATCTTCAGTTCAAGACTTTAGGGGGTTTTAAGGTGTTGGACTACTACAAGAAAGAGAGAGAATTTATACTGTAAGCCAGGGGTTCCCAACCTGGGGTGCTCGCACATCCTGGGGGTGCGAGACGATATTCCAGGGTGTGCTAGAAAAGTCCAGGTAAATAATAGGATATTGGCTATATGTTGGCATTTTTATTTTATTTATATTCCAGGGGGTGCGAGGTTCGAGTGAAATTTATTTAGGGGTGCGGGGCAAAAAAAAGGTTGGGAACCACTGCTGTAAGCTATCCAAAGCCTTTTGGAAGTGGGTAGCATATGCATTATTATTATAGTTATTCGTAGGTAGATATGGAATAATCATGGTGGTATTCCACATTTTCTCTTTTTCAACAATTTTTTTTCTTGCCCATGACTTCTTGGGAAGAATGGTAACCTGAAGATGAACATGAAAATGGAGCCCATGTTTGCAGTTAACATGGCTCCAAGAAGTAGATCAGGTCCTTTGACCCTCTCTGGACAAAGATAGAATGTGAAAATGTGAGATTTCCTGTACAGTTGCTTATTATGAGGAGACTTTAAGGCAGTGGCCTCTGGAGGGTAGGAGAACGAGAAGTTGAGGGAAATTGCAATACTTGGTCCAGGCACAAACAGAGCCTTTTAAAGGATGCCAGATTCATTTTCCCTTGCTAGTCACTTTCTGAAATTGCATATTAATTGCTTTAAAGAAGTTAGACACCTTTAAACTGACAAGACTGGAAATACCAGGTGAGCATTTTCAATCCTTAACATAAAAAAAGAATATGCATTTTTACACACCTTTAAGAATTTAAAATAAACAGCAGAAAACAAGACCAAGTTTGGTTAAATAAAGTTTTCAATGGTTAAGATATCAGAAAATGTTGGACTATTGGAATTTAATTATTATGATTTTGAAAATAATTTTAAAGAAAAATGTATTTCCTGAGAAATAAAAACAGTTTTTTGATATTGGAGACATAACAGGACAAACAACTTATAATGACATTCAGAGACATTTTTGAGGACCTGCATTGAGACTTTGAATCAGCAATATCAGATGTGTTGTGACAGTCTGTCCCCAGAAAGTGTTACAGAAAAAGATATGCAACTAACTAAATCTATAGAAGAACAAGAATTTGCCATGAAACATTTAAAAAATGGATGATGCTTTAAAATAACAATTGACAATCCTAGAAAGCAATTGGAATAATTTCTTTTTACTGCACTTACAAAAGAGCCTGTTTAAAGTATTGAAGAAATTCAAAACAAAAATCAACAATTATTTGAATGGATTAAAGAGCACAATTGTTTTAAATAAAGAGAAGGAACATAAAGTCAGTTTATTTGATCAGGCTTAAAATGGAACATTTTGTTACTTTAAGTGGTTCTTTTTGGATTTGCTGACATCTGGACTGTGTATTGACATCCAGTATTGTGTATTGGATTTGCTAACAGTTAACATGGTGTTTAAGCCTTTTTCCCTATAGTTATTTATCTATCCTAGTTATCTATTTTATCCTATTCACAGCATTTAAATTAGCTTTAATTGTGCTTTTATTTTAAATATGAACTTGTTGTGAGCTTGTTTGTTTTAAAGGAGAAATAATTTCTGTCTCCAGCTAAATAGTACTAAAATCACAAATAGTAAGATTATGCAGCCTTTTCTCCTTATTTCTTTTATTATTTCTTTTACTATTGTTGTTTATTTTTTGATAGAAAGTTACAAATAAAAGCAATCCTAAGAACATTCACAAGACATTATATTTCATGAATGACAGTTTTAAGATAATCGCTTCCCCTGTCCTTGAAGAAGGTCATTGACTTATATTGTAGAGAATGTGGTGTTCTCAAAATTTTTGAGATTGAACTCCATTATATATAGTACTAAGCTTTAGCAGCAATGTCAGTCAGGAAGTGTTATATTATATCATACTACATATGCTCAGTCCATTTCAGAATGCAGTACATTCACAGAAGTTTGGTGGACATTGTGATTGTTTTTGTATTTAAGTATAGGAGTATTCCTATTTTTTATTATTTTTATTTCTTGTTTCTTTTCTTCTTTTTCTGTTATTTTGGAAACAAATTGAAAATTATTTTAAAAATACAAATTATAAATAACATTAAGTTTGGTGTAACACTATGGAGGAACAATACCCTTAATCTTCAAATGGTTTTTGAACTTGACTTTTCATTCATCAAAAAAGAGGCATTGTTCTTTCAAGTCTTTCATCTTTTAGTAAAAAATAGCATAGGTGACACCAAGTCTTCAACATGTCTTGCTGAGAAGAACTTGACAGAAAATGACTGCAGATTACTCTAGAGAATTTTCAGTAATATAATAATATTCTGTGTCAAGAACAGCTTTAAGCCAGTCATTCACATCTCATAATTTTAGAAGTAAGGCAGACTTTGGTGGTTATATTCGGAGCTTCAAATGTGAGAATGAGTTTAAATATGCTTCCATTTTATTATACAGTGTTAAATTCTCTAAGTTAATATATTCTGATTTAGTAAACTGTAGATTGCTGGATACATGAAGCAAGAGTTGTTTAGCCTCCCTTCCCTCTATCAGAGCCAGCTTATTCATACTGGAATTAGAGATAAAAGGAAATATATGAGGCAAACGGAAGGAAAAGCAAGATCTACTAAAGTATATTTGATATCTTGTTAACATGCTATAAATGACATCAACTATGATGTAGGTTTTAAATCTGAGGCAAACTACTTAGTGGAAAATAACTGGGAACTAGAATGAAAATGAACTTCCAATAGATAATAAGATGGATGGTAATATAACCAAGAGTTTGATCAATTTCAGGAATGGTCCTCTTTAAGCTTCTTTTGTTTTCAAGAATATTTACTGAATCATCCTTAGGCTAGTGGGCCTTACATCCAGTAATGATAGTCTAATGTTCAATATTAACTTCTAATTCTTGTGCAACTCTGCCATTCCAGGTGAGATTTAGCAATAAAGGCAACTATACCTTTAATATTATATTACAAAAACAAAAACACACTTTCTGTACTTACAATATTTACACTAAAGTAGAACACTTAACAAAACCTGCATGCTTTCTAAGAGACAAATTCCATTAAATTCTATGGAATTTACTTATCCTGCAATGATTTACTCTTATTCAATCTAGATGAGTGGTTATAGGATTTCCACTGGAGCTTTCTTTTGGTCCTTCATAACAGTTAAGAATGGATACATTTGGCAATTGATGTAGATCTGAAAATAATAGTTTAATTTAATTTAATTTATAATTTATTTAATATTCTAATATCAAGAATCTGATGAACTTTAAATAAAAAAAATATGTGCATCAATAGATGTGCTAATTCTGGATAAAAGTAACACTCAAAGTGCTATAGACTGCATATGAGAACCATTGTAGAATTAGAGTAAAAAATTTAAAAAAAACTTCAGAATATGCTGAAGTGAGGATGGGGGAAATCATTAAATATACACAATTCAGTTATGATTGCCAGTATTCTAACATGCTGATCCTATCAAATTCTCATTAATTAACCAAATACAAAGTTATTGTATGATGCTACATGTATTAACTAGCTCATCAAAAGAAGACCATCTGTATCACATCCAATTACTAAAGGCCTGTGCCTATCTGCTGAGGCAGAGATTGATCCATAAAACCTCATGTGACAACATTCTTTTACTCCTTACTGTACCATAAAGATCTCCATTCTTTCTTCTACTTAATAAAGTCACCCCAGCTGTGTCTGTACCCTAATGCATTCTATCCCAATTTACTTTGCAGCAACATCCATTAAGCTTACTTTCATTCATTTGTTTTTTATGAGCAAAATCAGCTGCATGACTTTGGTCCAGTCATTGTAAAAAAATTATTTGTAAAAATAATAAAGACAGGATATAAATAAATAAATTGAGATTATTAATTAATATGTCAAAAATATTCATAAAACTAGATGGGTGATGGGAAAGTACAACCTTGTTGATCCTTATGATTATCTCAGCAGCTTTTGACCAAGGCATTCCTCTTGAAAGGTTGTTCCAGGTAGCCGTTGCTAAAATAGCTTTAAAGTGATTCTATTCATCATTTAAATCAGGGGTATCAAACTGGCAGCCCAAGGGCTGGATGCGTCATGCACAGGCCACGCCCATCCCAGCTCTATGAAGGGAAAAATGTTGTGAAATGTCATGTGATGGCAACGTGACGCAGTGAGTTTGACACCCATGATTTACATGGTCATTTTAAGAATATGGTGCTTGTAGGATTTCCGCTTAACTCCATGACACTTACAGATCTGTAAGATTCTATTTTACTACCCATGCTCTTGAAATTACTAAGTGAGATCATTCTCTCTCCCTCCCTCCCTCTCTCTCTCTCTCTCTCTCTTGCTTTATCAGATCCAGATGTAGAACTCTAATTGCTAAATCAGCATCTGGCCATGATAATAGATTGAATGAGGACCATCAAACTTAATCCACACAAGGCAGATGTGCCTTTCATGTATAGTTTATATGTCCCAAAGAGTGGGATTTAAGCTATATGGATGGGGTTATACTTTCCTAAAATGAACAGGTAGTCTGAATGCTCAAATATGTAACAGTGGGTGCTCCTGAATCCATGATGACATTACAATCAGATATGGTCTCTGTGAGCAGTACTCTTCACAGTCTTCTGCTGGTATGCTAGCTATATTCTAATTTGGATATATATAAAAACACAACAACAATCTATGCAATGTGATATATGTTGGGATATCCTTGAAGACAGTTCAAAACATTCAATTGTTTCAAAACACTGCTGCAAAAATACTGACTGGAATCAGATCATATGAACACACCCGTTCTTTATTATTGATAATAGTGTTCCAATATTGAGAGGGAGTCAACTTATTTTTCAAAGCACCAAGAAAAGAAACAATGGATGGAAACTAATGAATGAAAGAAGCAACTTAGAACTAAGGAGACATTTCCTAACAGTGACAACAATTAGCAAAGAGAATGATTTGCCTTCAGAAGTGATGGGGGCTCCATCACTGGAAGTTTTTAAGAAAAGCCTGAGCAGCCACTTGTCTGGAATGTTATAGGGTTGTCTGTAATGGTATAGGGTTGATCAGTTGGACTAGAGGACCTCCAAAGTCCCTTCCAACTTTGTTATTCTGTTCTATTTTTCCTGGTACAGATTTTATTTGTGATATCAGTTCATTGTATTGATTTTTACCAACAAAATGTCATTTGAGACTACCATATTTATATTTATTATAAATATAAAAGCAAAGCCAAGTAAAATTGAAATAAGGTAATTGGAAGCAAAGGGTTAAGTGAAAGAGAAAAAGTACTTGAATTTTTCCCTGGCTCATATTAATATCCAGGATAAAAAACAACGCATGTGTTACATATGAGACAGGTATTATGGTGCACCAAGTTTATAAGCAGAGTTGGGTGGGTGGACCATTAGTGGTCTCAGGGGTATTTGTGGTTCCTGACAACCATTTTTTGCAGCTCATGTCATTACCAAATTGCATGTTCAGCTTATTTCTCACCATTTTAAGGTACAGAGGGCAGAGGGAATGTCCTTGAGCTACAGGAGAAAAAGTGTCAGCCTCCAAGAATCCTTCTTCTGCTTGTCTTTCTGGCTGCCATAGAAATGAGGGGGAGGGAAGAATAATTGGACCATGGGGGGGAAGAGTGCTGGAGGTTTGAGTTGGTGAGATGTAAAAGTTGGGATGTTTTCTTGACTATGCTTACTTGCTTACTGTGCCGATGTAGCCTCTTATCTGTCTATGCCAAGGTCAACTGTCTTAGCATACCAGATGTGTGAAACGCCATCTGTAAGATGCCCCACCTGACATTATACACATCTCATTGGATGGCCAGTTTGAACGATTGTGGGTGGGAACATGGGATAACTTTGTATATGTAATTTCTATGCCTATTGCCTCAGATCTTGTATTCTTATGATGCTACCACTTCAATTTCCAGTAAAAGTCCTTTTCTCTATAACAATGGAGTCTCAGGTTTTCTTTCTTGGATTTTGAATGGAGCCTCACCTGACAAAAAGCCTCTACCAAAACAATGATAAAAATGGTCTCAGTTAGGGCAAGAATGTAACATGTCTAAACATCTCAGACAAGCCCTTGCCTGGTTTACATGAAGGGTAAGTAAGAGGGGCAGCATGTGGAGATTTGCAAGACTGTGTTACTATAACTTTATAGTAAAAGTAGACTGGCCCACATGACATTGGTTACTTAGTCTGTTCTACCTTGAAAGGCTGACATCAGCTGAGAAATACATGACAAATGTAATACAGACTTAAATGACAAAGCCCCAACCCACCAAAACCTTTCCCTCAAAAAAACAGAGGCACCTGACAATCATATATATAATGACCCCTTATTTCGAATCTATATATGCCTTGCACTACCCTTGCTATTAAGCTTAGCCCCTTATTATTAAAATAACTTTATTCTTATTCCAAGTCAAGAAAATCATGTAATATCTCTAATTAGTAGTTAGTTTAAACTAAAGAAAGAACACAGATGGTTCTAACCTATGTAGTCTCTCCTTCTACCATATGATGTATTCTGAACATGTTCTTATGGAACCATCTGCTTTATTCAAATGATTAAAAATGTAAAACATAGTCTAAAATGCTAGAGCTTCTACCCTTTTCCAGAACTTCAAGGTTTCAACAAATCATCAACATCCAAAACTTTGCCAACTTTCACAGTACTAGCTACATATAAATCACTCATACTGATTTCTCACACACGTATTCCCTATCTCGGAGTCGAAAAACACACCCTCTTTCCTACTCTTCCTTACACATACACAGATACTCACACACATTCTCTTTTTAAAAGTTTGAAATAGCAGAAAAACACTTCATAATGTCTCAGTTTTGTATTTCAGATCACACAACATCACACAATGCCACCAATAATTTAGCTTGAACTGTTAAGCTTGTATCTCAGCATATACTAGAAGAACCTGCTATTGATCTATATTACATGGAAAGTTATATTTTGAATGAAATAAAAACATTCAACTCTGCAGCAGATGAAACAAAGTAACCTGTGCAGTTTAAGAAAACATTTCTGCAGTTTTTGACATTAATGCTACGGTTGTGTTACTTATATTTTTAGAGCGTGAAGACTTTGCTTTCCATATTGAAGAGACAGCCCTACTTCTTCCTCAATATTTTAGCTAAAACAGGCTACATCTCATTTGTTGCGGCTCTATAGTAAAGTTTTTTTTTTTTTAATGCATCAAAGATGTTAACAACTTCCTACCTCAAGCCTTCATGTAACCCAAGAAGCATAGCAATCTCTCTCAATCCAAATGAATTTCCAGTTGCAAAAAATAGACATGAATCAATACTCTATTCACAAATAGATATAATAGATATAATTTAGATGTAAACTGCTACTAATTTCTAAAAAAAAACCACAGTGGTACATTGGTCCTCATCATTAATTGGTTTCAGGAGGCACGATGAGTACCAAACAAATTGTTCCCATAAGGAATAATGTAGTGGTTCACAAGGCAGCAGATACTAATTAATAAGTTCTAGCTTGTGTGTTGAGTATCAAACAATCAATTAGTGCTGGGACAAAATGTTCATATCAAAATGCATCAAATTCAATGAGTTTCAAAGCAGTTGAGTACCAAGATACCATACTATATCAGAGCATTTGAAGACCTTTAAATTTTAAGCATTCAGTGGGTATCAAAAATGTGCCTAAACCTCCTAGAAGGTAGAAAAGGGTAATGATAATATTGAAAGGAAGTTCTGGCAAGGTCAGAAGCAAGCCTTCCTCCAACCCGAGACAGGGGGCCTGGAGAAAGAAACTAAAATTAGCTCATGCATTTGTTACATAAGGCTTACATTTCAAGGCTATAGTTCCATGATGGCAAACCTATGGCACACGTGCCACAGGTGGCACGCAGAGCCATTTGTTCAGGCATGCGAGCCCCAGCCAAACTTACCTGCACTGTGCATGCGTGCGCCTCCCAGCTGATTTTTAGACTGTTTGGGGCCTTTTTCACATTCCCTGAGGCTTGAGAAAAACCTCTGCAGCCTTGGGAGGCTGAAAAAGCGCCTGTTTCAGCGCTTCTGGTATTCAGAAGTGCTGAAACCGGAAGTGCCAAAACAGGCCCGTTTTTTGCCCTCCAAAGGCTGCAGAGGCTTTCCTCAAGCCCTCAGGAGGGTGAAAACAGGCACTTCCGGTATTTCTGGAAAGCCCATTTTTCAGCCTCCCAAGGCTGTGGAGGCTTCCCTCGAGCTTCCGGGAGGGCGAAAAAGGCCTCAAAAGGGCCAAAAATCAGCTGGGAGGCACGCACATGCGCAGTATAGGTAAGGGGGGGTTATGCATGCATGCGGGGGGGAGAGGGGCACATTGCATTGTGAGTGCTGGTGTGCTTTTGGCACACCACAACAAAAAGGTTTGCATCACTGCTATAGTTGGTATTGTTGTTATTTAGCAACTTTCCTAATCCTTGTAACAAAATTATATATCAGAGATCCATGTCCTTGAATCTTTGTTTGCATGAGTTCCAATTTTAGGGCATTTCCACATTTAGCATTCAAGCTCTCCTGTCCTGTAGCCAAGTAATTACATTCAGAACTTGCTTTAGAAAAAAAAAATGTCTGATGTGAGATACCTTGCAAGAATTTCAGTCCAGCTAATAGGGTACCACATTCCCCAACAGACAATTTCTCAGCTGCTGTTTCCTCCATACTTTCAGTCCCAGAAAAGCAACTGTGATGTCCCAAGTGGCAAAAGAGAGGTGAAAGATATGTTGATTAAGTGAGATTTGGAAAAAGCTAAGATGCTTTGTGCTTCCCTGGATTCAGGAGTAGCATGCCAGAACCATCTCCCATCCATATGGATGCTACATCAGCAGAGATGGATGGTAGGCGATGCGACAGACCACCCTGGGCCAGACAAAAGACACTGCACCACACAGAAGCAGATAAAACACAAGGAGGCTCTAAGTCCTTTCAAAGGTCAAGGTTAATAACCCTGTTTCTTGCAATGGGGGATATAGCATGCTAGGGGAGGTGGGGGAGCTTCCCAGCCTAGTGATGCAGAATTCTGAGAGTTAAAGTTCTTATAGTTTTAAAGCTTCAAAGATTCAAAAACACAAACTAGAGCTTGCTCCAGACAACAATTCAGCTCAATCTTTATTATAGACAATACTTCTCCCTGACTTTGGGCTCTTTAATCATCGCCTTCCCCTTTGTCTTCAGAAGAACGTGGCAAGCAAATTCACACATCCACCCTCTTCTCCTTTGCTGTCCATGCTAGCAGTGATCTATGCAAACACACATGCAAAGCTCACCTGACTCTTATTTACCTGTTCACTCAGGGAAAGTCAGCCCATTAGTGCATTAAACCAACCTTGCATCTTCATTGCTGGGCATTGCTGCACCTCCCATGACTCAATAGCTGAACCATGGTAGCTGTGCTCGGTTGCTTTCCTCTCTCTGAGGAGATCTTACTGGACAGGTATATTTTTGTGTGTCCATGCAGATAAATGGATTTATATACAGAGAGTTAAATTGAACCTATATATGGTGGGATTTTTTAAAAAACCTGCTTCTTGTGACTGTTGTGCCTGCATATACTTGCATTAATTAACAAATGTTACTTTTGCGTTTAGTAATGGTGTGCCATACCTTTTAATTTCTGTAACTTGGTTTTGATCTTTAAATGAAAATACGCATTTTTTAAAAAAATAAATGCTGCATATATCTACTAATCAAAGAGAAAAAAGATGTTTAAAATCTTAATATGGTGATGATAGATAGATAGATAGATAGATAGATAGATAGATAGATAGATAGATAGATAGATAGATAGATAGATAGATAGAGAGTCATAAAAGTATGACTCAATGAATTGAGTGCTATCTAGATATCTAGAATGACTTGCCTTCAGAAGTTGTGGGTGGTCCAACATTGCAGAGATTGGACAACCATTTGGCTGAAATGGTATAGGGTTTCCTGCCTAAGCAAGGGGTTGGACTAGAAGACCTCCAAGGTCCCTTCCAACTCTGTTATTCTGTAAATGGTTGGGGATGCATATGAAAGAAGATTTCAAGTAGGTGATGGTTGCATGTTATGTTTCAATGAATGTTCATAATGGAAGAACCAGAGATGAGTTTGAGGGGAAATTATGCAGTATTTCGAATGAATGCAATTAAGGGGGGAAATTAGTGGGGGGAGTGAAATGAGAGCATACAGAAAAAGTGATAAAACCACTGGGAGAACCAGAATATATGAATGCTGTTTGGTGAGTTTTAGCTTAGAAAAAGATCTCATCATTTCAATACATTATTTTAGCAGAGACCTATTCAAACATACACAAAGTACAGGAATTAACATTAATCTAAAAGTATGATTGATATGATTCTGTCTGCTAAAAGGCTGAGAGAATTAATAAAAAGGATATAAGTAAAGTTAGAGATTGTGAATGTGGGACACACCATTCTTGGCAATATGAAGAGCAGATCTTGAGAAAACAGGTACAGAAAGAAATGGAAGAAGTCCAATAAACTATAATAAACTAAGATAGTTGAACACCAGCAGGAAGAGAAAGCATGAAAAAATTAGAAGACAGAACCAGAAAAATGGAAAGTGAATGTAAGGAAAAAGGATGTAAAAACTACTTGGAAAAGAATAAAAAGAATTATTTATTTATTTTTATTTATTTATTTGATTTGCCAATTGTTTACAAGATAATAAGTATAAGTGTATACATAGTTGTGAATACATGAAATGGGTACATATAAGAAAAATAAAAGAATAAGAGAAACAATAGGACAGGGACGGTAGGCACGTTGGTGCGCTTATGCACGCCCCCTACAGGCCTCTTAGGAAAGGGGTGAGGTCAATAGTAGACAGTCTAAGGTTAAAGTTTTTGGGGTTTGGGGAAGAAACTACAGAGTCGGGTAGAGTATTCCAGACATTGACCACTCTATTGCTGAAGTCGTATTTCCTGCAATCAAGTTTGGTGCGGTTTACTTTGAGTTTGTATCTATTGTGTGCTCTTGTGTTGTTATGGTTGAAGCTGAAGTATTCATTGACAGGTAGGACATTGCAATGTATGATTTTATATACCATGCTTAAGTCAGACCGAAGACGGCGTAATTCAAGGTTTTCTAGTTCTAGAATTTCAAGTCTGGTGGCATAAGGTATTCTACAACGAGTAGAGGAGTGCAGAACTCTTCTTGTGAAATATTTCTGGACTTTCTCAATTGTGCTAATATCAGATACGTAATGTGGGTTCCAGACTGATGAACTGTATTCGAGTATTGGTCTAGCAAATGTTTTGTATGCTCTGATTAGTAGTGTGATATTACCAGAGAAAAAGCTACGTAGGATTAGGTTAACAACTCTTAATGCCTTTTTGGCTATGTAGTTGCAGTGGGCTCTAGCACTTAGATCATTAGAGGTGAGTATTCCAAGGTCCTTTACAGAGCTTGGGTCATCAACAAGATCTTGACTATTCAGCTTGTATTTTATTTTCTGATTTTTTTGCCAATATGTAAGACAGAGCATTTATTTGTTGAGATTTGAAGTTGCCATTTGTTTGACCATTCTGATACATAGTCAAGATCTTTTTGTAGGGTAGCAGTATTGTCTGTGGTATTGAACAGCTTTACATCATCAGCGAAGAGAACGCAATTGCTCTTAATATGATCACAGAGGTCGTTTATGTAGAGTATGAAGAGAGTTGGTCCTAGAACACTGCCTTGGGGGACACCACTATTGACAGGTACTGGATTTGATAGGACGCTCCCGATTTTGACCATTTGTTGTCTTTTTGACAGGAATGCTTCTATCCAGTTATTCAGTTGTCCAGAGATACCATAGGATTTTATTTTTAGGAGTAGTTTGTCGTGTACCACTGAATCAAAGGCTTTACAGAAGTCTATGTAGATTGCGTCTATTGCTTTGCCCTGGTCGAGTTGTGTCGTCCATATGTTTTTGCAGTGTAAGAGTTGCAGATTACAGGATAGTTTTTTTCTGAAACCAAATTGTTTATTGGAGAGTAGGTTATTTGTCTCTAAGTGGAGGATGATGGATTGGTTAATAATTGATTCCATGACTTTACAGGTGACGCAGCATAAGGAGATTGGCCTGTAATTTTCAACTAGGCTTGGGTCTCCCTTTTTGAAGATGGGGATGACTGTGGCTTGTGACCATAGGTTAGGCAAGGAGCTGGTCCTGAAAGATTTTTCAAAGATTATGCTTAGAGGTTTGGCTATGGCAGTGGATAGCTTTCTTAAGAAGTAGGTACATATTCCATCCAGTCCAATAGATAGAGATGGTTTTAGATTGCGTAGTGCTTTTTCAACATTGTCTTCTGTGAAATCGATATGTATTAGATCATTGTTGTTATCTGTGGTACGGCTAGGAAATACTGGGCATGATCCATTGCTGTTTACAAATACTGAGCCGAAGAATGTGTTAAAGATGTTGGCTTTAATGGTGTCGTCGTTGCAGTCTTTACCATCAGGTCCTATCAAGGGAGGGATGGACCTTGAGTCTTTTAGTTTGTTGTTTACAAACTTGTAAAAAGCACGGGTGGAATTGGTGCTTAGAAGGTTTTCCTCTTGTTTAATGTGATAATTATGCTGCAGAATGCCACAGAAGTATATAGTTACTCTAATGAGGGATAAAAAAAATGATGTTTGGTGATTTATGAATTATGAAATGAAAAAAGGCTATGGATGATTGAAAATGCCTATAACAGAAAAATCATTACTAAAAAAAGATGAGAGGAAGCTACTATATAATGTGTAAAAAAGAAACATAATCTTCACAAAGAATGTATGGTAATAAAGAAAACAAGAGTTTCACAAGGACCAAAGTTATGTTTGACAGGAAAAATGGAGTGCAAAATTACATGTTATTCATAAATGGTGAACAACTTGAGTGTATGTGCATTGCTTAGCAGAATGCTTACTTTAAAAAGGCAAATATGAACAAAAAATATTGACTTCTGGTACTACCAATATATTTGGTAGAATATGGTAGAAAGATAATGGCATGTAGTTATTAAGAGTAATGAATGTGTGGTGAAAGAAGAGAAAAGCTATTTTAATATCATGTTTCTGTCACCTTTGTTTTGTGAATTCTATACTGCGTCAGGAGAAATAAAATGTAAGATTAAGAAATGAAATAGGTAAAATGCTTATAATAAAACAAGAAGAGAAGTTCAAGAATGAATGTAACTGAACAATGAGTGATCAGCAGAAAAGAACTACATTTTTTAACATAATAAAAATACATTTCTTGATATAATGCAATATAATATAATACATTATTGCCTTTCTCTCGCCCTTCAAAAAAAATGGTATGATGAATAGGCATGTATGCAAAATTTAAATGATAACATTCAAATCTTCACATATGTTATAAAATGTAGATTAGATCAGATAGATTTGAATTTACAAAGACCAAATTCTCCAGCTGTAACATCTGGCTTTGATTAAAAACAGGCTGGGGGTTTGGATACACTTTGGCTTCAATTCATTTGAAAGCCAGTTTCACCCAACTAATCATGCACATTGTTTGTGCAAGGGTTAATTATATCTGAATGTAGGCAAACACATGTGTGATTCTCTTCCTGGATTACAGCCACTGCTGCTTATCCAGTTTCTTCAGACATATTATTCAGAAAAAAGGATCTCTTGAGTATGTGAGGTTTTATCTACCCTTTTAACAGTTAATTCAGAAGAAGATGTTACTCATGGTAGGATTTGAACAAATGAGATTTATAAAGATAATTATACTAGTATTATCATGAACATACATTTGGTAATAAGTATAGTGTAGGTTTTGTCCATCTTTTCTTAGAATGCTTTTTGCATTTGGGAGAAAATGGTTGGAAATGGAAATGGAATATGAGGAGAAATATCATTGGTGTAGCCCCTCAGAGGGGAGAGAGAGAGAGAGAGAAACTTGCCTTTCATAAGCATTGCACAAATATGCAGTCAGACATCTTCTAAAAGGAATAAGGGAGGAATTATCCCAAAAGGTTGGCAGACCGCCATGTTGGTTGAAGGATTTCATATACTGTATGTGAAGATGCTGTATTCATATTTTGGTTCCCAAAAAGCCTTCTAAAAAATCAGCAGGAGTGAAAGCCAAGGCTCATTAAAAGGAAAGAGCCAGACATTTTGCTGTTTAAAGAAAGACAAATTGTAGAAATCACCCAAAGAAGAAAGACAAATTGCTGAACCCAAACCAGATGTCAGCTGTGAGAGCCCTGTACAAGGAGAAGATTGTCTGAAGAGACTGAGGAAACTTTTTAATTGGGTAAACCCATGGAAGATCAAACCCTCTCAATCTTTTATTTCTTACAACAGAGGAGTTCTCTGAATTCGCAGGAAAAAAAAAAACCCTTAAGGCAGATGCACTGGCAACAAATAGCTTGATTTGTTTCACCAATGGTTTCATTTCATTCTGTGATAAACACAGCTCAAACTTAATCGAGATATAAATATAGGTAAATTTGACCTCCTACTAGAAATTTCCCAAAATTGCTTTCCTATACTGCCCTCTCCTGGAGGGAAAATAACATTAAAAACAAATGTTCATTTCTTTGGCAATAAAATCTATATACTACTAAATGTATGTTTGATACTTTGTAATCTTCAATTGGATGAAATGCTGCACGATCAGTGGTGGGATTCAAATTGTTTTACTACCGGTTCTGTGGGTGTGGTTTGGTGGGCATGAAAGGGGAAGGATACTGTAAAATCTCCAATCAGAGGTGGTATTGGCGGGTTCTTCGAACTACTCAAAATTTCCGCTACTGGTTCTCCAGAACTGGTCAGGACCTGCTGAATACCACCTCTGTAATAGAACAAACTTTTGTCAACAAAAAGTTCCTTGAATGGGCTTGCATGTAGAACATATAGAACCCATTACTCTCAAGGGAATAAAATTTGTAGGTTTTTTTGTCCCTTAATCGCTGTTGTGCTGCTGCTATTTAGTACCATTGTTGCGGATAGCTACAGTCACATGATCTAAAGACTTTGCTTATGGGAAGTTTGCAAGAAGAAAGTCAGTGGAGAACCCAGAAGGGAAGGTTGCAAATACATCCTTCACCAGTCCCTCACTTGTACACACTCCCTTGCTCCCTCCCCCAATCAGCAGCAGCCACTTATCTGCCTGTTGGCTTTGCACTTGGGACTTCCTGCCTGGGAAGCTTGCATGGGGAAAGTCAGTGGGGAAGCTGGCAAGTGGGTAAATTTCCCCCATGCACTTTTCACCAAACCCATTGTACCAGCCACTCACACATTACCTTGTTTCCATACACACACGCACACCAGTGGTGGGATTCAAATTTTTTTACTACCAGTTCTGTGGGCGTGGCTTGGTGGGCATGGCATTGGAAGGATATTGTAAAATCTCCATTCGCACCCCACTCCTGGGGGAAGGTTACTGCAAAATTCCATTCCCTCCCCACCTCACTAACCTGCTTTCCAGCTCCGTTCTCCTGCACAGGGCAACAAAAGAAGACCCAGCCAATCAGCTGGAACTCGGGAGACAGAGAATAGATGGGGGCGGGGCCATTCAGACATGGTATTTGCCAGTTCTCTGAACTATTCAAAATTTCTGCTACCGGTTCTCCAGAACTGGTCAGAACCTGCTGAATACCACCTCTGACACACACACACACACACACACACACACACACACACACACACACACACACACCACTTACCTGCCAAGAAGGGGAAGGGAGGGGAGGAATGGAATTTATTTAATTTTTTATTTCTTCATTATATTTACATGCCGCCCATCTCACTATCCAGCGACTCATTTCTGATGCTCCCTGGCAGCTTCCGATAAGGAAAGTCAATGGGGAAGCCACCAGGAAGTGGGATGTCACTCCAGCTCCCAATGTTTTTTTTGTCTCCTTGTGGTCATTCTATTTCTCTGTTTAGATAAATAAATATTCCTGAAATAATGACCCAAAGGGACATGGGTTGTAGTGTGTACAATTAAAGGACAAAATCTGAAATGAGGATCTCACTGTAATGTTCAAGATTCAAATTAGATCCATTTAGCTAATGTTCAATTTATTTCCAGCAGACCAGGCTACTCAAATATTCTCACATTCCCTCCAGTTTTAAACCAGACTGAGAAAATTGGCTTGATTATTATATATCCTCCAGCTTTTCATATATGAAAGTCAGCACTTTCTTACTGTGCATTGGAAATATATCCAATCAGCAGACTTAACAAAAGATTTTTCCACTGTCATGAAAAGGCAATTAATTATCATGAATGTATTATAAATAAAAGAGGGGGAGGAGATGGTTCTATTCTCCAATTCAGGAGACATTCCTGAATAACAGGCATGCCCTCTACCCAATTATTCTGTTAAAATGAGATTTTTCTGTATTGCCCCTTTTAACAATAAGCCTAAGAAAATGAAATAGATGTTTCAAGGGAAGATGAGTTTTGTTGTATTTCTGATTGAGTAATTTAGCAAGGTGGGAGCTACTAATTTAATTTGGATGTATAATTTAAGCTAAATTCTCCAGTGTACCGAGCTTGACTCCTGGAGTCTACATGGATACAGTCATGTTGCTTTGTTAGCGTCAAAGCAACAGAACTGTAATGGAAGTGTTTATCTTCTTTTGGGATTTTTTTCTGACTTCCCAGTCTCACATACGGTTCTGGGATTTCTTAGCTGTTTCCCATCCATTTGCCTGTTAGGTTCTTTAAGCTTTTCTTTTTTCTTTTTTTAATTTATTTTTCATTTTAATTATGCGAATACAACTTATCCAACTTATCCTTGTTATACATAAATACATTTTACATCATCATTTATAATCTCCTTATTAAAATATTAATTATTAATTAATCTAATCATAACTCCTAGTATTTTGACCTTGTCTTCTATTATATAACCATTTATAAAATTTATTCCATGTTTTATAATATTTAGGCTCTCCTTTGTCTTTTAGTTAACCTATCTATTCTGCACATGCCATAATTTTTCTTATTATTTCTGTTTCTGGAGGTATGATTTCATTTTTCCAACATTGTGCACATAATATTCTAGCCGCTGTCAATACATGTACTATTAGATACATTATTTCCTTTTTAAATTTTTCTGATATTATTCCAAGAAGAAAAAAATCTGGTTTAAATGGAATATACTCTCCCACCATTTGTTCAATCCATGTTTGAATCAGTCTCCAATATTTTTTGCAGCATTGCAAGTCCAACAAATGTGAAAAAATGTGCCATTACATTTCCAACAATTTGGAGATATATTTTTAAACGTTTTAGAAAGTCTTGCTGGCGGACTATGCCACCTGTAAAATATCTTATAAAAATTTTCTTTATAAGCCGTAGCCAATGTTATTTTCTTATTTGTGGTCCAAAGTTTTTGCCATTTAGCCAATTCAATATTATAACTGAATTTTTTTGCCCATGCCACCATTGTTTTTTTAACATATTCTTCTTCAAGTTTGTATTCTAATAAATTTCTATGCAATATTTTTATTCATTCATCATCTGTCTCTAACAATAGCTTATGCAGAATTGTTAATTCTTTATTAATACCCCAGTTTGCAGTGGATATTAGCTGGGAATGCGCTGGAAAAAATAGTGTCCCATCCCGTAGGGAGTTCAACATTTGAAAACTCATTTGAAAAAGCCAATGCAAATTATATCTGATTTTTTTTTTAAAAAAAACTTTTTTAAACCAACTTTATGGTAGTTCTAAAAACTGTCTATAATTCCCTTTCTTTTGTTTTTCTGCCCTTTCAAATGTGGCTGTCTGCAAATGCATTTTGATACCATTTTCAGTATGTAAAATCAGTTGTCTTGTAAAAAAAAACTTATAAAGAAAAAATGTGTAAATACCAAATTTGTGGCTGTTAATGTTCATTTTTTATTTTTAAAATTGTTTTGTTTTGTTCAGTTTAAACAGTGTTAACAAGAAGTATTAAAAGAGAAAATCTGCTTGCATGTTTAAACAAAATTGAAATATTTTTTTTACAATAAAATTAAAAGAATATTTTTTAAAAAAAAGAATTCTCAGGAGTCTTTTCCAACAGCAAAGTTCAAAAGTATCAATAAACTTCTTATCCAGCTTTTTCAAAGTCCACCTTAACATGACTCCAGCTATATCTACTGCAACTCAGAATCCAAGTGACCATAGCCATCCAAAATATTCCCAGCTGTATGGGCCATAAAATGCCATAAATGAACAAATATCTGGTCCTAATGCATTTTGTGGACACCAGGTTGAAGAAGGGTGACATGAAGAATGCACAGAAAGACAGATATGCTATGACACATGTGATTCAAGACATAAGAAAGAATAATAAAAACAGTGAAAAGAGAGTCTCATGGTCTGAAAATACATAACCCCACCTTTTATAGCCGCTCATCTTTTTATCATATCCTATGATGGTTTAATGGTAGTCGCTACAAAAAATAAACATTCCTGAAATATCTGATGAAGGTAAAACCTGCTCTAGATGTCAGAGACAACCACTGTAGTTCTAAGGAGCACATGTGGTATTGTTGGGTGTGACAAGAGATACAAGTATAACCATGTAACTCCAATTAAATATGGTTTTATTATATTTTTTAAAGTATCCAATTAATAACGGATAGATTCCTACTGTACATAATGGCAATATTCTGCATGTGAATTACATGAATGAGAAACTATTCTTTAGCAATAATCACATTTTTTTCAAAATCTAATGGAATTGTTTATATTTTAGGGTATTATACAGTTCAATTAAAAAAAACTATAATTATAATGAGGAACAATGTCATATGAACTATTGATTTCCTCAATCACAAAATATCCCAAAATTTGAATATCTGGCATATCTTTTGTCTTTAAAGTGCTGTAGTTGATACAGAATTCATTTTCATATCCTTACTTTACCTCATTAACTTCCTATAATAATAAATATACAAACTCATCAAAAGCCTTAAAGCAAAGTATTCTCCTCAGTTGAATAAGTTTCAGGCCCCTCTGCATTCACAAATCATGATTTTGTTTTTTAAGATCACACAAACACAATAATACAGCTAGCATTAAATTTAAAAATATTGGAATACTAATTAACCATATGGTCCCAACACAAACAGCTAATAAGATCTTTACATATCTGAAATAGTTGAAGTAATGCTTACCAAAAATCTTTAATTTTCCACAGTCTTTTTTTGCTCTAGGCCCCTATGGTATTCGCAGGAAAAAAAACAATGTTCATAATAAATTAAAATAAAAACAATAAACAAAAGCAGAAAAACATAATATTTTTCAACTATTCCTTGACTTCCTTTTTGGGGTAGAGTAATTCATGCCATATTTCATGGGCCTGGTGGACAATAATACAATACAATAATTATGTTTTAAGTATAAAAGGAAGAAAAATACAAACACAAACATAGCCCTGGATACGTGTATCATGCGTGTCTGCAAAATAGTATAAAAAAATCAATATGAGAGAGATAACAATGCAATTGAAACCCCACTCCTTTTTCTAATGTGCATCATGACATGGGGAAAAAGGCCCGATCATATGGTTGTCATTACCACTGTCTTTTTTGACCCTAGACCTGTCCATGCTTCTGCAGATACCAAGTTCTACCTCATTGTAAAGATTCTCTTTTTTTTGATACTCTCAGCCATTCTAGGGTTCCATCCTTTTGTAGTCATTGTTACCGACACCCCCCATTTTTCTGCACCTGCCTGTGTGCATGGCAACACCTACCACATCTGTCAGTCAACCATGAAAAGGTAGCTCTCATGCCCCTGTCGGAGTCTGAATCCAAGGAGGAAGACGAACAGCTGACAGGGAGTGGGAGTGTGGCTCTGTTGGCTATGAAGGAAACTGGGGAAGGGTAAAGTCTGGCTGGTCAGAGCAGGGAGAGGTAGAACAAGGGAGAGAGAGTTCAGAGGAAGACCCAGGCCCACCCTCTCTTCATCCTAGGGCACGCAGAGAAGAGAGCAACGTGGGTTGCATGGCTTACGGGTGAGGAAAGGGCCCTGATTCCCTTCATTAGCCACAGCTGGGAAGAGAGTTTAAAAGAGTGCGGCGTCTGCTGGGAACAAACATGAGTTTAGCTTGTGTTGACTTTGGTTATCTGCATTTCTGGCATCCTGTCAACTGTGTTGAATTACTGCCATTCTTTCACATCTGGAATTCCTTCTCCTGACCTGCCTAACTAATTACCTCATCTTGCTTTGATTGGACAGTTTACAGTTTTTCTTGATCATGTTTTGGACTTGATTCTCTGCAGCCAAAGGCTGTTCCTGGGACAGTTTTTCTCCAGCCAGAAGGTAACCAGGACATTGGGGGTAAAGTTGGAGCTAATAAAGGGACTCCTATTGATTATCTGACTGTGTTGCCTTTGTGCCACGCCCCAGGTCATCACAGGTAGCCAAGAGTTTGAAACATTCTCTTTGCCACCAACTAGTGATCATCTGAAGGATTGCAGCTCAGATATGATATGCCAAACCATTGAGTTCTCAGAATTCTCTAGATTTAGCCTGTATAGAGAGCCACAGAGATGGCTTTGAAGCAAATGTTCAGAAACTATTATATAATGAAAGAGACAGAATCATTCTACCAATTCTGGACAGGAGTTAGAAACAGAATTATTCTTCTTGACTCACTGGAGTAGAAGAGGGAAAGAAGAAGCTTGCAAGAATAATGTCAGCCTTTCGTGTAGACCAGGCCAGGAAACACACTACACAGGAAGACCAGAACAAAGATTTATTGAGATAGGTTATAACAACCAAATCTTGTAATTGCAGTAAATTGACAGGAAGCATATTTACCAATGGCAGATGACCCTAGCTCCTTTTTTCATTCAAGGCCTTCCAGGTACCAAATAAATAACCCTATCTCTAGTCCCTTGGGAAATGTAGTCCTCTTAAGTCCTGTTGCAGGGATGATACCCACGATGCGCGCGCGCGCACACACACACACACACACACACACAAATAATAAATATAGGAAAATATGTTAGCTCAGAAGTAATTGGGAATTATGTCTAAATGGTGTGTTATTATTCTATTTGAAAAGCGTAATGGAGTAGACCTTGGTTTTGCCTTCAACATCGGCTGCATCTCAATTAATTTAAGACCCAGGAAGAAACAGTACAGGCCAGCAGCCAAGTTAGCTCTTTACAGTGGCTGACAAAGATATCCTGTGCAAAGGCATGCAGGGAAACAGAAATTTACAGTAAGTGAGTCATGAGGCTTTTCCTGTAAAACATAGATTTAAACTGCAGAAACTTTAAAAACCCATTACAGGCTTACTGATATAAGGACAAGAACACATATTGTATATTTCATTTAGATGTTGTTAGTACTGACATGAAAAATATCTCAAACCCCAGATAATAAAACACACGTTAGTTAATGTCTCTGAGAATTACACTATGCTGCATTATTTAAGACATGCAAACACTATTTCCTGGGAACTAAACCATACCATCAAACAATTTCCAGTTTAGGTTTACTGAATCAATGGCTTTGATGGATTAAGTCCTTGATCTTTTGCAAATGTAATATTCAAATCTATTACTGAGTGATAGATCAGTATGTTGATTCTGAACAACAGATTCTGAAGCTGGGTAATCCAGCCAACTTGTCTCTTTTTCCTTCTCCTATTTAAATGATTTATACCAATAGGGGTACTAAAATTTTCTCTCTTGATTTGGTTTAGTTTCGTGGAAATGTGTTTAATCGGGATGTCAGTCCAAATCTTTCAGACTGCAGCATTATTACACCCCAACAAGTGTATTTTCTGATCAAAGAACTAGGTGACATTTCTATGTTTTCTTTCAATGAAGAGCTGAAGCCCAACAAATTCCAAAAATATTGTTGTGTTTTTAATGCTTGATAAAGAAAAGCTTTTATTTTAAAAAATATATAATTGTTGAGTTTGCCCATTTTCAAATAATTATATTCCCATGTTTTGTGAAGCAGCTTAATTCAAATCAACCCGGTCTTTGTCATAATTAGCCTAATACATAGATTGGGGAAATTGAAGGGGAGAAATACCCCTGTGTTAGGGCTACTAGATCTAATTATAAAAATCCATACAGTTTGGATTTTCTAATAACAGCAATGAGAAAAAGAAGAAAAAGCCCCCTTAGCAAAATTGTATCCTTCTATTTTCAGGTATTGTATGAAATGTTGTGTGGAAATGGATTTGTAAATATACTCTGTCCAGAATTCTCAAGAATTACTAGCAAAGTAATTTGCTAAAAAAAATTTCTAAAGTAATTTTCCAAACAAGATTTTGATTCCTGAATTCACCAAATTAGTAATGAATTTGGTGGTCTTTCGAACCTGAAGCACACAATTATTTGAAAGCACTTAGCTACAGACAAAAAAAAAAAAAAGATCAGTGTGCGGTAAGCTCAAAGAATCCACTGGAAATTAATTCTGAATTGCTATGTGTGCATAGTGTTCGGTAATATATATTCTGTGTTAGGTATACATTTTGTTTTCCTTTGTAGGAAACATCCTTCCTCTTTTAATTAAAAAAGCAACAGCAAAGTCCAAAGCAAAACTGTATGTGTAACTACAAGTCATGAAATAGGCAAACTACATTATGATTCTTATTCGGTCAAAGGATGACTTGGTCAGAGAGGCAGTTCTGCTCTAAATATTCTAGAGGAAGATAGTGAGATAGTGAGAAAAACATAATAAAGCTCCTGTTTACTTGCAGTTGGCAAATATATGTAGAAACTGAGTATGTATTCTAACTTTTGCTAACTATCATCTCAATTCACAAACTTCCCCTTCTTTTTCTCATTCTCTTTGTTTTCTCATATCCGTTTGGATTTTGAACACCATTATATTCTTTTTTTTATGCTTGCAAGAAGCATAATATTAGATTTATACCCTTGGTTCTACTATTTTAAAATAAAACCTGTTAAATTAGAATAGAGAGTATAATAGGAATTTTATATCTTCTGTTGGGATGCAGGATTTGTTTCTTATCCTTGTGACCAGCAGAGGATGCTATGCTACCTGTTTCCCTAGTACAGTACATATAACAATCACAATATTTGTGGAAGGAACAGTTTTTCAGTCTCATATTTTGCATTTTGTCTTATAGCAACATTTTATAACAGTCATAATCACTTGGCAGATTTCCTCCATTCTCTAATTTGCTGACCTCAGAAATAGAAACCTATACTGAAATAACATAAGCAGAGAAATTAATTTTAAAAATATAAAACCTGTTTGGATTATTGTCCTACAGTATATGACTACACTATACAAGTTATAAAAGTTCCTTTTATAGATCATATAATTTATCATCGTCACAACATGCACAAATATTATATAATAAATTCCTACTTTAGAGGGCTTTATGGATTACCCAGTTACATGATAGGCAAGTAGCTTTTAATATCTCCAAATTATGGTGAGATAGAGGGGGTTAGAGATGCCAGAATCACTTTGGGTAGTGAGATGGAAAATGATAGATAGATAGATAGATAGATAGATAGATAGATAGATAGATAGATAGATAGATAGATAGAAGTAGATAGAGAGGTACACTATGAAAAGATGTTGAGACTAGAAAAAGTGCAGAGAAGAGCAACCAAGATGATTTAGGGACTGGGGGCTAAAACATACAATGAACAGTTGCAGGAACTGGACATGGCTAGTCTAGTGAAGAGAAGGACCAGGGGAGACATGATAGCAGTCTTCCAATATTTGAAGGGCTGCCATAGAGAGAAGGGAGTAAAGCTATTTTCCAAAGCACCTAAAGACCAGACAAGGAATAATGGATGGAAACTGAACAAGGAGAGATTCAACTTGGAAATAAGGAGAAATATTCAGACAATGAGAACAATCAACCAATGGAACAGCTTGCCTTCAGAAGTTGTGGGAGGTTCATCACTGGAAGCTATCAAGAAGAGACTGGACTGCCATCTGTCCAAAATGATGTAGGGTCTGCTGGGCAGGGGGTTGGACTAGATAACCTACAAGGTCCCTTCCAATTCTTTTAATCTATAAATCTGTAAATAGAAGAAAATAAGACAAAGGCTGGCTCAATAAAAAAAATACTAGAAACACAGTATCATTTAGATGAGGTAACTAATCCTGACTTGGGAGGAGGATTAAGTTGAAGAATAATCATTTCCATCAACAGAAATGTATTCCTGCTGACAGATATACTTTTCTTTTTACTAGTTTATCCACTAAGAACTGCCAAATATTTAGTAAAAAATGGAGCTGCTAGCAGATGAATTATGCTATATTCAGATCCTACCCACAAGGTCAGAATTAAGAAAAGTCCTGTGAAGTCCTTATATCATCTGGAAAACTATGAGTATCCTAGATCAAGCTAAATCTAAAACCACTAGATAATTCCAAAATGAAGCTTCCAAATCAGCCATCAACAGACTCATAGAAATGAAACCATGCAGGTAGTCATCACTTACGACCACAATGGAGCCCAAAATTTATGTTGCTAAGTGAGATATTTGTTAAGTGAGTTTTCCCCATTTTACGATTTTTTTCACCCCAGTTAAGTAAACCAGTGCAGTTGTTTAAGTTAGTAACATGTTTAAGTGACTCTGATTTACTCATTGAGTTGGTTTGTCAGAAGGTCACAGAAGGTGATCACATGATCCCAAGAAATGGCAACCATCCTAAATCTGAACCAGCTGCCAAGCATCTGAATTCTGATCGTGTGATCATGGGGATGCTACAATGGTCATAAGTGTGAAAAAAGGCCACCAGTCGCTTTCTTTCAGTGCCCTTGTAACACTGTAACTTTGAATAAACTTTTGTGAGGAGAGGACATTTATTTACTGTATTTACTCACCACTCACTACTCAAGAAATAATAATAGCAAAAGCTAAGACAAAACCAAAAAGAACAGAACACATTCTCTCTAGCAGCCAACTCCCAGATAAGCAGGGATTAACATCAGAAAAACAATCAAGCAGAAAACAATATCCTAATCAGGGAACTACGAAAGAAAAAACAACACTCCCACCAAAACTGGCAGGGCTAGCTACTGTTTGTCAACAGGAAGCAAAACCCACATCATTTACACTGATGCTTTTCCTAGTTGGGAAATGAAATGTCAGCAAGCAAACAATCAAGCTCAGACAGTGCTAAGGATTCCACAATTCAAACCCAAGCTACATATTTGCGTATCTACAGTTAAGACTCTAGAAAGAGTACAGAGAAGAGCAACAAAGATTATTAGCAGACTGGAGGCTAAAACATATAAAGAATGGTTGCTGGAACTGGGTATCTCTAGTGTAATGAAAAGAAGGACTAGGGGTGATATGATAGCAGTGTTCCAATATCTCAGGGGCTGCCACAAAGAAGAGGGAATCAAGCTATTATTCAAAGCACCTGAGGGCAGGACAAGAAGCAATGGGTGGAAACTAATCAAGGAGAGAACCAGCCTAGAACTAAGAAGACATTTTCTGACAGAACAATTAATCAGTGGAACAACTTGCTTCCAGAAGGTATTGATGTTCCAACACTGGAAGTTTTTAAGAAGAGACTGGACAACCATTTGTCTGAAATGGTATAGGGTTTCATGCCTGAGGAGGGGGTTGGACTAGAAGACCTCCTAGCCTCCCCCCCTCCCATTCTGTTATTCTGTTATATATTTTTCTGTTAAGCAAAATCCAAAATAATTCCCATGGATCAAATCAAGAGGGAGTGTCTCCAAGAAATATTTTCCTAATTTCTGGCAATATGCATTTTAGCCCCCTGATACTGTACCTAAATATTTTAAGCATGGACAAGTTAAAAATATAATTGATAAAGAATACATCTAAAGTGTGAAAAATTGCTAAAAACAAAATTAAACTGTGGAAACTTTATCAAGGCTATCAATATCTGGACCATACCTGTGATATGATAAACTGCCAGAATTATTACCTGGACAAAAACTGGACAGTTTTGACTGAAAGACAAGAACACTGATGATTATTCACTATGTATTACAACCCCACAGTCATCTTGATAGATTGCTCCTGCACTGCAGAAATAGAGGCAGGGAAGAAATGGCGTTGATGTTTCAAAGCATCAAGGACATTCTGATTCAAAAAAAACCACAAGGAGATTAAGAACTTAATGCATGGCATGGATGAAAAACTGGGAAATATTATACAAAGGACAATGAGTGATCAAGACACCCAGGAAAAGGAGGAGCCAATTGAAAGAGCAGATGAAAAGCAGAACAGATTAACCAGCAAACAAAACAAGATGATAAAAAGGAGACAATAACAAAAACAACGACTGATGAAATAAACCAAGGGGAAAACATTTTAAGAGATTTAAAAAGGGAAGCGGAGACACAGGAAGACATTTTTGAAAGGGAGCTAGGGGCATGGGTAGATATTTTGGAAGTTAGACAATGGAAAAGAGTAGAGATAGGAGAAATGTTTAAAATGAATAGTCAGGACGTAGATGCAGATAGGGATAAAGATCCAAGACAGGAATATGAGAGGCAAGTTAAAAAAATGAACCATTAAAGTTTTAAAGCAATCAAGAGATGACGGATAGAAAGGATTTGTTTTTAAATATAATGGTGGCATGATTAAAACTTAGAATAGGGATAGAAATAAGAGAGAGGGGGGAAATAAGTATACACATTTTTATACAATAAGTCAAAAGTAATAATAAGAGGAAAGATTAGAAAATTGAATGATGGTATCATTATGTATGTTTAAGCAATATTATGATTGGCATTGGAATAATGTATTGAAACATTGAATAATTAAATAATGAAAGTCTATAATTTAATACAAATATGTGTATCAACACTAGAACTACATAAGCTTGAGGAATGTAACAAATATTATTAATAGCACTATTTTTATCTGTACTAAAATGTGTGATACCCAGGTGCCACACTGTTCATGCATTGGTATGAACATATTGTAAAATAAAATAAAAAACTTGAAACAAAAGAAAAAGACTGGAGGTTTTTTGAGATGTCAAGGACCTAAGGTCTCTGGCATGAAGTGATTGTAGGGTTTCCAAGTGATGAAATCCATTTAAAAAGAAAAAAATGAAGCTCATCTTCCATAATAATTTATTTTATTTAGGAAAGCATCAAATTGGCAAAGTCTGTTGTAATTCCAGATTTGAAACAACCTGGAATTACACCACATAATATTGGAAGTTAGAAACAACCCCCAAAAGTCACATTTTCCAATAGAAATAATTCAACGTTGCCTGGTGTCATCAATCTCCACCTCAAGGCCTCAGCAGGGTCAGCTTGAGTTCCCATGGGAAGAAACACCACCTAGCCTAAACAACTCTCTCTATCTCCACTCCTCCCCCCTTAGGAATGTGGCAAACCCGAAACGCTTTCCCCTATAACCAGCAAAGAGAAAGAAAGAAAAGAAATGTATAATAAGGCTAAATAAAATGGCTACACATATTTCAATTTCGGGCTTGACAGTAATCTTATTACTTGGCAGCTCTTGCTCATGCTACCAGATCAGATCATATTCACAGCAGAAAGAAATTAGCAATCACAGTTTCACATATTTAAAAACTAAAAAGTGTGGAAATGCCTACAAGCAAACTGCACAATTTAATCCTGAGCTACATATATTCTTTTCTATTAAAAATACAAAGGCATTCTTTAAAATGGTTCCAGGACTGATCAAAGATCCAGAGATCTAGTTCTTCATTCTAGTTTCTATCCCAGTTTCTATCTAGATTTGCTGGATTAAAACTTGAAAAAGTAAAAAAGCTAAGAACTATATCTACAGAGATCATGGTGGACACGAATCCAAAATAATTGATTTAGTATTGACATGATGACACTACAGCAGATTTCGGCCTTTTGTGGCCTAAGTAAAATGGATCAAATCCTGCCCTTTGGCTGTCCCTCTCCAGCTCATATGGATTGCTTTTATTTTGAAGGCAACTGCTATATTTTTTTTTCAATTTATGTATGTGCATACATGCATGCCTGTACACCTTCATAGCTCTATTGGTCCGGCCTTCCATAACAGTCCCAGTTTCCCGGTGATGGCACAGTGATTAGAAGGCAATATTGCAGACTAATTCTGCCGACTGTCAGTGATTCAATCCTGACTGTGTCATGCCCCTGGTGGAGACTGACTCTGAGGAAGAGGAGGAACAGCCAACAGGGAGTGGGAGTGTGGCTCCAGAGGTGGTGGAGGAGGCTGGGTAAGGGCAGAGGCCAGCTGAGCAGTCAGAGGAGGATCCAGGCCCATCCCCTATCCATCCTAGGTCACGCAGGGAGGAGAGGATCAGGGAAAAGCAAGGTCTACTCAAGAGGAGATTACCATGATCCTCCTCGTGGCTTGCAGCTGGGAACTATGTATATAAGTTTGCAACTGCGCAGTTAGAATTTGCAGGAGTCAATTTAGTTCACCTTGAAAGAGGTTTATCTTTGCTGGGGTTCTTCCCATGGACTTTTCTCGGTTATTTTCCTGGAGTTTATGATTAGTTATCTTGGCTTGCTTCAGAACTCTCATCAATGCGGTTTGTTTTGGTTTTCTGTTTGCCTCATTATTTACTTTTGTGACTTTAAACTGTGCCTAATAAAACAGTGAAGTTCAGTTGAAGGCCTTACCGGACTTTAATATATGTTTTGGGTTTGGGGTTATTTTCAGAGACTACGGGTCATCACAGACTGGCTTAAGGTTGATTCAGACTTCTATTCTTCTGAAGTTGGTAAAATGAGGATCCAGATTGTTGGGGGTAATATGATGACCCCATAAACTGCTTAGACAGAGATGTAAAGCACTGTGATGTTATATAAGTCTAAGTGCTATTGCTATTTTCATGTGGACACTTGAGAAAATTAATTGTCCATCCCGCTCTACATTTGACACCCTATCATTCTTGCACTGTTATTCCATTTCCTTACCAATTTACTATGGTTTCCTCTACAAAGCTTCAGTGTATCTCTACTCAGTCAACCCTAATTATACTTATCCATTCCCTGCCTTCCAGCCTTCTCAAGACAAACACCCAAGCCTCTCTATTCTATTTTCTTTCTTCACCTCCTGTGTTCTCGTGCCAACTTGGGAATCATCAGCTTATTGAACTGATGGCATCTAGTAAATGTGCAGATGTTCCTGTTGGGATGATTTGCATGCGAATAGGGCTTCAAATGTCACTTTGGGAAACCATGCAAACGTTTCACTTAAAAGTCCTCCTGCTATTTCTGAGGCAACATGTGAGCAACATTTCTTTAGACCATTATACTTTCTCTTCTTTGGCATTTTTGATTTGTAATCATTCATTCAATGAATTATTTAAGTAATAAAGATACTTGTACAAAGCTAAGGATTAGGAAATGTTTACTTAAAAACATTCTTCTGGCTTAAAGTTAAAAATTTAATACAGGAAAAAAATCAACCTATAATAGTAACCCTGATATTCTGATTTCCATACCTATGTAAACTCACTTCCTGGCATTGCTCAATGATGAGTGAACACAATCAGTTTTTGCAATATGCCAACTGATAGTTGAAGCTGAATAAAAATCAAATGCTAAGATTGGAAAAGGAAACATGAGTGTTTATACAGGCAGTCCTCAATTTATGACAGGTTGCTTAGCGACCATTTGAAGTTACAATGGAACTTCAATCTGATAGAAATAAATTTTCAATCTGATTCTGAAGTTCCAATGGCCAACCCTGTCTCTAGCTGTCATGTGATTGTGTTTTGGGCATTTCCCAATCAGCCCTTATTTCTGGCCATTTGCCACATCCCATAGTCAAATGATTGTGATTTACAAGACTTTTACCAGAAATCTGAATTTACTTCCAGTTTCAGGGAGGGGGAAATGGGCCTTAGCAAACAATGGGCCCACTTAGCAACTGTGGCATTTGCTTAGCAATCATTTCAAAAAAAGGTAGTAAAAACTGATCAGTCACATGATGATTTGCATTACAACTGTCACATCTTACAATTCTAGTTGCCAGGTTCAAATATGGATGTAATTTCAAGGATGATCTGTAATTCTGAACTGGGGAAAACTCTATATTGTAACACTCTGTTGCACTTCCAGTTGCTGTGTTTCCATTCATATTTTCTCATATGAAAGCTGGGAACATTTTACGATCTTGATGTTTTGATCTTAAATTTGCATGTATCTGTAAGTAGCCATGAAAAAAGATTCTGGATTTTTTTCTGCAGAAAGAGCAATTTATTTTCACATCCAATTAGACAGTTTGATAGACAATTCTCTGGAAAATTTCTTAATAAACTGTTGCATGGTGTGGAGAGTCAATGAATATTAGTCATTAGGGGAGCAAGACACAGAGATCTGTTTTGACAAAACAAACAATGTGTGACACTCTCCATTCATTAGAGGAAGGGTAGGATTATAGCATTTTTCAAATCTGAAGATGACAAGCCTAATATCAAGCAATATCATGGCATTCTCCCTTATCTCCTGTCCATAATCTTGAGTCTGCATGACCAGCATGTAAGAATGAAACTGAGGGCTCTTTCAGTTGGGGTGTGAAAACAAGTGCAAAAGCCTCTCATGGGAGAATCAATGGAAGACATGCTTGCATTTTAACTAGGTGTATGATTTACAGTGTGTGTTTGCATGTCAGTTTCCCTGAGTGTGCTTGTCATAGAAAACTGGGATAGAAAAGCTAAATAAAATTAATGAAGCCTTACTGCCATAGGAAAGTGATTCTTCATCACTTCTATCCTTCAGCTTTAGCCTAAAACAGAAACTCAACATTTACTTCCAGCCCACAAAATGGAAGGCTGTAGTAAATGGATTCCCTCTTAAAAAGCCATCAATTTTCATGTGATTAAATGCCAAACTAATACTGCTGCCTTTTTGGGAACTGTATATAAGACAACCCCAAATTTATTCTTGGAGTTTGGAAATTGCCCTCATTGAAGAATTGTACTGCATTTTGGACACCCAGAAGGCAAATAAATGGCTTCTGCAAAAATAGCAAGAATCTTGTAGCAACTTAAAAGATCAACCAAGCAATTATGCATAATTTTTCATAGTCTAACGTTCAAAACATCAAATTATGGGTTAAAAACAAACAAACTCTGCTCTCTGGGTCCATTGAATTAAATTAAAATATTCATTTTCATTCCTTAAACTCAAATCAAACAAGAACAATAATATGCAAGACTTAAATTGTCATCAGACATCCTGAAAGAATTACAACAGAAATGTCAAGAAATCTAGGCATTTAAACAAACAAGCATGCATATTTTTAAGATTCTGTGGACATTACACACACACACACATTTGATGACTAAATGTTTGCACAAAGCAAAAATATTTCCTCTAACACAGTTGGTTTACTGACTGTACATTGATGAGAATTGCATTAGAGTAAACAGCAGGGAATGTTCCACTTCTTATTTGCTGTAAAAAGGAAGATAGATTGACAGGTTTAATATCACAGTCAACATTATATTAGATAGCATATCAATACACACATGCACACACACACAAAATATATATTTCCCTTTGTCAAAACAAACAGAAAGCATAGTCAAACTGAATAGCAGTAGAATATTTGTGGAGAAGTCAGATTTCAGCACTTTAACAGGTAGCAAGGCATTCAGTTATTTGACCCTACCAAAATTGAGATATTATACAGTGTGAGCTTGGGAGAACATCTGCTTTTACGGGAGTCCAATGCACAATTGGTTTGCATCCAAATGTGAGTCTACATGAACATTAATTGTATGCTCACTGTGCTGTGAGCATATCTCTGTATAAACATATAAAGTATGAGGATAATTTGAAAGCATGAAAAAAAAATGTCAAATGGCATTTACAAGCATGGCAGAAATTGTATTGTGGCACATACAAGTATATAAATGTGATAATCTGATAGAACAGCTGCCGTAATTAATATAATCTAGATAAATTTTACATGGTTAACTCCAACCATGGTTCTTTTCATCCAACTTTGTTCTTCTTAATCATTGGGTTTGTTCAGCTGGTTTCCAGGTTATTGCTCTTTTGTCTTGTCTTAAACTGTGAAATCGTCTTGTTCCTCTGTCCATGTTTAGTCAGATCACTTAACATGCTTCACTATACAAGATATTGTATACATTTTGTGTACTTGTGTGCATAGAGGAATTGAACTGTGAAAAAAATGTAATGGCAAATTACTAGCTAAGTCCACTTACATTTCCCATTTTTTTAAAGATATAGGCATTCTAAATATAATTATTTTAGATTATACTTCTTTTGGTATTCCAAGATGTTATTTAATGTATAAGAAAGATGAATTACTTAAGGTAGAATGGAATGGAGTGGAGTGGAGTGGAGTGGAATGGAATGGAATGGAATGGAATGGAATGGAATGGAATGGAATGGAATAGAATAGAATAGAATAGAATAGAATAGAATAGAATAGAATAGAATAGAATTCTTTTTTTTTTTTTTTAAACAAGTTTTATTAAAAGTTTCAACAACAAACAAATCATTACATATTAAATCTTTCCCTGTCTTTCTACAATAATTTCCCCAATATTCTCATAAAAACACAAACAAACACAAACAAACATAAAAATCTTTTAGTAAAGTACCTTGGCCCCAGTTACCTCTCTTTGCATGGGCTAAAATAATAGCGCATATCACTCTTCACAATTCTATCTTATTTAATCCATCTTAATTAAATCATTAAATTTATATCTTTTGCCCATTCATTATCCTCTATCTCTTCTTATAATAAAAAGAATTTCTCCTGAAATCACTAATCAGAGTATGATGCCTTTCTATCCTCCCCTAAGTTAGTAAAATTAACATTCAACATAACAAATACCCAATTTGGTTCTGCTTGGTACATTCTATCCACCAAAAATGTTTAAATACATTGTATCCTCCTTTCCTTCGATATTTTATTACATTTTAAAAATCAATCATTATTAAAAACTTCAACATTTTAATTTCTTATTAAATCTTAAACCTTTCTAATTTACTATTTCAAATATAAATGTTACAATACCATCTTCTGTACCTTAGCAGAATCTTTCTTACAGAAATTTATATTTCATCCTTTGTCTCTAAAAAAAATCCTCTTCTCCCATCCAATTTTAAAGCTTTGAGGCTTTTCTCCGCCTTTCCCCTTTCTTTCTTCCCCCACCAAATCTTCCTACCCCCTTCTTCTTCTAACCTCTGCCTTGCTGGGATCCCTTCTCTGTTGTGTTCCTTTTTCTCTTGTTTGTTATCATTATATTTACTTTGCATCATATTTTTCTCTTTCTCAAATGTTTTTTTAGATCTTAAGTCCTTCATTTTCCTTGCTCTCTTCCTTCCTTCTTCCTTAGATAAGTTTTGGGATTCAATGAAGATGGCGCCTTCGTCTCCTCCTTGTTGTTCTTCTTCCGTTTCCATCTGTTCCATTGTCTGTTGGTAATTGACCAGCGCCATTTCTAGAAATAGAAAAGCTTTTTCCATGCCATCTTTGCAGGCTGCTTTTGTTTGCTCATATTCATCCCTCAGGTCTTCAAAAAGGAAAGCCATTATAAATAAATCTTTTCTTTTCTTTATTCCTCTTTCTTCTTACACCAACCAAATATTCCGAGAGAAAGGCAAAACAATCCCAAAATCCACAATCCTCAATAAATCCAAGCAAGCCAAAATTCCCCCTTCCTCTTCCAGGGTGGTATCAAACAAATAAAAAAAAAAGAGTCCAAATCTATATTTTAAAGCCTTAAAGATTATATTTCTATCCTCAAGTCTTCAAGGCATCTCCTCCAACAAGATCCAAATTTATATATTTTTTTATCCTCTCCCTTCCGGCTTAATTCCGTCGGGAGGGAGAGTAAACTTTCCTTTCAGCACCTCAAAATAGCCGCTTTTTTTTTTCTCTTGTGGAAAAAATCATCAAAAACCATCTTTTCCAGGAATTAAATTAGATAAATCTCAAAGCCCTGGGTCGACCAAGAAGAACTTTCACTTTCAATAACTTTCTCTTCTTCCTCCTGCGCATACTTGCCCGGCTGTCAACTTCTTTGTGGCGGCCATTGCGGACCGCCGCTGCACTGTCCCTGGTAAAGGGGGGTTCTGCCGGCCAGGGAGGGGGTCTGCAACACCCCCAAACCCTTCCTCCGGATCCCCCTTATTTAATGTATAAGAAAGATGAATTACTTAAGGTAGAATGGAATGGAGTGGAGTGGAGTGGAGTGGAATGGAATGGAATGGAATGGAATGGAATGGAATGGAATGGAATAGAATAGAATAGAATAGAATAGAATAGAATAGAATAGAATAGAATAGAATAGAATAGAATAGAATAGAATAGAATTCTTTATTGGCCAAGTGTGGTTGGACACACAAGGAATTTGTTTTGGTGCAAATGCTCTCAGCATACATAAAAGAAAAGATACATTCGTCAGAGTCAAGAATCATAAGGTACAATACTTATGAATAGTCATAGGGTACAATAAGCAATCAAATCATACTAGGAAGCAGCCAATATAAATTGTAAGGATACAAGTGACAAAGTTACAGTCATACAGTCACAAGTGGGAGGGGATAGATGATAAGGAATGATGAGAAGATTAATAGTAATAGTAGTGCAGACAGATGAATCACTTGAGATGCAGTCATTGGTATATAGGGAAAGAGAAATGGAGAAAGCACACAGCCTTGGGTGGCCCCTGTGCTAATTGTACAGGTATCTGAGCTGCCTAGCTTTACCTGCTGCTTCCTGTCTGTTAGGAAGCTAATGATCCACTAAAAATGTGTCCAGGTACTGCTAGCTGGTTTAGTTTAGTTAGAAGAATGTCTGGAATGATGGTACTTTGCTGTAGCTGTGTAGTATTTATAACAAAAACACAAATGTTGCAAATATTCAAGGAATTGAAATAACACACAATGACCTCCTTGACTTTTCTGTGGGAAAAGTCAAAAAAAGTCATGACAGTCTTTGTGGCAGGTTTACTGAAGTCTGTCCTTTGTACATGTGCACAATGTTAGTGCACAGATAAAAGCAGCAGGCCTTTGATTGCCCTAACACAACTTCCATTTTGACACTCATGAAAACACTAGCGACAATAAGACTTTTTCACATGTTGGGAAACAATGGTGTGCTAGTGATTAAATTGTCAGACTGGAACCAAGGAGGCCAAAACACTACCTAATTCAGATATAGAAATTACTGGGCCAATTGCTTTTTCTCAGGACTCTGGCTGTGGTGCTAAAATGAGGAATGTACACTTCCTTGAGCTTCCTGGAAGAAAGAAAGAATATGAATATAAATATAAATAAATGATTTACTAAAATTCTCATGTCTTACAACCTCTAACTGGGCAAAATGGTGCATCATAAGGCAAACATCTTTGAACCAATATCTTCAAATTGGCTAATTATAGAATACATCCAAAATCCAGAATCAATTATTTCAGTGGGATTGAAACTTGGGAAATTTATGATCATTTCTATGCCACCAGGCCAGTGGTGGTATTCTACCGGTAGCTCCAAGGATCATCTGTGGGTGAACCAGTTCACTCCAATGATCAACTGCTGGGCCCGCCTGCCTGCCCCAGCTCTATCCTTACCTTTATTTCCTGGTTTTCAAGCTCAGCTGCTTCACATGGCACAGCAGATTTCCGTGCATCAGCTGTTTTACACATAGGGCTTGTAGCAGAAGGTGAGTTGCAAACGCTGCATGCGTGTGTGCGTGCAAAGTGCGCACTCACACTGAACTGGTAAGAAAAATTTTGAAACCCACCACTGTGCCAAGCTGCTCTTGAAGTTCACACAACTTCAAATTGCCAACATTGAGAAACACTGATATAGACCTTTCCAATTTGATAACCTATAGAGATGTGAGATTATTACCCCCAGGCAATTATTATTAAGAATAGTAATCAAATTACCTTGGAGGGCATCTAATTAGAAAAACCAGAACAAACCAATTCTTTAAAGCATGATCATCAGCTAGGAAAAGGTTGCCAGACCGCAGGCTTACTCATAATCTTATTCCAATATTACACAATGCTGACTACAGTATAAGTACATGAGGATTTAATTTAATGGTTTCATTTATTACCAAATCCGGAACAACTCTGAGAAGTTGTTTTCAGTAGAAGAAACAAAATAAAATAAAGTTATCACATAGGAAAGAAGATAGAGAACAAGATAAAAATTAGAGAAAATGGCAAATTCAGTCAGCCCAGAAAACATATACAGACATACCTTACTAGATGCTTCAGTCAAGCTAGATGAGAGCCTGGAAAAATTAAGGATTCAACAGCAATGTCTGCATTTATTTATCTAGAAATAAATCTCATCTGAGTTTCCTATAACTTGCTATCTTGTACCTTGCATAATCAATAACTGATGTTGAACAATGGGAACTTAATTAGTGAAGCTGGATAGGAGTGGTATATTTGTTTAATTTGGATGCATAGGTGTTGATGTCTGTTTCACTATAATATGGAATGAAAACATTGGATTAAAAAATCTTATATAGGCCAGACGTTCTAATTTAATGAAGGCAATTTCTCATTTTTTATGTGAATTAAAGAATTCTGGGAGCTCCTGGGAGAAGTTCCAACTAGGAAAAGAAGAAATAGTTTATCTATATATATTAAGGTAAAAGGTTCAATTTCCAGACAAACTTCAGTTAAGTAACCTTATTACCCATTTAGCAGCAGTGCCAATGTTTGGTCTAGAAACTAGGAGACTGTGAGTTCTAGTCCTGCTATGCCATGAAAGCTGGTTGGGTGGTCTTGGGCCAATCATTTTCCCTCAGTTCAATCCACCTCACAGAGTTGTTGTGAGAAAAATAGGTAGAGGAAGGAATATTAGGTATGTTTGTCTTATTTTGTATATTAAAATAATGAAGGTGGAATAAAAATATAAAAAGAAATAAATGCTGGAAAGTCATCATTGATCAGAATAAATATGATGGTTAAGAGCGGTGGTGGCACAGGGGTTAGGATGCAGTATTGCAGGCTAATTCCGCTGACGGCCAGGGGTTCAATTTTCACCCAACTCAAGATTCATTCAGCCTTCCATCCTTCTGAGGTCAGTGAAATGAGGACCCAGATTGTGGGGGGAATATGTTGACTCTGTAAACTGCTTAGAGAGGGCTGTAAAGCTCTGTGAAGTGGTATAGGATAGGATAGAATAGAATAGAATAGAATAGAATAGAATAGAATAGAATAGAATAGAATAGAATAGAATAGAATAGAATAGAATAGAATTCTTTATTGGCCAAGTGTGATTGGATACACAAGGAATTTGTCTTGGTGCAAATGCTCTCAGTGTACATAAAAGAAAAGATACATTCGTCAAGAATCAAGAATCATAAGGTACAACACTTAATAATAGTCATAGGGTACAATAAGCAATCATATCATATTAGGAAACAGTCAATATAAATCATAAGGATACAAGCGACAAAGTTAAAGTCATACAGTCACAAGTGGGAGGAGATGGGTGATAAGGAGTGATGAGAAGATTAATAGTAATAGTCATGCAGAGTTTGTAAATAGTTGGACAGTGTTAAGGGAATTATTTGTTTAGCAGCGATGGTGTTAGGAAGCTTATGATCCACTTACAAGTGTCTTCAGGTACCACTAGCTGGTTTAATTTAGTTAGAAGAATGTCTGGAATGATGGTATTGAATGCTGAACTGAAGTCTACAAAGAGGTCTCTTGCGTAGGTATTTGGAGATTCAAGGTGCAGAGTCATATTAACAGCATCATCTGTCGATCTATTTGCTCGGTATGCAAACTGTATGAGATCTAACAGCGGATCCCTGATAGTTTTCAAGGGACAGTGGGACAGCACTAGCCTTTCAAAGATTTTCATAACTACAGATGTTAGAGCAACTGGTCTGTAGTCATTCAGTTCCTTGATGGAGGGCTTCTTTGGCACTGGGATGATAGTAGAGCATTTGAAGCAAGAAGGAACATAGCACATCTCTAGTGATTTATTGAAGATTCGGGTGAAGATGGGGGCCGACTGGTCAGCACAGACTTTTAAGCAAGAAGGAGTTATCTTGTCTGACCCTGGTGCTTTTCCTGGCTTTTGTCTGTATAGATCTTGCACTTCTTTTTCTGTGATCACCAGAGGTTGTGAAGCCAATGGGTTGGGGTCAGTTATAGGAGGCTTGGCTGGTGTTGGTGTGTTTGAGGTGGGGGTTGTGGAGATAGGTGGCTGTAGTTTCCTTTCAAACCAGCAGTAAAACACATTCAGGTCATCTGCTAGTTGTTGATTTCCTTCTGCCTGGGAAGGAGTTTTGCCGTAGCCAGTGAGGTTTTTAAGAGTTTTCTACATGTTTGCTGGTTCATTTGTTGAGAACTGATTCCTTAACTTTTCAGAGTAGCTTCTTTTTGCTGCTCTGATCTCTCTTGTTAATATGTTTCTGGCCTGATTGTTTAGCATTCTATAGTATATAATTCTATAGTATATATATCTAAATGCTATTGATAAATAGATACAAATCTGCCAATGCAATAAACTTCATATTCTGCATATTTATTCATTCCTTAAATATACTGTAATCCTACTGTATGCATGTATATCTAATAAGCCTTATTTCCAGAAATGCCTATTTATATTTGGGGCCAGATAGGACTTGACCCCAATTAAATACTTCCAATTTCATTACTAATGCAGAAGAAACATAATTGTTGATAGAGTTTACAATCTTCATACTACACCCAAAGTCAGGTACAGTTTCACATATTTAACTACAGTAAAAGAATAAGTTTTTGAAACCTTCCAGACTTTATCTTAAATTTAAAGAAGTCCACTGGCTCATTCACAATCATCAAAACAGTTTCACATAAAGAATCCCAGACTGACAACACTTCCTGTAATGGCCAGCAATGTACATAGCGCATTTTAGGAAATGTTACTGGGCTGTGTTCGAATGAAGAACCTCCAAAACTTCACTTTGTCCAGGGCTTTGAGCTTTTCTAGAAATGCCAAAGCCCTGAGAAATATTTGTTCACCCTTAAAATATATTCCCACATGACCCTCACAACACTGAGCATCCTGAGAGAACTTCATGCAACATTTTAAAGAGTTAAAGCAAAAAAAAAAAAAACCCTGCTCTGAGATCCACTCTACCTGGACATAAATTTATGGAGTGGGGAAAGCACAGTATCCAAACTGTGAGAAAGCTCTTTATTCTGTTTTCACTTCCACTCAAATCTTTTATTTATTTATTTACTTTTTTTATTTGTCTGTATTGAAGAGGTATCTGGGGTCTTCAGAAGCCAGGCATTCATTTCATGTTTTTTCTATTAGCTTAATAAAAAATTTCCCCTGGGTATCACCAGAAGATGACAACCAGGGAATATTTGATTGATTTTTAATTTTAAAAAAGGGTTTATCCTCTATTGATCTGGGAAATCATGCTCCATTTGAGATTCTAAAGAACATTCTTATTGCGCCGATGAGCTAAGGAACATTATTGACTGCATGTGATCAGTTACACTTTATCATACTTGGGTGAATTTATCTTGCTCTGTGCACTGGATGCCATTGTGCATGTAGTTCTGAATGGAAGAGGATTTATTATATTTATATATCCATGATTCAGAGACCTTTCTACCATTTACTGAAGAATTTGACAATGTAATTTTAAGGTCTATGGTGCTGTTTTCGGACTGCAGTGCTTTCTCTTTCTTATTTTCCTTAAGTTTGTTATTTTAAAATTTTAAATTTTTATTTTTAAAGAATTTATAAGTTTTTAATGTTTTGCCCCTAGATGTGCCTGTTTTTTTCCCTCTTTAGTATAGAGCAGGGGTCTCCAACCTTGGCAACTTTAAGACTTTGCTGGCTGGAATTGTGGGAATTGAAGTCCACAAGTCTTAAAGTTGCCAAGGTTGGAGACCCCTGGTATAGAGTACCATTTAAAGTCTAACTGCATGGTGTCCAAGAGCAGGATGAACTTGAAAGTCCATAACCAGATGTGTTTGATATATTGCTATTGATAGGATGGTCACCGAAGAACAAGATTTTTTTCCAAACTATTTAAGATTTTGAAGGTTACAATTTGCATTTGAAGTTGGAGACACCAAACTACAGCCACTGTTTTCAGGTTCATACAGGAACAGTATTCCTCCCTTCTCAATTATTTATCTGAATTCTGCTCCAGTTGAAATTTCTAAAGGATCAACATGTAGGATGTATTATATTCTGATATCAACAGAGCATCTGTAGCACTACAAAAGTTGCAAGGACAAATAAGCTTTATTTTAAGAAGTCCTGTATCTTCTATATATTTAATATTAAAAGTTTTGAAATATCATAAGATAGCAATAGCACTTAGATTTACATATCGCTTCACAGTGCTTTACAGCTCTCTCTAAGCAATTTACAGAGTTAGCATATTGCCCCAACAATCTTGGTCCTCATTTTACCGACCTCGGAAGAATGGAAGCCTGAGTCAATCCTGGGCCAGTCAGAATCAAACTGCCAAACTGCTGGCAGTTGGCAGTCAGCGGAATTAGCCTGCAAGAGTGCATTCTAACCATTGTGCCACCATGGCTCTTAAATGGCACAAATATCTTGGAATGCAATCAAGATATCATCTAGATTAAATGTCCAGATATTTACAAAATCTGCACCAACATAGTGCTTAGAACCCCTATTGCCTCAGATCTTGTATAATGTCAGGTGAGGCTCCATTCAAAATCCAAGAAAGAAAAGAAACCTTACACTCCATTGTTAATAGAAAAAAGGACTTGTACTGAAAATTGAAGTGGTAGCATCAGAATACAAGATCTGAGGCAAAAGACACGAAAATCACATATAGAAAGTTACCCCATGTTCCCACCCCCAATAGTTCAAACTGGCCATCCAATCTGAGATGTGTATAATGTCATGTGGGTGCATCTTCAGGTGGCATTTCACACATCTGGTATGCCAAGACAGTTGGTCTTGGCCTAGAGAGATAAGAGGCTACATCTGCGCAGTAAGCAAGTAAGCATAGTCAAGAAAACATCCCAACTTTTACATTTCATCAACTTAAACCTCCAGCACCCTTCCCCCCACAAAGTCCAATTATTCTTCCCTCCCCCCCAGTTTCTATGGCAGCCAGAAAGTCAAGCAGAAGAAGGATTCTTGGAGGCTGACAACCCCACTAATAGAAACTTGCTGAACCCATTCTTACTGTCATATCAGAGTGTGTGTATTCTTGGAAGCTTGCAACTTCCCCTTGACCAGGTGTCAGCAACCCGCAGCTCTGGAGCCGCATGTGGCTCTTTGGGCCCTCTGCTATGTTCCCTGTTGGATGATCCCACCACTGACTGGTCCTGCCCCTCACCCTCCTCTCCCAGTCACTCCTCACCTGGCCTGAGACAGTAAAACACAAAAAACAGAAATGAGAGGGAGGGAGGGAGACCCATTTTCCACAGAAAACACTGGGAGCCATAAAACCTGGGCAGGCATAGTGGAGATTGGGTGGGAGTGATGTTGAGGTGGCTCCCACCCAGGTTTTGAGGCTCTGGGTGTTTTCTTTTTGGTCCAAATGGCTCTTTGAGTGTTTAAGGTTGCGGACCCTGCTCTTAACATATGGCATTTCTAACAATCACACTTGGAAAAATAGGATGCTAATCAGGAACTTTTATTCCTGAACTTATATTAAGATTAAAGTTTACCGGGGAGTTGATGGGTAGATAATACGGGCAATCAATGACAGTCTATATTAGCCTTCCCTATCTCATAGCCCTACAGCTGTTAGGATTGTAATTCCCAGCCAGCACAGGCAACTGTCATTAAATTAGCAAAAGTGGAATTGTTGGAATCAATTCCAGTCAGGAATACTATATAAGGAAAGCCACGGTGAAATAAATTAGTCCCTTGTGTCTATCTCTTCAACTATTCTCAACAGGCCGCTTTATATCCCATGTTGTAGCATACAATTCCTAGGCATAACAATACTTTAACAAAAGTATTTGGTCTTGTCCATGTTTTGTGAATTATATTTGCACAAAAATTGCTGAAAAATATGTCCTTAGCAGTATGTTTGACTAAAGGATGCATTCTTTTTTATTTAAAAAAAGTGGTCACAGTTGACTAGAATTTACTGTCTGTGTATTTTGTATTAGGCTGATTCCAATTAAGTTAATTGCACTTAGGTCCCTCTGAAAGCAACATGTAAAGTTAGAAATGATTTGAGGTTTCTTTTTTTCAGTAGGAATAAAGTGCAACTTAATGAGCAGAGTAATTGTAATTACCATCAGGGAGGCGATGAGGCAGTTCTTCCAGCCAGGGCAAAAAGTACAGGAAAATCCTTCCCTTTTTTTTGTTAATGGAATGAGAATATCAGTGCAGATAATTTGGGGCCTTGATGCACCCAATGCAAATAGCCAGAATAACATCCCTACCTGTAAAATTGGAGTCCACCTTTTGAAAGAAAAATATTACATCAAACTAATCCATATGTATGTATGCTTTCGTAGATTTTCACGGGTACAGGTATGCAGGTCTTGGCATGTTTGGGTCTTTTCCTGGGTAAGATTGAGAGCATCTTGGCAACGTTTCAACGAGGTCCCACTTGCCATCTTCAGGCTGGTGCTTTCGGCTTCGTGCTTATGTGAGCAAAAAGTCAAAAGATCTTAATCTTACATGGGAAAAGACCCGAACACGCTAAGACCTGCATATATATATTCGTAGATTTTCACGGGTACAGGTATGTAGGTCTAGGTGTGTTCGGGTCTTTTCCCATGTAAGACTAAGAGTATCTTGGCAACGTTTCAGTGAGGTCCCACTCACCAACCTCAGGCTGGTGCTTTCGGCTTGCACTGGCACGAAGCCGAAAGCACCAGCCTGAGGATGGCGAGTGGGACCTCGCCGAAACGTCGCCAAGATACTCTTAATCTTACATGGGAAAAGACCCGAACACACCTAGACCTCACATATATATATATATATATATATATATATATATATATATATATATATATATATATATATATATATATATATATATATATATAATATATATATATATATACTTTGGACAAGATAAAACAACTTACAATTTGGAGAGCTGAAACTGAAACCACTTACAAAAATGACAAACTGTTGAAGGAACTAAAGAAATTAGAACATGACAAGAAAGCCCCCAACAACTCACAACAACACCTGAAACAATTAGTATATAACATTTCCAACAGAGAACTCACCAAAACAGAAACAGATGTCCTAACCAAAGGATTCAATTATGCTATAGCACCCAAAAAAATCCCCACAGAATCCATCATATGTGGAGTGGAATCCAGCCTAACTAAATTAAATACAGATGAAGCTGATAGAATAAGACACCTAGTTACTAACATCCTATGCACAAGCAAACCACCCAAAAGCAACTTACACAAAGAAGAACTAAAAGCCCTGCAAGCCCTAAGGAACAACAGCAGCGTAATCATACTTCCAGATAGAGTAAATTACTCCTAACTACGTCCCAACAAAGATCATCAAGCAAATAGATCAATTCTGTTTCTGACTGCAATACTAATCCATTATTACTGTCTCAACAATTTTATCTAAAAAAGAAAAGTTGGAGTCAACTTTGTCCAAAATCCTATATTTCAATGGAACTGCACCACAGTTTCCATCAAGGCTGCCAGAAACTCCCCTTCCTACAAAGAAGCATTGACCATCCTCCAGATGCAGGTGGTTATGCACACACTTATTAACAACCATAGATCAAAAGAACTTGTGTAATATTATATGATGGTAATCTAAATCATCATTATGGATCCTTCCCATGTCAAGGCTCAAGAAATCTGAGCAACTTTATCAGCAAAATGCTGTATAAATCAGTCACAGATGCTAGAAAGAAAGTTTTCAGGTTGCTCTTCCAAGAAAAGAGTTGGTTATTTAAATAAAGTCAATGAAAAATAGTTCACCAACACAGTAAGTGTAAAATAAGCACATTTTGCCTACCATCTCATCATGTGCAAACCTAAATGAGGATATGCACCTGTGCTCAGTCTAATTCAGGGCTAGATGATGTCACACACTGGCCAAGCCCACATCCAGTTTAGCGGAGGGGGAAAGAGTCCCAATATGTCACATGACGCCACTGTGACGTGAGTTTGACACCCCTGGTCTAATTTATTGCTCATTTTCCTCCACTTCAGGCATTGTTTATGGCAGTTCACTTCCTAAAAGTGAAGCATTAGAAAATGAAAGTTCCAAGAAATATCAGTTGCCAAAAGAAGGCCATCAGTTGCATATCAAACAGTTATCTTGGTCACATGCATTGAGGGTTTTCATGAAGTAGCAAAACAAATACTTTTTTTTAGTTTATGGAAAACTAAAACCAAGTATCAAAAACATATATAAAGTTTTTAATGTTGACCATTAGCACTATCATTTTGTTTTTAAATAAAAGTGTAATAGTACTGGTGAGACCAAGTTGAAGCAACTTCTCCTCAACTTGTCAAGTTAGACATCGGATTATTTTTAACGATGTGATGAAGAAGATGATGATGAACATGATATGCTAAATGACTATTCTAGTTCTACATTGCCCAAAATATGTTTGAGTTGGGTGCCTTATAAACAAAAATAAATAAAATAAAATAAAATCCCACAAATTAGAGCTGTCTTGCTAATCTTTGTTGAGGCAATTAAAAAATAGAAGAAAAGCTATGCTGGTTTAAATGAATGCTTAGCCAGTTCAACTATTCATTCCTTCAATAGTCAACCAGATGTTGGCAGCAAATAATAGGATTTTCCTACTGTGTTCCCAAAAAGGCATGTATCTCTTGTCCTGAAGGTAATACATACTTATCATAACATGATTGCTCTTTGTGATGTGATCTAAGCTCCTTTAAAAGCATCCAAGATTATATTCATCGCTTTGTCCTTTGATAGTGAATTCCTGAATTTATGCATTGCATAAAAATATTTCCTTTTTTCAGTTTAAATCTTCAGTCATTCAGCTTCATTACATGATCAGTTCTAAAGATGTAGAGTGCAATTATTTTCTTGATACCATATATGATTTGGATTATTTTATTTCATCTTTTCTTTTTCTTTTTATTCTGAACTAAAAAAAGACAAATTTTATTGCATTTTCTTACACAGAACTTTTCCCAACTCTGGAAGATTCTAAATAAAAAGATATTACCAGATGAACATTTTCTTGATAAATAGAATAAAGAAGTTATGCAAATGGAATACAGTAATAAATCTTAATATATTTTTACTTTGATGAACGCATATTAAATTCTTGTAGGTATTTTATACCAGTTGTAAAAGGTATTTGGTGCTTTTTTATTAACTATAACGGCTATTATGATTGCTAGCTTGTTTAGTTCAGGTGTATATATTATTATTTCTGAACCATTTTTAAAAGGTTTTTTTTTTGTGTGTGTGAAAAGTTTACATGGAGAAGAACAGAGGTGGTATTCAGCAGGTTCTGATCAGTCCTGGAGAACCGGTAGTGGAAATTTTGAGTAGTTCGGAGAACCGGTAAATACCATCTCTGACTGGCCCTGCCCCCATCTATTCTCTGCTTCCTGAGTCCCAGCTGATTGGCTGGGTCTTTTGTTGCCCTGCACAGGAGAATGGAGCTGGAAAGCAGGTAAGTGGGGTGGGGAGGGAATGGGGATTTTGCAGTAACCTTCCCGTGGAGTGGGGTGAGAATGGAGATTTTACAGTATCCTTCCCCTGCCACGCCCACCAAGCCATGCCACACCTACCAAGCCATACCCACAAAACTGGTAGTAAAAAAAATTTGAATCCTACCACTGGAGAAGAAAGAGACTTTTTAATATAATTGGTTTTATGGTGTTTGAAACAACACTTGAAACCACAGGTTCATAGCTATAGAATTTAATAGATAGTATTAGATCTAGCAGCTGTAGAACTAATTCTTCACCTTTTTAGGCATGTCTATCTATAAAGAAATGGTGCACAAGATTATTTCTGTACAAATCCTAAAGTCTCTATGAATAAGGACAAAAATTCTATATGGAGTATGAGTGATGGATGTTTCAGTTACCAAGGAAGAGAAAGCTGAATTACAGTGCAGATTCACATACTCATTCATCATATAAACATACAGGTTTTGAGCATACAGGTTTGTCTATAGAGATTCTCAGTCACCCAGGTTATGGTTGTCCCTAAGATGCTTTTTCAAAAGGCAACTGGAGTTTGTTTTTCCTTGAAGATGTTTCGCTTCTCATCCAAGAAGCTTCTTCAGTTCTGACTCAATGGTGGAGGATGGAAGGATTTATATCCCTTGCACTCATTCTGGTCATTAGCATTCTTTCTGAGAGTCACTGAGGCAATTTGGAGGTTTACAGTATCTGTGCCCTCAGGGACACCTGAATAGTGCAAATGGGCATGGAACTTTTTTTCAGCAGTTCCAAGATCCCTCCTAAATCCTTCCATCAGAGGGACTTGAATTATGCAAGCTTAAAATGGACCGGCTTGAAATTGACTCAGTGCGGGATTGCATTATTTGTTGTTGAATCTTAACTTTTCCACACATAGTTACAAAAAATATCTCCTGCAGAAATGAATAAACAAATATATAAGTCACCAATTGGCTTAGTTTACCTAGTCAAGTCTTTAAAGACAGACTTTTCCTGAGAGTGGTATTTTGTCATCTAACCAAATTTAAATTCTGCTACAAATATTTTCTTCTTTTGGGTGCTTTTTTTAATGTTATAATTACATTCTCAGGATAAAAAGAAAATTGTCATTGCAGACTAGAATTGCAGTTTCCAGGATATTTACTATAAGTGGAATCACCACAGACATTATTCAGTCATTGCTTACAAAATCCCCGCCTATCTAGAAGTGGGAGCAGGGGAATGCAGATATGCAAATATATCATAAGCAAATCAGCAATTACGAATTACTCTGAAGAAGAAGAAAAATGTTACTACAGTTTCATTCCTCCAGTGTTGAGGTCCCAGAACATCTATATATCACACTGATGATGTTTTTGGTCATAAACTCAAAAAGAGCAGATGAGAGCTGCTTTGTTTTTATCATTTAGATAATGACTTTATACTTCATATGAAATCACACTATAGCACTTTGTTTAAACAGACATTTAAATAAGCAATTAAAAACACCTGGACAAAATTTTTGCCATCTGCCACTTTATAACATACACCATATGCCATGTTGCATCACTGTTTAAAAAATAGCAGTATGGATATAATAATGTTGACCTACATCTCCTGAATGGTGTGCAGACAGACAGCAACCTGAGCTATGAAGAATGATGATTTTTATGATAGATAGATAGATAGATAGATAGATAGATGGACAGACGGACAGACAGACAGACGCAGACAATGAATCTGGTCAAAGAGTTATATTATGCCACATATGCCAAATATTTAATCTGCAAGAGTCCATTTAAAATCACATTTTATCTTTAAAATGTTAAAAATAAAGGACAAATGACATGTATTTAAGCATTGCAAGATGTATTAGATTTATTTATGAAGCCATCCAAGTTTTCTAAACTAGAATACAGTAAATGTTTCTGTTTTGGATAAAATGCAAGAGTAAAGGAGCCCCAAAATGTAAATAGCAACTGTAATTATCATGTGAGTATTTCTGCGATACCCTCTAGCATGTTTATCACTTCAGATCTGTAAAGCTAGTCCGATGCCTATTTAAATGAACATGTGCAAAAGCTCTAAGGTTTACCACTGGGTTCCAGTAGCTAAAAGCTGGATGCAATTCTTATGATTAAGATTATTTAACCAGTTATTATTAAATTCTCTGGATAAAATATAATTGTGATTGCAGACTAGAATTGGGATCTTCATAATAAATAGAATTGCCACAAAAATAATTTAGTTATTACTTATTAAAGAAAATTGTTATCTGTATTTTATATAGCAAGTAAAATTACACACCTCTGTTCTGTTTGGAGTATCATATCCCATCTCAGGCAGTGAAGATTTGGAAAAATATTGAGGAAAGTCACAAAGATTACGAGAAAAATAGCAACAAAAATTGAAGGATTGGAATATATTGTATATCTTGCTTAAGCTAATTTTTAGAGCAAATAAGTCTTTTCACTGCCTATTTTATCATAAGATATTCAGATCTAATTTATACAGAGCAATATGGCTGACTTCCTTTTTAGAAGGCCGAGAGCAAATTTCATATATCTCCTTATGCCTGTTTACAAACCACCATCCAATGGATACTACTGTGCAATGAAATCTTATTCATCTTTCCCCCAAAATAAGTCCTGCTGTCTTCAGTGGATCTTATTCCTTGATCATATATATAGAACTTTTACTCTGTAGATCTGTTTATCAGTATATCTGAGTTAATAGGAAAACAAATAGCTTGGTGAGTAAACATTGTAAATCTCAAATAAGTTAACTTGCTAAAAGAATTTGACATAAGGAGAATGACAGAAAATCAGTTTGGCATGACTTTGTTGAGAAATCAAAGAGGACTCAGTTATCCAGGCAATTTAGAATAGTCTATAAGCAAATTCTAAAAAACCATTATGAATTTCAGTTAATTAGCCCTGAATGTTAAAGGACAATATTCCAAATGGAACTTAATGCTGCGTTTCGCTTAGAATCTTGATCTCCATTACTAACTGACAAGAAGCTGCTCAGTGTTTTGTCTCTACCTTTAATTCTCCCTATCACTTCTTCACACCCCCAATCTTTCCCCCATCAGCATCTTTTGAGTCATCTTTACCCCCACAGACCTTTCTTTCCCCTGTGACGTACTTCTCCCACTTCTGACGGGCATAGTCATCTCATCCAATGCCTTTATAATGGCATCTCCTTTTTGAAACCAGTAACAACCAAATGACAGGAGAAGGGAAGAAGAAAGAGGAGGAGGAAGTTTTCTCCACAGTGGATTAGAGGAAAAATAGGGCATTCAAATCGAAGTATTTCTGATTTACAGATTACCTCTTCGAGGCAATTCTTCTTCCTGAAAAAAGGAGCCCAAAATCACTTTCCCAGTGGTGATGCCTGGATGGATGGCTAGTTAGCTGGCTGGTTGTCTCCTTGGATAGTGATAGTCGAAGTCTCAAAGAGCAGCTGAGAATCTGGTAAAATGGCAAGGAAGGCAACAGTTCTCAAGACCCCAGAGAAAATCCAAATATCCAGCTTCCTTTCGGTGCTGTACCAGACCCTACGTGAGCCTAAACTAACCTGCACAGGGGTCTTTTAAGTCAAAAGTGCTTTGTAAATGTGCCTGTCCCTTTAAAGGAAGGGAATGTTGTTTCTCACACTCTGCCTCTGTGGGTGAACACAAGGTGCTGAGATTGAGCCGCTTGAGAGAGAGAAAGAGAGAGAGAGAGTAAAGACGATCCAGTGGAAGGAGGAAGGAGGGGGAAACCTGCTGGAAAAAAAGAAAGAGGTGAATTGGGGCAGAAATGAAGATAAGTGAAATAAAGGCAACAGGGCCGGGGGTGGGTGGGTTGCGAGCTTTTGTTTAATAGTCATAGGAAGAATAATTGTGTTTTTATGGAGGGTGGGGGATAATAAAATTAATCTAACTTGATATTGAAGCTACTCTGGGAGTTAAGAATTGTCTGTGTAAACTCAAACAGCATTCTCAGCAGCCTTTTATGTCTGAACTTCAAAAAAGCTGAATTTCTAAGAATTGTCAGTAAAAATTGACTGGGAAGAGAAATTCCTGTTCTACAGCTGAATCTTAGTGCTGTAGTAGATGTTTGGGTTTTATTTTCATTATTATGGAAATATAAATATTTATGATAGATAGGAACCTTATACACACTGTTGTTTTGATTGAAAAACATATTTTCCTGTTTTGATAAAACAGCATGGCTTAAACTAAACGTGAATTCTGAATAAATAGCAAAAATTGAATTAAAAAGTAGTTTTACACTTTCATCGTTTATTTCTTGGGATTCTTGATTGCACTGGATTGTATTTATTTTTTAAGTGTTCTTGTGCTGAAGCTGACTTTATCATAATAATAGCAAACTTGAAACAGTTCTTGTGTGGGGATAGAAGTATCAGTTTTGTCAAGAAAAATTACTGGTTTAAAAGTAGAAAATATTACTTTTCACATTTTTGTTCCTTACTTTTTATAGTTTTTCAATTGGCACAATGTGTTTAATAAAAAAAATAATTTTACCAAAAGGATAGTAAAGAAAGATTCTCATTGTAAAAGACTAAAGTTGGCTTCACACACTTTTTAAAGATTTCTGATTAGTTTCTTTTGCTTAAATCAGAACAAAATCATCATTTTAATCCTGAGACTAAAACTTGGAAATAATATATTAATATGACACTGATTGTCTGGAGCATTGATAAGATTATGTTTAAAATAAAAAATAAAATCATAAAGAATTGTAGATTGAATTCTGATATTATAAGGTGTAATTTGCTATGTATGTACAATACATGTATGTTCAGCAAGTACATAATACGTGATTTTTTTATAGTTTCCATATTATGAAATAGCAATCCAGAAACCTGTTGTGGCTTCAAAATGGTTTTTCACGTGGAAGGGTTGATAGCTATCATTTTGTTCTACTTGGTCATCCTGTTTGTTGGAATATGGGCTGCTTGGAAGACAAAAAACTCTGGGAATGAAGGAGATCGTCGTGAAGCTATTATAGTTGGTGGAAGAGATATTGGCTTGCTAGTTGGTGGATTTACCATGACTGGTATGTTTTATACTTTTTACCTATTATTCAAGTGTGTAATTTATAAGGTGACTGAATTTCCAAATATGCAACTTTGCACGTAGAGAAAATGCTTATTAGTTTTCACTTAAACTACAAGATCTGAATAGTTCTGAAAGGCTTCAACAAGTTGCTTCCAAGTATTTGTACTGAAAATGGTGATTTGTATATGTGTCTCTGAAAATTACAACCCACTGAGTTTTGCTTAATAATGCAACATGAACAGTATAAACATTTCTTCTGTACATCCTCTTATTATTTATTACAAAAGCTATCTAGGGAATGAATTACATTTCCCATTTTTATCACTTTTGGTAAAATTGAAAGAAAGTAAGATAAACAAAAAAAAGTCATAGCTATTTGCATAATGAGCACAACGGGAAATATAATGCATCAATACCACTTTAGTCCTACCCAGACACCTATTCATTTCAACACAATTACATGAAAAATGTATTGAAACTTCTTCGTCATGATCTAGCCAGATCACTTTGGAACATGGTGATTCCCAAATTAAATATTTGTAGTTAAGCCACCATAAGTACAAATGGAGAAGAATCCTGAAAATGTTTCATCAGAAGTTATTATTCTATGTAATGGATTTTTTATAAGTAGAATTGGCCTGATTATCTACATAAGAGCTCACCCTTAATGTTATTTTCACAGATATCAGAAATAGTGGACCATGAAGTCTCTATTTTTTCCAAATATTTGTAATCCATAATGCCAAATGATGAGTCATGGTGCACTAAATGCACTGAAATATATAAAAAGACTATGACAGTGTTACTGTCACATAAGAATTGTATAAAATTCAATGAGATATGAAATGATTCCAATCCAACAAAAGGATTTGTCTTTTAAATGGCTTAATGTTTTTTGAAGAAAAAAATCACCCAAGTCCCCAATTTTATAATTTTTTTTATTTATCTTTGAGTTTTTAATGCTTTGCCTTAATTTTTCAAAATCACATTATTTGGGTTTTATTTTTAATTGAAAAATTAATTTCAAGATTATATCAGTACCTGTAATTCTGATGACATTCTGTTATAGGCAGGTGTACAAATTTATAATAAGGAAATATTTAATTCAATCATTAAGTAAAATCCTGTGCTTTCACAAAATCAAATTCTGTTGCAAGAATCCATAGTTCTGTTAAGACAAATAAATAAATATGCACTACAACTGGACTGGATTGCTATTTTCCACTCATCCAGAGACACAACTGCCATCACTTTTCAGTGCTGTGTTCTGAAGCCATATGGACTAAGGAAAATTATTTGGTAGATTATCAGTCCTATAAGTATTTGTTGCCCTTCATTGTAATTCACTGTAATTCACTGTAATTCCACAATTATTTTTGACTTGGAAATATTAAAATATATAAGATAGCCATTTGAATGGTAAAATTGCATTTAATTTTGTCAATAAACTGAATACTAGTCCTGAGAACAATCAGAATTTTGCAGTCTGTTTTGCTCAGACTGCCAACTGTCTAAGATTATCTACATTAATATTTAAAATGGGAAAATAAATTCTTCAATTAATAAATGGTAAAAATAAGATTTTTTTAATGAATGTACTAGTTCACAAAAGACACAGTTAACAAGAAATTACAGAGACCAGTTTAGAAACACTGAGCAATAAAATGAAAATAAAATAAGTGACACTGTATTTCTATTTTCCTATTTTTATATCTGTGTATATGTGTGTCTATGTATGTATGTTAATGTTTGATTTCATTCTAATATTATGGAATTATATTGATATGAAAAATACACACCTGGTTTTACTCTGTGCCTTCAGCTTCTCTTTAAATAGTTGTTCTCTAATTGTCCTGAAATTAGGACAATTAAATCTGTAATCTATATTAAGCAATTAATATAACAGACAAGTTTAATTTTTCCCTTAATTTCTCTTTGTTTTCCTATTTAACTCTACCATTATGAATGTTATTCATGTTTTGCCTGCATTTTTAAATTTTATTTCAAAATAACTTTCAATTTTTTATAAAAATATATATATAAAAGAACCGATAATAGTACTATTACTAAAACTAAAATCAAAACTCTCTGCTCATCACAACTAAAACTAGTCACAAAAGGGTGGGGAAAGACTTTTTGGTACCTTTTCTACCATAAGCTTATGAAAAATATTCCATCCATCAAGGTCCAAAGGATGGGAACTAACATGACATATACAGTTTTTTAATGTATGACTGAAATAATTATATGAGATATAACATTAATGTATGAATGAAACAATTATAACAGCACTTTTGAAAATTGAAAATTTATATGAGGCTCTCCTTCATATAAATACCCAATAGTGTATTGAGTTGTAAAGGCATGGAGTATAAGATTGGGGTGACAGATGTAAAACAAGGATGTGAATGAATAATATAACTTTTTAGTGCTACATGATGTGCTATTTAATTGTTTTTTAATTTTTATTTTAAATGAGGATTTCTTTTATAGTGTTGATACCTTGGATTTCACTATTTATTCTTTGCCCAGAAAATGTTGGGAACAGAGAGTTTAAAAACATAATAAATAAGTCATCTGCAATTTATTGGAAGAGAATGGATTCCGGAATAAAGTATTTGAATAATAATTTGTTTAGGGGAACAGTGATGTGGAAATGCTCTGTTTGATGTGTATGTTTTTTAAAGGAATCTATACCAATAGGAGCTAAACTTGGATTGGAGTGTAGAATTTTTTTCTTTGGTGATGTCAATTACAATTACAATTGCAGGATTTTTCTATTTCACTTTCCTACATAATATTTTCCCATCCTATCATGAAGTTCCAACTAAGTGTACTAAATTATAATCACACTACAGGTACTCCTCAGGTTAGAATGGTAATTGGGACTATCAGTAAGCAATGTGATTGGAAACCCACATGTGTCAGTATCATTTAGCAATGGAAATCCAGCAGTTCCCATTGCTATCGTTAACTAAATATGACCAATCATTAGATAAGGACTTTCCCCAATCTAAATTACTTCTGGATTGGTCCTTCCCAGCCTCTATAAAACAAGGGACTGCCTCCTCTTCAATTGTCCTCATCTACCCATCTGGAGTGTGATGTTTCACAAGGTTAGAATACCGCACTGCCGATCAGCAGCTTGCGTTCAAGACCCAGCCCTGCCGCAGGGCAGGGTGAGCTCCCATCACATGCTCCAGCTCCTGCTGACCCACAAATTCAAAAGCAGTGACCACAAGCAGATTAATGGGTACCACTTTGGTGAATAGCTTCATCGGGACACAACTGGGCATCCTCCAGGCAACAGTGATGTAACTGGTAAATATTTTCATCACATAAGTAAAAAAAATATCCACCTATCTTCCCCTCCCCAGTAACTCTGTCTTTTCAGTTACCTCACATTCTGTCACCTTTGCTGGCCTTGCTGCTGTGTGCTTACTGGCTCTAACTGCCCCGCAGGGCTTCAAGCAGCATTCTACGGTAATGGTGCTGAGGCTACTGATGGCTCTAGGGCTCTGCTTCAGTCCTAGTACCACTACTGTTGCTAAGGAGTGCTACTGTGCCAGGCAGCACGGGACAAGAGATTGGGGAGGAATAGAGAGGTGGAGAGAGCTGAAGCAACCCTTTGGTTGTAAGTGTGGGTAGGCTTCTAAACACCTGTTTTTTGATCACAAGATTTCATGGGCACTGCAATGGCCATAACTTAGGAGACTGGGTGTAAATATCATTGATACTGCATTGCCATAACTTTGAATGGTCACTGAATAAATGGTCATAATTTGAGGACAATCTCTATAGGGTTTTTTTTTTCTATATTATTCTTGGTTTGTGTATGGAAAGTGCTACTTTGGCTAGAACAGGACCGCAGTATGGATAATATAAGGTCTGCTGCAAAAGCCAGCAATGCCACCGGAATGTGCCAGACCATATCCATGCAGCTAAAATTTATTAGCTGTCATTGGCTTTATTGGCTTTTCAGAGCCATTCCATTCCGTGTTCTTTCCACTATGATTCTATAATGCCAAATTATGCCATCAACACAAACAGAATAAACAATGGGACTTTTGTCTTCATTCAATAGTCATAGCTTCCTAATATACTTTGCTTCTATTTCTGTTTCTTGGGAAGATTTTTCTCTTTAACCAAGCCTTTCCCTTTGAATTAGTTAACAGCAAGTTTCAATTATTTGTTATCTGCATTGTTGGTTAAATTGGTTTATTTTAAAATCTGGCTTGAAAGCTTCCACAAAAAAAAGGAGGGATATAAATTAATATTGTTGTTAGTATATTTATATCCTCATATATTAACAGCTAGAAGATTACATGCCACTAATTTTACAATATCTTATTCCTTTGGTAAGAAGTAATATCAGAATAATATCTTTTTTTTTTCATTTCTGTTACTTATATGTAGGCCAGAGTGCTTTATAATACCCCCTTTTATCTGTATAGGGGGTATTATTCATCATTAGGCATAGGAATTAGGCAATGTTTTATATTTAGACAATAGATTAACCTCCACTATGATCCTAGGAAGCCATTCCAATAAATAATACCATTTATATTATTTTTACCTGTATTATGGAGATTTTATTGAGATTTATTGCTTGCTATCCCAATGGGGAGGGTTTTTTCTTATTTTTAAATCTATATTAAAATTTCCCCAACCTAGTACCATTCAGGTTCAGAATTATGGAGCTGATTGGGGCACATTTATTAAATATTAAAGTCTGTTATGAAAAAAATGCCTCTTATATCAGCTAGCAAACTTGGGCATAGGAAAAGTGATCTGGACCGGATTAAGGGAACTTAATCAGACTTTAATTTGAGTTTCTGTGTGGGATAACCTTTGGTACAATTGGGGGTCAGTTTTTCCAGGGATCAAGAAAAAACTAAGGCTAAGTAATGCAGCCTTATGAATTACACTGAGTCAGTTTGCTCAAAACCGTATTTCCAATCGAAGTAAGTTATTAAGTGGAATACCATACATAGAGACAGAAATGAAGAAGGAAGAGAGTCAGAGAATGCCAAACGGATTGTTGCCCATAGAAATACATCCTCGAGTTACGACCACAATTGAGCCCAAAATTTATGTTGCTAAGCGAACCATTTGTTAAGTGAGCTTGTCCCATTTTATAACTTTTCTTGCCCCATTTGTTTAGCGAATCACCGCAGTTGTAAAATTAGTAACACCGTTGTTAAGTGAATCTGGTTTCCCTATTGACTTTGTTTGTCAAAAGGTCACAAAAGGGGATCCCATGACCCTGGGACACTGCAACCGTCATAAATATGAACCAGTTGCTAATGTAAATCATGTGATAATGGGGGTACTGCAATGTTGCTAAGTGTGAAAATTGTTCATAAGATACTTTTTTCAGTGCCTTTGTAACTTTGAACAGTCACAAAGTGAATCATTGTAAGTCAAGGACTGCCTGTACAGAAATTTCACCTGGAATATCTATACAGGTAGTCCTCGACTTACAACAGTGAATTTAGTGACTTTCAAAGTTACAGGGGCATTGGAAGAAAAACTGTTTTAAGTCAATGGAGAAGTCAGATTGACTTAAACAACCATGTTACTAACTTAACAACTGTAGAGATTCATTTAACAACTATAGCAAGAAAAATTATAAAATGAGGCAAAACTCACTTAACAAAGTTTTCACTTAGCAGCAGAAATTTTGGTCCAATTTTGGTCATAAATTGAGGATTACCTGTACTCTTTTGGAAACCAGAGATGGCGCATTACTAGATGATGATACCAGTCTGCATTCTCCTTGGGCCCAACTAGCAATTTCAATCCAAGAATAGGAGACCCTATTATTCAACAACTTTATACTATTGATAATGTTGGATGTCTTCAGAAGATCACAAGGCCAATGATGGCCATTACTTATTTTTTATTGATTGATTGATTGATTTGATTTGATTTGATTTGATTTGATTTGTCAATCGCTTACAAGATACAGGTATAAGAAAAATAAAAATAAATAATAGGACAGGGACGGTAGGCACGATTGGTGTGCTTATGCACGCCCCCTACAGGCTTCTTAGGAAGGGGGTGAGGTCAATAGTAGACAGTCTAAGGTTAAAGCTTTTGGGATTTGGGGAAGAAACTACAGAGTCAGGTAGAGTATTCCAAACATTGACCACATTGATCACAATAATTAGTAGGGATCCATGATGTATTTCTTAGTTCTTAAAATATTTTTAAAAGTCAACCTGTAGGAGACATAATCACTGCCATTATAATGCAGAATTTTACTAAATGTCTGAACATTCTCTCAGCTTGACTAATAATACATATCTTTGTGAGCTGCGCTAGAGTGCTCAGTATGATGGTCATGCTACTGAGAATCACTTAACTAGGCACTCAGAAAAGAGCTACTTAACAGTACTTCACTGCCATTTCTTCTGTGAGTGAAGATGAGACTTTTGCGGAAATACACAGTGTAAGCAAAGACAAAGCACCAAGAACATTTAGGCTAGTATTTAGAGGTATGTATATATGCCAGTTAAATTTTACTTTTATTTCTTTCTCTCTTTCCCATCACTTATTTAAATAGACTAAACCTACTAATTTTTCATATATACGTAATTTAAATTTGCAAATTACATGCATTCAAATAGATCTTTAGATGAGATGTGATTCTGTGCAATTTTCTTCATTATATTATTTTTGCTGCGCAAATCAAGTATTTAGTTTTGCTTTGTCCATCCATTATGTAATGGATGTTGTTCACTTCTTCCACAGCCACCTGGGTTGGAGGCGGTTATATAAATGGAACAGCTGAAGCAGTGTATACTCCAGATTATGGACTTGCCTGGGCTCAGGCACCCATTGGGTATTCGCTTAGCCTAGTTGTAGGTAAGCTAGAAACAAAGCAGAAGAAAAATATATTGTTAAAATGACAAAGTTAAAGTTGAAGCCAATATACTATGAATATCTGTTTCTGTATTTCTTTTTCATTGTAAATGAATTTGGGGAGGATAGGTGGAGCCAGCACTACAGATGGTATCTACAGAACTAGGTTCATCTATCTTGTAACAAGATATTAAGTACAAAATTGTCAAAGTCTGGTATTTAGTGATTTTTGTGGCCAGTTTTTTAAAATGTATGAGAAATTTAGAGGAAGATCCTTCTCTTATTTTCCTCTCAATATTGAGTGGCATCTAGAATTAGTCATTGTTAGATTAAACTATTTACTAAACAAGTGAAAAGTGATGGAAATTAAGTCCTGTTGATTTTTATGAATCATAGAATCAAAAACTTGGGACAATTTAGGCCATTGTCCTACTTCCTGTTCAGGGCAGGAGTACAAATTAAAGCATTTAAGCATATGGGAATACAACCTTTGCTTTAATATACCCAACCCAGTATTGTAACTAATTAGTTTTCACTGCTGAGTTTTTCCTCAGTTGAGATAACTGTTCTACTACATAAGACTAACTAAAGGAGTTGCACACATTAAGTCTGTGTCCAAGTGATAATTTTTATTCTTTTACTGAAAGACCTAATACTGATTATAATATTCCACTAGTTATTGCACTATCAATCAGTAATAGGAACAACTATAAGAACTTCAATTCCATTACTATATAGCCACTTTGACAATCATTGAAAAGAAAGACTTATTGGATTATTATATTGTGGAAAATTATTTAGGTATCAGTTGTGTCTCTCATAAGCAGACAGATATACTGATAAAACCAAACATCCTCCATTTTTGCATCTGGCTACTTGACCCAGAAAAATAATTAGAATCCAAACTTTTTTTTTTTAATGAATCTTTTAGGTGGCTTGTTTTTTGCCAAGCCCATGCGTTCCAAAGGGTATGTGACAATGTTGGATCCATTTCAGCAAATTTATGGAAAACGGATGGGAGGACTTATCTTCATACCTGCCCTGATGGGAGAAATGTTCTGGGCAGCAGCCATCTTTTCTGCACTAGGTGAGGAATTTTGTAAACAAATTGATTGTATAAAATCAGTCTGAATAAGGATGAAATATGCAAATAGATAAAAATGTTAAATCATAACTGCAGTGTGGTAGTACTAATCAGAACACTGATACTAAAATACTGTGTAGAAAAGCCAGGTGTTCTCTTTTTTTATAGTAATATTTGAAGAGAGTAATCATAAGGATTTAACTGTACAATTGGATTTAAGGAAATTTTGAGTGGGGATGGCACAATTCAAAATGTAATTTTAAACATTTAAAACATTTGGCCTATGTAGTGAATACCTTAATATTTGAAAGTCTAAGTATTATACCTGTGTATGTATCATACATATATATGCTGTTTAGTTGCAACATCGAGGATTGTGCATGCTAAGCTTTTACATTATCACTGCAAACTTGCATATCCATTTAAATGTGGATATTTTATAAATGAGTAATTTTATGAAGACATAAAATTGAATAATTTTATTTATCTATTTAGATTGTATAAGATCATTCTACTCACAATTTATGACTCTGGGTGAACTACACCAGTAAAAATAAAATACAATAAAAGTCAAAAATAAATACAGTACAAAACACAATCAATTTAGAGACAAAGCTGGATATTACAAAACACTTTTATAGCAGAATGGTTCATCTACTGTCCTGATATAATAATAGTGATATCACTTTAGTTTTCATTCAGGTTGGCAACTAATAACAATATATGCCTTTGAATATTGATTAAACCAATATAAATGTTAATTTATGATCTATAGCCTGTTAAGTCATATGTTATGTCTTTAAACTATTCTAAAAGCAAAGGGAGCTGGAATGAACAAAACTTCAAGGGAAGACATTCCACCACCCAAAAGTCATATAGAGAAGGACTTTACTCATATGCTAGATAAATAAATTCCTGATTGCAAGATCATTTTCAGAAAAACCTATCTAAAGATGTCAATGAAGGTTTTCAGTTATCCAAGTAGAGTTGTCTGTTGAGTCATGGCAACTGGACTTAAGTCCAGTTGTCATGACTCAACTTCCAAACCTATCTAAAGATTTAATGCCCATCAATTAAGTTGTTCATAAGACAGAAAGTCTCTAAGATGACTATGTATGGCTTTAAAGGCAAACCCCAACATGAAGCTCTAAAGAAACCCACTTCCTACCTTGAATGAGCAATTTGAAATCCACAGCTGTCAGATTATTTTCCCTGATATTTATTTACCTACTTGTTAAACTGTTATACTGCTGACTATCAATGACAATTTTTCAATTTAAAATAAATATAAAATTGATAAGCTAAAAGTGGTTAAAATACCACTTCAGCAAGCAAGTGTCATTAATGATTGATATTACTGAGTATTTATATTATTAAAAGCTTACAAGAAAAAATGTGCTTTAAAGGATTTTTAAATAGCTAATAAAGATGTAAGGCACCTCCATTCTGTAGGAAATACAATCCAAAAATATGCAAAGGCTTGATCCTGTTGCTTCCTATAGTATTTTAAAAGGATCTGTATAAACCTCCTTATGAAAGGCTGCCCCATATAATAAAAAGACCACATTTTTAAGGCTGTTATCTTTTAGAAATGGACTCAGCTGGCATATCAACAAAAGCCGATAAAAGGCACTCGGGGCTATTTCCTCAATCTGTGAAGATGAAGAAAGGTTGGCTCCAGAAGCTTGCCTTTAAACTATGATGTGCTCTTTTTAGGAGAGTATAATCCCATTCTGAATATACACATTTACCATGATTTTGGAAGTCTGGCCACTCACAACGATCACCTCCATCCTGTCTGGATTTTATTTCAGTGTATTATCCCTCTTCCAGTTCATTACCGACTTCAGGCAGACATTGAAGGAATGTATACTAAAATATCCTAAATTTCCTAAAATATCACAGAGAAATTCATTTGGGTTTTCAATACATCAGCAAAAAAAAATAAATCATAATCTTTCCCAACATTTTCAAGTAGGAGACAGAATGATGATATAATAGTTCTTGTTTCAAGGAACAAATATCTACAAATGATATCATCTGAAATATAACTGAAAGATAGAAATGGAAAACCTGTACAACCATGCCTTCTGTTCCCAGATTTCTCTAGTGATCTAGAAGAATTCCTTCAAATTCCTCTTCTCATAATCTAGGCTGAAATCAGTTAATTCATAGCACAAGAATCTAAGAACTCTGATTAACTGTATTTATTAGGAAATAGATTAAGGTCATAGCACAAGAATTCTAGTGATGACTTTCAAACAAAACAGATATATATCAACAGCCTATGGTAGAGAAACTCTTTCCCTTTTCTCCAAGCTTTTTTATACAGCTTTTATAAAAGGGATAAGGCTTGCCTTTCCTGTAAAGAGTGAGACAATTTGTACCTGTTCTTTATTTTAGTAGCCATTATTCCTTTTTATCAGGATCAGAATGAGAAATCACTCTTTTACCATGCAAATAATACTGAAAGTCACTAAGCAAGTCCAGGAGTATCAAGAAAACTATGCACCCTCTGTCAGTGTCCAAACAAAAATCATTCTTCAAGCCAACTTAAAGTCATCTCAACCCCATAGGTCAACCTGAAATGGGTCAGGAAAATCTTTCCTGCAGAATTGTCTGCAGGTAAGAAGCTGCCACCATTGTCTCAATCATCCTAAATAATCATCTTAAATAAGAAGGGTTAAATTTGCCCTATTATTCCTTAACTCCAAGGTATCTGGAATGGGCTTCTCAAATGAAGTTTAAGAAACAAGCTTGCCTCCTTTAGGGGGCCATTTATCATAAGGCATCTGTAATATCCTTCCAGTTACAACTGACAATGCAAAATATCACAAATTGAAGCTTATATATTCTAACAATGCAAGATAAGTTATTAAATATCATTAACTGTTTTCAAGGTGGCATCCAGATTGCCAAAAGTCTGAGGTACACACACTTAATATGTATCACTTTTCTGGAATATTTTATTTTGAACTGTATTTATTAGGAGGAAGATCAGGTTCTTTAGAGGGCTGGAAACTTTCTAAAAGCTGACACAGCTATCAGAACATAAAATAGCCCTTAAAGTTATAATATTTCTTTCCTAATAATGACTTGACAATTTCCAATACCAATCTACTATCCCCACCACTACTGTGATTGCTACCACAGGTTCCTGTGCCCTCATTGCAAACTCACTTTATCAACTCAATTTAATATATCAACTCAATTTAATATAATAATTGGTCTTTATTTTCCTGTTGTACATCTTGATGTGGGACAATATACAAAATTATATAATAAATAAATCATGTAAGTGGGGGTAGGGAATCCATCTGATAAATCTCTGAACTGTCCTTTGCAACTTTTGTCATCTAACAACCAATCACTATGTATATAGAGTGGGTTGCCCATGATATGTTTTAAAATAAATAAAATAATCAGCCTTACTTCCAGCTGTGTTTTGATTATCTGGAAAGCAACAGGGAGGTTTTTAACTATAATTTTATTGCAAGTGCTTCAGAAACCAAGAATAAACTACATGCTGAGGTGATGGAAACTTGAGTGGCTTAAACAATTTTCAGGGAATTTAAAATGCAAGGTTTTTTTAATACAATTTGCTGTATGTGAAAGCTTTCTGTTGTGTTTCACATTGTGGAAGCAGACATTGTAAAACCCTGTTATGCTCACAGGACAACTTATAATATAAGAACTATGATTTTACTGCTTTAGATGCTGGGGAATGGGTGCCACTTATATGCACATTGAGTCAGGACCAAGGACAGCAACACATTCAAGCATAAGCACTATGTTTTGTCCACGGAACTTTGGATATTAACAGGATCATTTATATAGTTAGGTAACATTGTCGGGGTGTATCCACATGTTCATTTCAAATGTGCTGAGCAAACCCTACAACTCTCATAATTAACTTTAGAAACAATGGCTAGACTAGAGTAATATATTTCAGTGTAATCTACCAGCATAACAATTATATTCTTCCAGTTTGTTACTACAGAATTTCATTCAGCACTTCTTAATTTCTTTACCTATTTCTTTTCTCAAGAGTCACTGCATATGTTGCATTTCACATAGTTTATTATGCTGAGCACTGCATTCTCATTCTCTCTGTGTGTGTCTCTCCCTCTCTCTCTTTCTCTCCCTCTCCCTCTCCCTCCCTCCCCTTCTCTCTCTCCCTCTCTCTCCCCCAGATATCTTTTTACTGATATTTAATTTAGAATATGATGAGCTTCATTAGATCCTTGAGAAGATATTATACAGATCAGACTACATAAATTTTCTGCAAGAAAAGTATTGTCAATTCTTTCCTTTTTTTTCCCCCTTATGAAACTATAATCTTGTTTCAGAAACAGAGACAAAAAGGTACACAAATGAATTTTTCAATCACATTGAAACACTCTGGAAAGTACATAAATTGTTAGCAGACATTTAAATTATTTATCTGCCTTGTTACAGGTGCCACCATAAGTGTGATCATTGACATCAACATAAGCTTTTCAGTTATTATTTCTGCCTCCGTTGCAACCCTGTACACCTTAGTGGGAGGACTTTATTCAGTAGCCTACACTGATGTGGTACAGCTGTTCTGCATTTTCTTAGGACTGGTGAGTTTTTTGCATTTACTTTTCCATATATCATACCAAGGTGATTGTATTTTACACCAAGCAGAGGAAGAAGATGCTTCATGTCAATACAGATTACAAGAACATGCTGATTAATGTGTGGAAGAAAGGGAATATTAAGAGTCTATATTACTCTTGTCTTAACTATTGTTTCAGAATAAGCACCATAATTATAAATTGTGATTTAATATAAATCACAATTATAACCATAATTGTTATTTATATTAAAAAGGGATCAAATCTGAACATTGATTGAAATCAGTGGTGGTATTCTACTGGTTTGGTGAACCGGTAGTAAAAAATGCTACCATTCGGCCGAACCGGTAGTAAAAAAATAGCTACTGGTTCTGCTAAACCAGTATTTCTTTTTTTCCCCTCTGACAATCAGTTGTTCCAGGGGTGGGATTCAGTTTTTTTTACTACTGGTTCTGTGGGTGTGGCTTGGTGGGCATGGCAGGGGAAGGATACTGTAAAATCTCCAGTCAGAGATAGTATTTGCCGGTTCTCTGAACTACTCAAAATTTCCGCTACTGGTTCTCCAGAACTGGACAGAACCTGCTGAATACCACCTCTGAGTTGTTCTGACAATCAGCTGTGCTGGGATTCCCCTCGCTGTCTTACTGCTTCACCCAGGAGACTTCCCTGAACCCCAGGAGGCAAAAAAAAAAAAAAACGGAATGTTGGTGGGGTGCTGCAAAAAAAGCCATGCCCACCCAGTCACATGACCATGCCCACCTAGCCACTCCCACCTAGCCATGCCCACAGTACCAGTAGTAAAAATATTTGCATCCCACCCCTGATTGAAATCAATTGAAGAATTACTTCTGGCCACAGTATCTTTTCTGAGGGCACCATTTTTAGTGCGTAACAGGCATGTGATAACTACAGTTCTGCTCTCCAAACTTTGCTACTGCTTCTCCCTCTGTTCTTCCCTCCATTGTTCACACATTTAATATAGGAAGAGAATGCTTTCATTTAGCTCAAGACCAGAATTTTCTCCCTTCCACTCCATTGTATCCAGATTATTTCAGTAGGAAAAACTGAAAGCAAAATCCCAACCCCTCATTTAAATTTTGCTTATTCCAGTAAAACATACCTTCAGTACTCCCTCTCTTTGTGCACACAGAGGCAAACAGGTATCTACTTTCCATAGAGAAAAGATACCCTTCTTTGATGCAGAAGAAGGCATTGTGATGGAGGAAACCTTTGTTTGCCTTTGTTTATAGAAAATATATGCAAAGAAATAGTGTTCTCTACCTACTTTTGCACAAAAAAGGCAGAGATCCCTATCAGAGAATATACCTCTTCCAGAAAATAAAATAAATTTGCATGGCCACCCAACTTAGTTGCAGTGACTTTGGATGACTTACAGAAGTAAAACCCCAAATACAAAACTCAATAAACCCTCAGGTGGCAACAACCATTCCTCTAATATTGGCAGAATTGACACATTTTATTTCTTTATAACTTACATTTTCTTTCATTTATCCCATCCCTCCCTCAATTTCTCTTCCCTATGCTAGAAAAGACTTGTCTTCAACTTTAAATACATTGTCTGATCTTAACCTTATAGTTATCTGTTGCCTTATGGATCAGATTTAAATGTGACTGATCACATGTTTAAGAAGGCCTTTCAATAATAATATCAGATAGTCAGCATCCACTTAGCATCTATGTTAATTATATCCTGACAAAGATTCTTGGATCCAGTAGAATATATATAGTTCAGATCACTCTGCTAAACAAATAATTCCTTCAACACTGTCCAACTATTTACAAAATCTCCACTACTGTTACTGTTAATCTTCTCATCACCCTTTATCACCCATCCCCTCCCACTTGTGACTGTATGACTGTAACTTTGTCATTTGTATCCTTATGATTTATATTAACTGTTTCCTAGTATGATTGATTGCTTATTGTACCCTATGACTATTATTAAGTGTTGTAGCTTATGATTCTTGATTCTTGACTCTTGATTAATGTATCTTTTCTTTTATGTACACTGAGAGCATTTGCACCAAGACAGATTCCTTGTGTGTCCAATCACACTTGGCCAATAACGAATTCTATTCTATTTTATTCAGATATGAATTGTGGAGACCTTGGTGTTCTCTGAGCTTGCTATCTTGCTTGCAGTTGTTTCATTACTATAAAATATTTTCCAGCAAACTAGATGCCCATGCAAAACTTTATTTAAAAGTGTCTGATTATTCCAATACTATAGCACATAACACAAGCTATGAAAAGGATACATTAAAAACCATACATCAAAAACATCTTAGAAATAACAGACTATTACAACCAGGTGGCATTATGGTAGTTCACAAGCTAACTAAAACCCCTCAAACTATCTTAAGTAAACCAAAGGCCCAGTAGTCCAAGAACAAAAGAAACAGGATTCATCTACAACATAAAGTGTAAAGTCTGTAACAGCCATTATATAGGACAGACAGACAGAAGACTGGCAGAGCACATCCATGAATACCAACTAGCAAGCAGGAAATTCCTTCATTTCACAACACATGGATAGGCTCAACCACAGTTTCAACTGGAAAACTGTGAGGATCCTAGACCAATCTAAATGCAAAAACACTAGGGAATTCCTGGCAGTTTGTCATTCAGACAAATCAGTCATCAATAGACACACGGAGATAAATCAATAGGTACATAGAGATAAATTACATTTACATTCCATTCAAAAAAATACAATTAAAAAAAGCTAAGAAGGATCCTCTATAGCAGTCTAAACCCAATAAGCAGGGATTAACATGAAACAAACAATCAAGGGGAGGAACCGTCTAATCAAGAAACTGCCAAGGAAAAAAACCACACCCCACCAACAATGATAGCGTAAGCTGTTTATAAACAGGGAACAAAGCCCACTAGCACTGATGATGTTACCTAGTTGAGTGATAAACATCTGCAAGCAAACAACCAAGTTCAGAGAGTTTCAAAGACTTGACAAAGATGTGAAGTTACAAACGTTTACTTATTGTGTTCTTAAAGACGTGCCCAGTCACATCAGTAAGTGCAATGCAATGTAGACTTTGTTTGAGGAGTGTGTGCAAGAGAGTATATGTAGACAGATGTCTCTGTTTTCCGCACATACTACTTCCTTTTCATTCTACAGTTCCAACATGCCTGTATACACACACATATGCAGAGCTGAATACTGTTATAAAACTGGAGCTCAGTCTTCTGCTTAAGTAGGTTAAGCTACGTTCACTGATGCTTATTATCAAATAAATACAGCCAGGAGTTCCCAGTCCCAAGAACCAGGATGAGGCCATTGAATTTGTTCTGTATTCCTAGTATTGTATGTTCCCCTTTTAAGTAAGAGGCTATAGATTCATACCTTTTGTTCCTAAAACAGCCATTTTCATTCTCTGATCCAATTCATTCTAGAAATAGAATATGAATTCAAAATAGAAAATAGAATTCTCCTTTCCTTCACAAGAAGATAATGTGAGCAATATGTTTTCAGGAAAATAATTTCAGTTGCCTACAATTTCCCCCGAGTGATTAAAGGAAAGCCAGTTAAACAGAAAAGGATTGTTTAGGTTTTAGGTTCTGTCCTCTCACTGTCAGACACACACATAGTAGAATCAGAGAAAGGACCTTCTGCTACCAATTTTGAAACTTCCTGCCAAAGAAGATGACTTCAGTTCCATGCCTGTTGTCTTTCAGTCTCAAAGACCTTTAAAAAAGATATGATTCTGATACATAATCTCATTTGTTTGAAGGAGAAAGTTGCAGCCAGTGGGAACAATAAAGTGTTTATTTTCTCTGGATGTGTTTCTTTCCATACATTTTTAATTGGTATATTTTAATCTTTGAATGATCATATTTCCATTTTATAGTATTGTTACCAATCTTCTCTGTTAAGTTTGGTAGAAAGATAAGAAGAAATGTAAATAAAACTATTTCGGCATGTTCTTGCCTGCAAAATGTTTTGCAACTAAAAAATGACAAATGAAAAAGACAAAACGCAGAAATGTTTATGCCATACTGTCTGTTTCCTTTTTTTTTTTTTTACAGTGGATCAGCATCCCATTTGCCTTGGCCCATCCTGCAGTAACAAACATTGGTTACACAGCTGTGCATGAAGTATATCAAAAACCCTGGCTTGGAACCATTAAATCACCTGACATATGCAAATGGATTGACGATTTCTTCTTACTGGTGAGAAGGTTAAAATAAACCGCTTAAGGTTTATTTTCCAAACCTCTTAAATTACAAATTGTCTAATGCTGGGAGAGACAACCTAGATCCCTCCAGATGTTTTGGAGATCAACTCCAACCAACAAGGAATTGTGTTGGTTGTAATCCAAAATGATTGAACTGTACAATTATGTGCCCTAGCAAAATAACTTTGAACTATTGGACAAATAACCTTCTAAATTTATCTGTATGCTGAATTACCGTTATATGACATTGTGAAAAAGCAGAAGACCTCTCTATTGCAAGTGTCTTAGGAAGTCTTCTAATAGTGAGTATGATAGGATTCAGTAGATCTGCAAGAGAAGAGTGATTAGATAGATGCATATTTTAAAGATTGGATAAATGTGTTTAGAAAAAAAAACATTTAAAATGTTGAAGTAGGAAGGTATATTTCTGGGTTACAGAGCAGGATAGAAATATGTGAAGGAGCAGGATAGAAATTGGTTTAATAGATAAAATTCCCAATACAATTTCTGTAACACTTCTGAATTCCTTATGCAAAATTAACATAAAAATGATGCATCAGCAATTGGTTTTTAACCCAGTGAATGTTTAAAGCCAAACCAGCTTCTCTGTGGTTAAACAGTTATTTCTTGAGGTTTGCTGATCATGTCACTGGAGATCCCTTTCTGGAACTATTTTCTGTCCAGAAGAAAAGGAATTAGAATGTTTCTCAATGACAACTTTAAGATGTCTCAATTTTAATTCCCAGAATTTTGCGAGTAGAAGTCCACACATCTTAAAGTTGCTGAAGTTTAGAAGCACTGAATTAGAGACAAGCTAAGGATGAAGGAATTGTGGGGAAAAATGTGCAGCAACTTTCTTCTCTCCTGCTGCTTTGTTGAAATGTAACCCAAAGAATAATGGGATTTGGGGGAAAATCTAGCTTAAAGGGACAACTTTCTGGCTCGGCTTAAATATCATATTCCAAACTTTGGTCAGGAAGAGAATGTTTAAAGCACTTTTTTTTACTGCTGAAGGTATAGGTTTGGCTGCTAGGCAAATAGGTTCAATAAAGGAGCATGTTAGCTAAATGCGTTTTTGCTTGGATTCATGCTATTTGCCAGGAATGAATGACTGTAATGTTATTTATGATTATTTGTAGATGTTAGGAGGAATCCCATGGCAAGCCTATTTCCAGCGAGTCCTTTCTTCTTCATCAGCTATGTATGCACAAATGCTCTCTTTTCTGGCAGCTTTTGGATGTCTTGTAATGGCAATACCTTCAGTGCTTATTGGTGCCATTGGTGCATCAACAGGTACATCAACTACTTATTATAATAACAAATTAATGGTTCTGAGGGTTCAAGAAATGAGCCTCTACACAGTTTGAAAGTGAATATCTAGCAATAAATGAATATCCAGAGTAGAGATGTGTTATCTCAAAGCTGTAGCAACCTTACAATGTTTGCAATATATCAGTGCTATTTTCATCATTATGGTGTAGTCCCCAGTAGTATTAAAACAAATATGCTGTCCCAAACATTTTCAAAGAAGAATAGAATTCAGTTTGGAAAGGCCATTTGGGCAACTGATCTATTTAAATTTTAATTGTATCCATGATGTACTGTATAGTTGACCTTTATGAAACATGAATTAAATGCTTAGCCTAAAGCCTTTTAAAGTCTACTAGATTTCACAACTGCAAATTTGGCATAATACTAGCCAAATTTGGCATCTAAACCATAAATTTAAAACTTGTGAAGGTATATTTTGTATTTTGATTGTGAATATTGGCAAAGACCACAGAATTCAGCAATTAAATCCAACTTTTTATTTATTTATTTATTTAAAAAAACCCTGTTTTTAGAATTGGACAGAACAGATACCAGAATTGTAAAGGGAAGAGCTTTATCATGATCCAGTACATTAAATAAACATTCCTGTTAGATACATCTTGTATGTCTAAGATTCTTTAATTGGTGATCATGTTATAGATGTCAGATTGTTTATGAGCCATAACTACTCTGATTATTGATTTCTTTTTTCAGGTACAGGTCTATCCACTAGTACTGTAATTAGTGTATGTTTATGTTACAGCTTGGAATCAGACTGAATATCTTGGTGAAGACCCTAAAATGAAAAATGAAAGCGACATGATATTACCAATTGTCCTTCAACATCTTTGTCCAGTGTACATTTCGTTCTTCGGCCTTGGGGCAGTGTCTGCTGCTGTAATGTCTTCTGCTGACTCTTCCATTTTATCAGCAAGTTCTATGTTTGCACGAAATATATACCAGCTTTCATTTCGGCAAACTGTAAGGCTATATTATAAACACAGTATCATTTTGTAATGTTATAAGAGCTGTAGTTGGCAGTTGATGTTTTCATGTATATAGGAAGGAAAGAGTACCTTGAATCATTTGGTGTTCAATCTATGACAATCATTGAGAAGTGAAGGAATTATGCCCGCTTGCTTCTGATATTCTCAAACTTTTGGATGTTTTAGAAGCAAAAATCTGCCATAGTTTTTAATCTTCAAAGCTTAAAGGGAAAAAGCAATCCTATACCTTATACTGAACATGAGCTGCAATCTTATCTCTTAAAATTGATTGATGACTTGAATGTTAATGATTTATACAGGCAGATCTTTTCAATGAATTCTCATTGTACATTTCACGTTGAAAATTGTGAGATAGGCAGATATGCTCCAAAGAAGTGGTCTTTGCCTTGAAACCTACTTTATTTAATTATAAGTAACTGAGTAGGCAACTATGAATTAAGTAAAACATAGCCAGGTGAATAATTTGTTAAATAGAAGGAATAATATTGGAATTTAAATTTACAGGATTTTGACTAATGAAAGAGTAGCAAAGTGGAAACTTTGCCACACCTGGATAACTTACACTAAATGCAATGTTACCATGTATGAAGATGCAGTATTTAAAACAAAATTTTAAAAGTGCCTTTTTGACCTGAATGAGGTTGAAAACAATTCTCCTGCATGTATTCAAAGGAGTTTCCAGTCATTTGGATTTTCTTCTGCTGGCCACATTCACAATCAGAAAAATCATAGATAATTTTCCCAACAGTTTACAGACTGAAAAAGTTACATATAATATTCTCCTTCCAGGTTGTACAAGCAGAGCATAGTTTGCTATCTTGAGTTTTATATGTATAAAATTCCAGGATATATTACTGTTACTAATAATAATAATTCACACAACATCTACCTATCCTAGGTCCTTGGGAAGGACTTGATAGACAGACAAAAAAGGTCAAATCCATTCTAATCATAATCCAGATGACTGTGCGACCAACAATAATACTGTAATAATATTTTCCTATCTTTCAGGAAAAATTCATTTTATACCAGAATTGGTTGAAAGAACAGAACAGAATTGTGAAGGGAAGGGCATTATCATGATTCAGTATATTAAATCATTGTTAATGTTAGATATATCTTATATGTCTAAGCTTCTTTAATTACTGGTCAGGTTATAGATATCAGATTGCTTATGAGCCATAAGTATTCTAATTAACAACATTTTTTATCATTTTGAATTCATAAAGTTCTGTTGATACCTATGTAGTATATAAATATCTGTAATAGAAAGCAAAATAAAACTGTTCCTATATTTTACAGGCTTCAGACAACGAAATAGTTTGGGTCATGCGAATTACCATTTTTGTATTTGGAGCTGCAGCGACAGTGATGGCTCTGCTAGCTCAAACCATATATGGTCTGTGGTACCTCAGCTCTGACCTGGTTTACATCATCATCTTCCCCCAACTTTTATGTGTTCTTTTTATCAAAGGAACAAATACTTATGGCGCCATTGTAGGATACTTATTAGGGCTCCTACTTCGAATTACTGGTGGAGAGCCTTACCTATCCTTACAGCCTTTGATTTTCTATCCTGGTTGGTATCATGATGGTAGCGGATACGTCCAGAGATTTCCTTTTAAGACATTAGCTATGCTTACTTCTTTCTTTACAAACATTGCAGTGTCCTATCTAGCAAAATACTTATTTGAAAGTGGCACTTTACCACCCAAACTAGACTTCCTTGATGCTGTTGTTGCAAAGTACAGTAAAGAGAACATGGACAAGGCTACTCTTGTGAAAAGTGACAATATTGTTTTAAATGAACTGGTACCAGTGAACCCTCGACACACTTTGACTCTGAGCTCTACTTTTACAAATAAAGAGGCCTTCAGCGATATGGATTCAAGCCCAGAGGTATCCACGGCAGAGGAGAAATGACAACAGCCCAAATGAAGAGAAATACTGCTTTTTGCCTCACCCATAGTGCAACAGGGTATGCTGCTATGGGAAATTAAAAGTAGCTTGGGAAGAAATGGATGGAGACCAAAAAGAAAAAAGAAACCCACTACCATGCAGCTCTTTTAGTTTGTGTCTTGAAAGAGGAACAATTTGGATTAAACTCTTATACAGTATTATCAAAAACATGTTGGGTAGAATTATAATATATCTCATTCCACCACGGTATTTGAATGTCAATAAGAGAGAAAACGCAACATCCAGGAAAAGAAACACATTGGTTTCTTTAAAATTTGTATCACTAATTGGCACAGCTAGAAGTAATTTGCAAATTCAGAATCCCCATTTTCCCAGTTCTCCATCTGCTAACTGGCAGCTTTTATTTTGCACATCCTGGAACAAGATTGAGCTGCTGAACGTCAGCAGCATTCCCAGAGCTGCACCACTGAAAGTTAACTTCAAGCGTAAACATTTAGTAGTGAACATTTAGTCTTGGGCATTTTAGAAATAAGAAACCAAATGTTGTGTTAAGCTCCTAACATTTTAACATGCACATTTTAAACAAAATGTAATAACACAAAAGCCAATATTTAGCACTGCTATTTTAGTGACGTTGTTGGGGGGAAAAAATGAGACCATCAACTGCTGTTCTAGTTTATAGTTTGGATGGAATCTTCTGAAATAGAGGAACTCTTGAAATATATAATTAATTTGTGTGGCAAGTTTAATAGGAAAAATTATGTTGATTTTTTTTTAATCAAAAAAAGAATGGTCACAGACATTGTTCCCTTGCCTTCAAAAGTAGGAGGAGAAAGAAGTTCAACATCAGCTAGTACGTCCTGTCTGGTAGTAAGGAAGGAAAGAAACATACAGATTCTATGATCTCCAGCAATAAATCGTGCTCCTGAAATTAATAGATTTAACAAACATGTATATTTTATATTTCTTAAAGTAGAGTCAGGCCCTTGCAATTAATAAATTGAAATATTCTACTAATAACATTTTTCCTTCATGAAAATTAAGGCTTTTCTCTCAGCAGTTACCCCTTTATTAAGCTTGTACAAAATAATAGCCATGATGCAACCATCCTGGTTTTCAAGTAGTTATATCTAGAGCACCCTTGAGGTTTTTTAAAAATATTCAGTGCTCAAAGTGATCTGGGAAGAAATTAAAAGGGGTTTTTAGCACCTCTCTTCAGCATTTTCTATCATTAAAAGTCATTTTTTTAAAAAGCTAGCTGGTTAATGCTTTCCAAGCATGCTAGTTTTAAATATGCAGAGTTTATTTTATGTATAACACTATTCAAACTTTTGATAACCCTTTTGTCATCTGAAATGATATTTCTTGGCAGCAGTTTAATCACCTGGATTTTCTGCTTCTTTTTTTCATTGTGGAACATTGCTAGGTAGCCAACTGCTTGATTAGACTACAAGGTTGACCTTGTGTCAAAATCATAGCTTTGTATAACATCTAACAATGTGGATTCAGTGTGTTTATATGAGTGCCTCACATATAACCTTTTGTAGTCAGTGTCAATATAAGTCTTGGTAAATTGCTATCATGCATGCATTCACCTAATTATATCCATGTTTTGTGCATTATTTCCAAAGCCGTTTTAATTTGCCTTTTGGGAAGCAAGAACACATCCACCCACCAGTATCTAGCTACAGAGGTGGGAAACTATGGCCCTTTTATGACTTGTGGACTTCCAGAATTCCTGAGCCAGCAGGAATTCTAGGAGTTGAAGTCCACAAGTCATAAAAGGGCCATAGTTCCACATCTCTGATCTACAGTGGTCAATCAATGCAAAAGTAAAAAATAAAAACCTGCATGGTTGTTAACACTGTCTTTTTTTATTCTCAGATACAATAAAAAAGAGTGAATTGTTATTTTTAATTTGTGTTCCACACTAAACTCTGATCCATAAAACTATAGTTTTGTATATTGCATGTGCTACTAATGTGCTCAGCCATTATGGAATATTTTCTTGAATAACATTTCCTTTCTCCTCAATAGCAGAGGGAAACAGAGAAATGCTGTCACATTACTGAGATCCAGTACACGCCAAAGATTTTCTTCATTAGCTGATTACATTTATTCCCTCTGCTGCTTTTCCATAACTAGTGACTTTTTTCCGTTCATTGGATGTATCAAGTCATTCTCTCTGCATTATTTTTGCTTCTCTTGTAGACCAATACCAATGCAGCAAAAATTCTTTGATTTGTAGTAAAGAAATTAGTTTTGGTCAGAATATAATTTTTATTGAAATGTGAATTATACATTAGATAATCCATCAAAAGTTAATTAAATATCTTAATATGTAATATTCTTCTCTCAGCAGTCAAAAAATTTTACAGCAATAATTTGAATTGAGAATTCAATCTGAGAGGAAAAGCTGGAAAGATGGCTTGTATTCTTGAAAGTGAAAATTACTAAGGATAATCAGAAACATTTTATGCTATTCACAAATAACTAAATCATCAAAAGAATGATAATTTTCAGTGAGTTATAAAATTAGAAGAGATTCATGGACTCCATTATTTCCCTAAGCTGCTGCCATTTTTCCATTACTTTCCTGCGGAATGAAGTATTTTCCAAGTGGAGTCTAGATAGAAAATGGCTGGTACTATTATATGAGCATTGCTGAATCACGGCATTAGAGAAACAAAGAGACATCCTATTGGCTCCAGTAGAATTAACATCATAGCAAAATAGGCAGTGCATGTGTTTAAAAAAAAACATAAAAGGAAACCAAATTAATTTTACCCGTAAATTTAAATGCTTAAATTAATCCTAAAATTGTATATGTATAAATACCCTTGGTAGTCTATTAAAAGGCATTTTAAAATTGAGGGAGGAGAGGGATAGTAAACTAACCAATTACATATTTTGATTAAAATCTGTAAATTTGTGGAAACTACAGTTTAAATTGCTGCTAAAAGAAAAAAAATCATCAGGATTTTGAATATTTACATTTTTCACCAGTTTTTAAAAGGTTAATTTACAATCAATATGCAAATTTTCTTTAATACTAATCTAATACATATAAGATAACAAATTCAATTGGCTCTATTTATATTCAATTTTTTTTAAACCTGTAATTTCATTTCTGTCTATGAACTGAATCATTATTGGCCAACTGTGTCCAACAAACATCCTCACCATATGTTCTGTTGGTTTCGAAAAATATAGCCTTATTGCGAAGCTTATCAAATTAAACAAATTATAAATGCCCAGAGATTGCTACAAGCCATGGATTGTTACAAGCCATAGATGGGCATTTCAACATGTTGGTTATGTATTTAACCAGTGAAGCTAGTTAATTGTATTACTTCCACTCCTGTACTGCTGGACATGGGAAAATGGTAGGACAAGAAATAAAATTTATCAAATACTATAGAAGCATGACCTGATTTTACAAAAGAAAAGATGCATGAATCTCTTATTGTATTTCTCTCCTCACTTAAATTAGCTCCAGTAATCTTCCATTAGTTACAGAGGGAGAAATGTAAAATTTCTCTATTTTTATTTTCCTTTACCAAAGCTAATTACATGATTGATATACAGTATACTGTCATGCGTTTTTTAAAATAATATTTATTTTGGATTTTTAAAAAATCAACAATAGTTTTTCAGTGCAACATGTGGGTTATTCCTGACTGTATCCAGTTAACAAAATATTTTTTAGGTGTAAAGGTCAATATTCCAAAGTATTCCTTTCTTTCCCTTTATGTGTGTGTATGTGTGTGTGTGTGTGTGTGTCGAGATTTCCTGAAGGGTATTCTGCAAGCTGTATTGTTACAACTTCTAATATTAATTTATGCAAATATGTATTTCTAGGAGTTAGTAATACTGTATATACATGTTGCTTTTAAATATTTATATTTTGCATCTTGCAGAACCCAGGTAGCACTTCATAGACAACAGCAGATCCATATTTCATATTTAAGTTTTATGATCATCTTCCTAAATATCATTTTCAGATTTCAAGATAAGAAAGAAGAACATATTGTGAATTCATCACACAATACTGCATTGTAGAATAGGATAAACCAAATTTGTGTATAGAAAGGCTCAATGTTTGAAATGTCCTGACTGATCTCGTAAAGGAAATGATTCAGCATATTATTCACACTTCTCACTTAATATATTTTATCAGCATCTATTATTGCACTAGATATTTTTAGGAGAAACATCTCATCAAAATGTCCAAGCAGAATTTTCCATTAAAAAAACACTGCAATCTTTATGATCCTTATTCCATATCTATGATCATTGAAACAATACAAAGAGTCACAGAAACAAAGTAATGTTAAACACTGGGTTATTTTTTCATGTGATGGAAAAGTCTGTAACTTGTGCTGGTAGCTGACCATCATTCTATATCGTACATGCTCTCAATTCACCCAGGCATAAAAACTCAGAGGTTTAACAGAAAAACAGAGGGAGCAAACAAAATTCTATTAAGCCTATGAACTTTTTCTATGTTGGCCTTGTACTCATAAGATTGGATCATGTCCTTAAACTTTTCATTAGCATTATTTCTATATTTATTGATGGAAAATTGTCATGATTCTGATGTGGCTGTTAATTCTAGCAAAACTGAAAAGCTATTTTTGCTCCAGGACTGCAGTACCTCTTGATACTTCTGATTCAAACACGAAACAGGTAAAATACTCTATTAAAAGACTTCTTCAGATCAAAATAGCATCAGAAATGAAAATAAGCTGCCATTTGCTCATTTTACTTACCATGAAACTCCAGAATGAGTTCATTGTAGCTGCTCACGGTAGTACAAAACTTGAAGTTCCAAGGCTTTGCTTACTTAACAATAGTAACAAAAGTAGGTAAAATCATCCTGTTGTAACTCCTGTTACATAGCTCCAATGCTTAGGGAGGTAATTCTAAGTAAGCTTTAAAAAAAATACTTCGTTTCATTAGCGACAAAACTGGTCATTCTTATGTTATGAATATTATGAAGACTGAAATGAATGTAAACTTGAAAGATATTAATCAAATACTTTTAACAGTTTGAATTTTAGTTATTTATTTTCATAGAGTGACCATTAATATTTAATAAAATATTAAAACATTTAATATTTTAAGTCATAGGCAGAAACATGGTCAATTACCTGTTTACACTTTGTGCTGATTTGATCCAGTAAAATGTGTCAGTATATAATTGTAAGTCTGCTATTTAAACAGGGTAATAGTTATAGTTATTATTTATTAATGTATATTATATATAAATATATATTGTCTGTCATAAATATATTTTAAAAATGTTTAACTCAAATAAGGGTTCCGCTGTCAATATCTTGGTTTCTCTCTGCATGTACAGCAGTATATTAATATCCAGAAATTCAGGAAAAAATATCAGATGTTGTCTACTTTGGCTTCATTTTTGTCTAACTATTTAAAAATATACACATTTATTTTAACATTAAGCAGTGTGCACTGTGTATGATTTCTACAATGCAATATATTGAACTAAATTGCTCTATTGGTAAAAATTTGCAAAGTTATTAGGATGTGATTATTGCTAATTTTTCAGAATGTATCCCAAATAGGTCTCACAACTTACAACAGATATTTCATTTCAAAAAGAGAACCCCCTAAAATTACCATCTTCATCAAGATTATTTTGTAATCTTACAGAATCCAGTAAAATATCTTAGGTTGCAAAAATAATAGTAATTATTATTTTCTCAAGGATATTTAATACAATATTCATCCCTAAGCCAGGAACCTGAACAAACCAGTTATAACATTCTAACCGCACTTCTCTTTAGACATACAATGAATAACCAGGGTTCTTTGCCAAGTACATGGAAGCAGCAGCCTAACTTTTTTCCTGAAGTTATTTTGGAGAAGTTCAACTATTTAACTGTATTAACAAATTGATATGTTACTGAGACTATTTTGCACACATGTATTTGTATCTGTATGTAAATAATCTAATAATCTAATCAGGCATGAGGAAACAACCTCATGCTGAGGAATATCTTAGCAAATATGTAAGGCTGGTACCAGAAATCTGAACAAATACCTAATGATGTTATTCAGAAAGACAAGACATTGCACATGGCACTGGACCTTCAGGATGAAATTGGAAGATAGGGATTTAAGAAATTTTTCAGCAACATTGTAGCGACCACCATTGTTGTGAAGCACCTCCTCGGCACAGGAAAACGTAAATAGGCATATAATACATAAAGTGTTCAAACTTATTTAAGCTAAAGAATTCTTTACCTCAGTGACAGTTTGGTGGTGCAATCAATGACTCAAAAGCAAGATATTTTCCTTTAGGATTGATGAAGTTAATATTGCATAACATTAAATTTACCCCATCCAATTTTGCCTCAGCTGTTTAAGAGACTATTCTTCCTTTTCTTATTAATACAAATATCCCTAGCACCCACTTTCACCCCAGAAACTATGTTAGTAACAAAGTCTAAAAGCCTAGTAGTAAAAAGGTTTACATATTACATATTACCAAATAGGATATTTACATGTCTTACATTTGCATATTACATATTACCAAATATAATTGAAATGGTAGAGAAAGAAGCAAATCCTGTGCTAATCTGTTATAGGTCTTATTTATCATGCTCAGTCAACAGGAAAATCTAGACAGTAAGACTGATACGCGATGACCTGCTATAAATAAGTAATATGAAGAAAATTGTTTATCCAACCAATTATTCTTCCACTGGTCTTGGCTAAACATTCTCATACATTTTTAGCCAATGCCCTATAAGTACGTATCTCCATTATATAACAAGCAAAAGAACTGAATCATGGCTAGATTTTATGGTAGTTCTACGACTAAGCCTGAGGTGAAGCATAAATGTTACATGCAGGGGTGGGATTCAAATTTCTTAACAACTGGTTCTGTGGGTGTGGCCTAATTTGTGGGTGTGGCTTGGTGGTTATGTGACTGGGTGGGCATGGCTTGTATGTAAATATTATAAATATTTCTGTAAATATTGAATTTTTTATTAAAAAAGAGCAACTTTTACCCAAAATCAGGCAAAGCAGGCAGGCAGATTGAGTTGCTCACATAATCACAGATTCACTCAGAGATCTATCTTTCTGCAATCTGCTACCCGAGTCTGTCTCATAAAATATTCTAGCAAGCAAACTCAGAAAATTAACTCAGAACACACTATGTATGTAAATATTGAATTTTTTATCTAAAAAAAGAGCAACTTATACCCAAAATCAGGCAAAGCAGGCAGGCAGATTGAGTTGCTCATAGAATCACAGATTCACTCAGAGATCTACCTTTCTGCAATCTGCTACTTGAGTCTGCACTGAAAAATAGAAGCTTCAGTCCTAAGGAAGGTTCAGCTCTGCTTTTAGATTAGCTCGAAAGCAAGAAACCCAACGATTTCCAACTTTTTAGCTAATCTAAATCTCCTGGGACAGCAGAACAGCTGATGGTTGGGGAGGGGAAAGGGAAAAATAGCAACTTACCAAATGCAAGCAAATTTGCCAGGTAAGGAGTGACTGGGTGGGTAGGGGAGGGGCCAGCCAGTGGCATGTGATTTGCCGGTTCTCCGAACTGTGCAGAATCATAACAACTGGTTCTATAGAACTGGTCCGACCAGGTAGACTCCCACCCCTGGTTACATATTTCTGGCTCACAGATCAGGCACTTTAACCAAAACCTACGCATTTTCCAACCTCTCAGTGTACAGTTTACATCACACAAACAAACAAACAAATCTGTCATCTCACAGGCCCAAATCTAACCTGGCTAACTTGCCTTTGAAAATCATCTTGCCAGTTCTTAGGACAGTGATGAACATGCCCTAAATAATACTAGATAATTTGGTCTAGTCATTCTTTTCATTTAATGTCCCAAATATTAAGCTGAGGACATTGTGGGAATTAAAAAGCTTCATTTGCCTGGAGATCCAGACCAAAATTCAGAGAAGGTCAAAATTACAATATCTAATAAGCAACAATGGAAATTAAACTATATCTTCTTATTTCATACCTTTTTCTTACTACATGTTTTATTACTACATATTCTATAATCATCTTCATTTAACGACCCCATAACCCCTTGTGGGATGGAGTCTGGGCAACTGAATGGAGCTAGCGGAGTGTTTTAATGGCCGGATGCCCTTCCTGTCACCAATGTGTTTTGTTCAGCAGATATATTCTCAGTGTGCCCAGAGAGAGATATATCTGCCTCTACCTAGAATGGAACTCACAGCCTCCTGATTGTGAAGTGAGAGCTCTACCTCTAGGCCATCACATCACTCATACTACATGTTCTATAATGCAAACTAAATTTAAATATGTCTGCCCTGTCTCACTCACACATGCACACACTACAAGGATTTGAAATCTTTATTGAGACTTCACCAGCCATGAACCAGAGCAAGATCCAATGAATTCAGTTTCCCATGTCATGAAAAATATAAAGCAAGTCCAGGAAAGACAAATTCTCAGTCCAAAACACAAATCCCACAAAACAAAATGAATTCCAAAGCCCACCAGGCAACATCTAAAATCCAGACACAGAACCAAAGACGAAGTTCCAAAGCAACATATACAATGGCTGAACAAAGACACAATTTGAAATGGAAGAGTTGTTCTCAATATCACTCTGTTCCGCTTGCAAGGATAAATAGCTATCAGACAGAGCAACTCATTAGGAGGGAAAGCCTCCTCCTCACGAGTAGCTTCACTGACCTCCATTGCACCTCTCCCCTCTTGGCCCTGTGTGCTCTAGGACCAGGCAGAGGAGGAAGTTCCTCCTCATCCCTGCTCATCAATTGTACTATGTCCCTTTTCCACCCTCTACTTCTGGCTGGCCTTCCAAGGCTCTTGGCTGCAGCTGCAGTTCTGACTTTCCATTGTCAGCCAGCTGTTCATCCAAGCACTCCTGTGGCCCTTTTGAAGTTCCTGGTATCTCCAACTCTACTTTATCCATCCACTCCTGAATCAGAGTTCTCCTCTTCTCCTAGATGATCTGCCACATTCCGCTCCCAAGTTCCTGTAGTAGGCACTTCCTTGTTGACTAAGCCCACTTCAGTACCATCCATTACAATATTCCCCCCAAGCATGACCCATCCCCCTAGGTCACCCTGCAGACCAGGTTTCTGTCTGAGGTGAAATTTGGAAGTGGAATTGAGGGGCCAGGCATAATGTAAATCCTCTTAAAAACTGATGTAAGATTTGCAGCTCCTGAAGGAAGTCCTGAAGGATGGCACAAGTGAGTCAGACATGGTCAGGAGAAACAGGTATGGGGAAAAACCACAGTTGGTCAGAAATGGAGTCATCTGTGTGGATGCATGCTGTGGATTGTTGTGTGCAAATTCAGCCATCGCCTACAGATCCACTCAATCATCTTGCTAGAAGTTGGTAAAAGGAATGTAAGTACTGCTTCAGCACTGCATTCATTCCTTTTATGCCTCCATCAGTCTCTAGATGATGCATCAAGGTTAGGAATGCTTTCAGGCTGGCTAGGAGCACCCAGCAAACTTGGCCCATAAAACGGATCTCCAAGTCTGTCACATTCTCCAAATTCCATGTGGAATGATTAGCTCATTTTTGCAGTCAACCAAACTTTCCAAAGTTCAGCAGTAACTCTTAACTAACATTTCTCCTTTTAAAAAGTTTTATATATAGGGTTACAGTATTGCTTCTTTTATGAATAATTTATGGGTGTTGGACTACTCCAGGAAGATGAAATCTATGACAAATTCACATTCAGCCAGGAAAGCTCACTTACATTCACAATGTTACAGCCTGACTAATGTTATAGGGTTGTGGTGGGAATAAAACTAGAAGGGAAAATGCTTTCAATTCAGAGAGGAAAAAAAGAATATAACTCTAAAATTAATATAACAAGCAACAATGTTGATTGGGTTTCACAATCAACTTAGATATCACAGAATGGACAAAACCTTACTCCTCAGCATTTTGTTAAGTCTGCTTACAAATAATCCTTTATGATGTGCAAGATGCTGATGGCCAGGATTATTATTATTTTTTGCAGTTGCAAACTGTAAGTGCCCCTAGACAAATATTTCTCCATGGGGCTGTTGAGAAGCAAAGCCTTAATAAGATAATAACTTATAAACACAGAAAACCTGCCTGGGGTCAGACAACCAAATGGAAAGACATCCTACAATTGCATTTCTTTTCAAGTATACTTTCCAAAGTTCAGCTATGCTTGTTTTTTTATTTCAGCCAGACAATGAAACATGCACCAAAGACTGGATGAGAGAAAAGTTCCATCAGCCAAGAGTGAAAAATTATTCTGCACCAGTGGCTAGGATCGTATTTGCTAAAAACTGGAAAAATGAGAAAATACCAACACAGGAGGAAGTTATTAAGAAAATAATGGAATGTGCTGAAATGAGTAGATTGACATTTGAAATCAGAGAACAAGAAGATAAACAATTTTATAAAATTTGGGATCTATTCTATCAATGGTTAGACAATAAAAATGGTAATGAAATATGTAGATTTTTAGAACATAATGAATATATAAAGATGTATTTTTTAATTATATCTACAAAATGATTATAGGATAGATTTGAGATGGAAATATGAACTGTCATAAAATAAATTAAGTAAAATATTGATTATTTTGTAAAACATGAATGAATAATAGTATAGTCAAATGACTGATTAACAATGATGTTAATGTATTTAGGAATATTTGATTGACAATATGAGAACATATACAATGTAATTCTAATTGAAGACTATGAAGTGGAAGCACAAAACAATTTTTAAACCAACCGACACACTGTACATACATATATGGAAGATGGTTTGATCTTTTTATGTTGTGTTTGTTTATGTTTGCCTTTAAAAAAAACAATAAAACTTTTTTTAAAAAATTCTGCAGGACTTCAGCGGGGATGCTGACTTGTAGAGATGAGTCTCTTATTGCTGCTAAGATGCTTTTTAGTTACTTACTTAATAGCAATAAAAGCCAAGATATGATCACATGTATTCTGTTGGCTATTTATTATACATTCATTTTCCCTCTCTCAGCCTGAAGTGCAGTGACGTTCAGCTTCAGTAAGACTGTCAAAATATTGATGTTCCTTCATGATCTTTTCACACTGAATAAACAGAATTGCTATTCTTTGAGGATTTTGTTAAATTAATCTTGCTATGTTTGCTGAAAGATATACATCTCATGGGGTAGTTTTGATATTATTTCTTGGATTATTTAATGTGATGCATGAAATGAACATTACATATAGAAATAAGGCTGGATCCAAGAAAAAGGCACACCTCCACTCTTCTTCTCCAGTCTCTTTGGTTCAGTGATGGGATTCACAGACTCTTTCTGAGCAAAACTACATTCTCAAACTGTTTATGCCAACTTTTCCTTTTGGGGAAACACTGCCTTAGTAAATTATACTAATCTATACTAATTGAAGGCCACCTGCCCTTTCTTGATGTTTCTTGATGTATTAGACTCTATTTCCCATCATTCCTATGACTCCCAAAAGCCTCATCATCTTAAATAGAGAAAGCATATATGCTGAACAGCCATGCAACTTTTACTCAATAGCATTAGAACTTTCAGAAGGATAGATCCAACTGTTAACAAAGGAGATGTCCTTCACCAATATCAAATATGAAACTTCATGTGTGATAATATTGTCACATATGCTTCTTGTTTTTCAACTCATTTGCTTATGCTATTAAGTCAACTGAACATGCAATATCTTTTACTCACATCATATACAATATGTTCTTCTCAAGTGTTCAGCTTTAGCAAAAGAACCTCATGAGCGTGAATTGATCTACCTAGTTAAGCACTCTTGATCTCACTGGTTAGACTTTTTTTTTTGCTAGCTTAGCCCAGTCCAGCTCAGAAATGATGAATGCAAAGAATAGGGTTATGACTGGCTACAAAATCCAGATATTAGATGGCAGAAAACAGATACATAATACTTTAATTTATTGTCTTTTGGTTGGTAGCACAGTCAGCCAGATGTGGCAAGTTTATCCATCTACTGAATCCTTCCCAAGGACCTGGAATAGGCAGATGTTGTTTGATGGGATGTAAATTCAAGCTGCCTTTTGTAAGTAATTGATGGTGATTTTGTCAATGCCATTGCTTGCTTTAGAATAGTACCCAAGGGACTTATTACCGCTGATACTATCTTTGCATTCTTTTGCCACAGTCATTTTATTTCTATTTGCGGGTCTTTTTATTTGTGATTTTCTCCAATTCTATTCTGCTCTCTCCATATTCTGCAAAATCCATTATCCAGATATTTTGTTTTCCTTATCAAAAATTGTTAAGCCTGAGGTGTTATGTTTTAGCATTTTTATTATATACTGTACATAATAATGTGAAATCACAGCTGCCAGTTCTTTAGACTGTGCCTTCATAGACACTGAAGTCCTCCCAAGAATATAGGTTGTTGTAATGTATCAGTACAGTATACGTGCAGATTCAGCAACATTGCCTTTTGTAATTGACAGATGGAAATTTTGTCAATATGTAGATTTTCTAAGTGCTGTCCAGTATACCATAATTTTTAAACTTTGATTTTCATATCCTGACACTTGGTAATCTTTTTCTGTAATCTTCTACTCTACTTAATCTCCTGTATTGCCATTTCAATTGAACCATAGTTAAATCTGGGGTATTTTATGCTAAGGCTTTATCAGTTTGCATTAGGAAATCCCACAATATTTTAATCTATTCATTTTGACTACTTTTTCAACTCTATGTTCTCACCAATTTTTCACTACTGGCACATAAATTTTACAGATGTTCCAGTGAATTATTTTGGTAATATATTATATTGTTGTATGTGATCAGTTTGTGCAATCTTTTTACATGTGCTGAGCATATGATATACTATTTCTTTCGCTTCTGTGCACAATCTGCATTTTGAATCATTTGAGGATTTTTCAATTCTGTCCATGATTACATCAGTTCTTCATAGACTGACTCTTTTCTCAGAAAATAACATCAATCTATTTTCAGACATGTGGGGAAACTCCACATTAACATAAGATTTCATGTAGCAAGGACTACTCTGTTTTCATGACCCAAACTCTGATATTCAGAATACATGAGGGTATTGTGTAGCACTATGTATATACTAAAAGAGTTGTAATATACACCAAATACACCAGAGGTACAGTTCTGTTTGATATTATGCTTTTGAAATCTAATAAACAGCTGTACTTATTAAATGAACACATGTTTTGCTATCTGCAAGTGGCAAATTGCCTTGACTTAATATTGGGTCTTTCGTGTCAAATTCTGCAATATTCTATTAGAACCTCTTCGGTTTATACTAAGTTCTAAATCAAGGCTTGAAAGCACTTCTAGGGAGTTGAGCATTCTCATTAAATGTCTAAAATGACCCTACTGGCTGATTAACAATTTAAATCACCAAACACTGCGCAGTGTCTGATCTGTCAAGTGACAGCCTTTTAGGCTCCAGTAACAAATGTGCATTTTTATTAGAAGTAATGATTCTAAGAAACAAGGAAGTCCTTCCACTGAATGTATTCCATAGTGTCCTATTTTCTCTTGCCTTTCATAATAATAATACCATATTGTTTCAGAATATCATCTTCCAAGATAAATTGTCTATTTGATTTTTATTGTTAGATCTAAATCCCACCCTTCTGTGATGACCCGGGGCATGGCACAAAGGCAACACAGATAATCAGTAAGATAATCAGTGACATGACACCTTCATTCAGGAATGCAGAACAGTGTATACATAGCTCTCTCCTCCCATTTTTACCAAGGTACATTTTTGATATCAGGTCTGAAATGCTGCACATCCTGTTCAGGTGTAGTTGTCAATGAGGGTTGTAGCTAATTTTATATTACTATTGAAGATGTGTTCTGGGAAGGTTGAACAACGAACATTAAGAATATATGCCAAAAACATATCCGTTTGCAAAGTCACCCAAGGCAGGAATGTCAACTCAACTTCCCAGTTAAAGTAAGTAGGCACTTATATCAGGTAGAAATGATATAGGGAGATACTGATGTCAGTGACAACCAATGAAGATGTCATTTAATGCTGCACAGGAAAAGGCAATGGATGATTATGTTTTTATTAAGAGCAACATATCGATAGAAAATACAAAATAATTGGCAGTACAGTAGCACTTAATGCGTCCCTCAGGTCAGATCGCACAACATGCTTCTGAGGTAGAATTTAGGATTTTTCAAAGTACTAATGGTGTTTATGGTATAGCTAGAGTAAAGCCTTTGTCTAATAGCTGAAGTTGCAACACAGGGAAACAAATCTGAAACGGCAAATAGAATTACAGTGGTAACATGGAATATAAAAACAAGAATATGGGAAAGTTCAACATAGTGAAAGTTAAAGAGGACAATCAGCAGCAAGATGGTTGGACTTGATTGCAGCAACAATAGGTGTATCATTGCAGGTTCTGTGGGTCAGGTTTGGGACATATAGTTCTGGAAAAATAATATGTGCGGTATGTCACTAACAGTCGACTCTGGCGACACATAATCATCCATCAATATATTTTATCTAATGTATATTTGTCACATTCTTACACAGGAGTAGGAGAAGGAAAACTCAAGTCAATCAAATCTGACTTTGTAAACCTTTCTAATCACCTTGGGTTTACCGGCAGCACAAGAATATCAGTCTGAGGTATTTATAGCATGAATACCCGATTCTATCTCAGAGCCCACAGGTGAATGGCTCCACAGGTCATTCTATAGAATGCTAGTATCCATGCTGCATGGTTATTTTCAAAATTTCTACTTGTGACAACAATGGCAATCAAATAAAATTAATTTGTGTTCAGTTTTATGCAGAAATGATTTATTGATTGTTCATCAAACCGCTGCTGCTGCATTCCATGATTTATTTCAAGTTCTACTATTGTTTTCTCCTTAGAAAGTAGACAGTTGAGACTATGAAATAAATGTTATACACAGATTACTCCCAATGAGTAATCTTTTATTTTGGTACCAAATGTCATGACAGACAGTGAATCTTATGCATGTTATTTTGGCCAGGAAGTAGAAAGTTTCAGTTTTTAGTAACAAAAAAACCGAAACATTTGAGCTTCAATGCAAAGCATTCCATACTTGAGTTAGCTAGTATTGTTGATAATTTATTTCATAAATTCATAGAATGCAAAGCTAAATAATGAAATAGAATAATAAAATTATTTCCCTATTATAAAGAAACCACAAATAGTTACTTAAAATCTGATACAGAAATTCGAAGAAACTTGATTTTTTATACAGTAGGTGATCTTTCTAAGTTGGTCCACAAAATTTATATCAAAGTTTCATAATTTCATCAATCTATCATATAGTATCTGTGGTTCTTCTGTCTTTTACATTGACATAAAATCTATTGGAAAAACTACCCTTTTAGAGAAATGCTGACATGATAAATAGGGCTGTTGCTGTCATTGCCAAACTCATTGGGAGTATTCAGGATTTTTGGAGTATAAGATTGAGTAACTTTTTCTGGTTCAAGAGTTACATTAAACAATGGCTCTCTTCTGAAAGTTGAGGTGGAGTCAGAACAAAGAAGGGGGTGAGGACTGAACTAAAATAAAATATAAAATAATCCAAAGTAAATTTAATCTAAATTTAAATATTATAATTAATACAATTACCCTGATGTATTTAATTTTTGCACATAATAGTTAATTCAAAACCTCAATTCAATTGCAACTGTTAGAGAGACTCTCAGATTTGAGAACCAAATGTGACCAAAGTCCACAAATCATGCATTTAGTACAAAGTGTTAAAAACATTCTGTGTGTTCAATAAAAAGCCCAACCAAATAAAATCTGCACAGAATGCCTGACCTGGAAATTCTGGAAGTCTCAATCCACAGAAATCTACTGCGTGCCCAGTTGGAGAAATTAAGTTGAACCAGATATATAAAAACCAAGAAAGGAAGGAAGCATTGATTCTGTTCCACTCATGGTCAGTTACATGGACAGTACAGAAAGGCTGCTAAATCTGGGTCTGGTACCACTTCTCCATCTGAGTCAATTAATTTTTGGACTCTGAATTAAGGGATTAGAGGGTTGTAAAGGGGAAGTTTTTTGCTCTAGAGGAAACCATGAAAATAAGTTGAACAGGTTTTCTCTAAAGTTGTGTGAGCAAACAGTTGGGAGTACACAAATTGGAAGCTCTACCATTATTGGCTCCTGGATTGTCTCCCTTTTTTCCCCAAAACAAGTCACGTGGCTCCCTTCTGTTTTTAGGGCAATTGGAGGGGCAGCTTTATAATTCCTCCTTCAAGGTCACTCTTTTTCTCCCTTGTTGCTAAAGCAAATAAAGCAAAGAATGGTGGAAGGCAAAGAGTGGAATAATGTCTAGACCCTGAATTTTCCTCTTTTTTTTCATATTGGAGGCATGGAATCCCCAAATCCCTGATCAAAAAGTAAAGCTCTAAGAACTGAAAATTGTCAGTTGATATATAGTATACCAAAGCCTGAAACATGGGCTCAGCAGGACCAAGAGGGAATATGTATCAATCCCCTGATCAGCCATTCAGCTAGAAAATTGTAATCACTTTGATGAGTTATACACTGCATAAGCATTGTGTGAGTCTTGCAGCTTCAGCTATTTTTGGTTCCATTGCTTTCTGAGCAAATGATGGGGTCTAATTTGCTAATAGAAATATTTTTAGAAATCAAATCAGTTGACTTTATAAAGAAAATGGATTACATTATTAATGCTGTTGGGCAACAGTCTTAAACAACAGTTTAATCAACAACAAAAGTCCCAATGTGCAATATAGACCATTTATATATTTAAAATAAGCCTGTAGAAAAACCTGCATAATTCTTTGTGATTCTCTTTGTTCAGTAATTGCACTTAGATTGATGCTGGCATTATCCATTGTGATTCAATGAATTATTGACATTCATGAAAACTATTTTTCATTAATTTCTTGCTATTAATTATAAGACAATGAGTCCTATTAGGAGGAAAAGTATTTCTGGCACATTATTAAATTCCGTGCTCAGTCTTATTGTTCAGCATTAGCTTAGATATAATATAAGATCATCCCACTACCCAAAGCATGAATAATCAGCTTTATTTGCTGTAGGCAAAGTGAAAAGATATACCCTGGTGTTCTGCATTTGTAATAGCAATTAACAAAAAAAAAGCACATTTTAAAAATTAACTCTAGAGAAAAAATAATTACTACAAATAATCACCTTCTATCATAGTGCCATAGAGTTTGACTTTCTATCCCTTCCTATGCAATATCTGCATGAAGCACTGAATAAGGTCACCCACTGGTTTGGGTTTGATACCATCAGCCACCTAAGTGAGTGTCAAGTTTCTGTCCCAGTACCTGGAGACTGTGTGGATTTGGATGAGGAAAAAGAATCCTGAACTCGGTCCTATTAAATTTGAATGCTATGGATGTTAGGATAACCTATATTTGTGGATATTCCATCTTTAACCTTAAATGGGTTTATTGCCCATTAAAGAGTGATGCACAATCTGGAGGAAGTCTTCCTGGGCTCACAGCTTTTCCTCAGTGGCCTATGGCATCTGTGGCCAGGAAATCCTTTGCATGGTTTCATTTGGCCCACTAGTTGTGCTCTTTCCTAAACAAGACATTCACTCGAGTCACTTCACATCTTGACTAATTGAATGTGCTGTATGTGAAGCTGCCCTTGAAGGCTACGCATAAACTTCAACTGATCCAGAATACAGCAGCACCAGCAGCAATGAGCATGCCTCATATGATCACATGACAATCTTACTCCTTTGTGAGCTGCACCAGTTAACAATATGCTTGTGAGTGTACATCAAGGTGCTGATGATGACCTATAAAGCCCTACATGGTGTCGGCCCTAGTTATTTGTAAAATTACTCTAAAGATTTATTTGTTTGTTTGTTTGTTTGTTTATTTATTTATTTATTTGATTTGATTTGTCAATCGCTTACAAGGTAACAGGTATAAGTATATGCATAGTTATGAATACATGAGATGGATATGTATAAGAAAAATAAAAAGAAACAATGGGACAGGGATGGTAGGCACAATTGGTGTGCTTATGCACACCCCCTACATGCCTCTTAGGAAGAGGGTAAGGTCAATAGTAGACAGTCTAAGGTTAAATTTTTGGGGTTTGGGGAAGAAACCACAGAGTCAGGGAGAATATTCCAAACATTGACCACTCTGTTGCTGAAGTCGTATTTTCTGCAATCAAGTTTGGTGTGGTTAACCTTGAGTTTGTATCTATTGTGTGCTCTTGTATTGTTATGATTGAAGCTGAAGTATTCATTTGCAGGTAGGACATTGCAATGTATGATTTTATATACTATATTTAGATCGGACCGAAGGTGGCATAGTTCTAGGTTTTCTAGGTCTAGAGTTTCAAGTCTGGTGGCATAATAAGATATCATAATAAGATATCTGCTTGCCTTGTATGAGGCAAAAGGATTAGTAGGTTCCAAATCACTTCACTGCTTTAAATCACCTTTGGGAAGTGGCGAAAGCATGTATTATTCTAAATGGCTAGCTAAGGCTGCAGACATGTTAAAATGCCCCCCATTTCTCTAGTATAGCACAGACAAAGTAAAATAATGGATGGTTGCTTAGGAAATCTAGAGACATTATTAGAGCTCCAAGTAGGTCAGTTTCTCCTTGATAGATATGTGCTCCAAAGCAGTGGCTAGCTTCAAAAGTACCACGGTCTTGAAGATTGTAGACACCTGCAACTTCAATCAGCTAATCAATACAACACTAACTTAATATAAGAAAGCACTATGTGGTCAAGAAGTTAAGAGAACAGGAAGGAAGTGGATTTGTTCATCTCTTGTGAGTTAGATATGTGGGTGGAAACAAAAGACAGGGAAGGCATTAAAAAAGGCATTAAAAATCATGTGAAGGGCCTCTGGAGATCATCAAGGAAAAACACAGTAGAGCAGGGCTGTCTAAGTCCCAGCCCATGGGCCAGATGCATCACACACTGGCCACGCCCACACTCGGTTTAGCGAAGGGGGGGAATGTCCTGGTATGTCACGTGACGCTACCATGGAGATATATCTGAACCTGTAGAAATATTTTACAGAACTAAACAGTAACCCAAATCTTACGAAATATATCTGACAGACATACTATTACTACTGGAAGACCATTGTCTGTCTGATTATTACAATTGCCATTCTTTCACTACATAATCAAGATTAGATAATGGGATGAGAACAATCCCTGAGGAACACTGTTAGTGCCACTGTCTGCCTGGTGAGGATTCCAAAAACCTGAAACACTCAAGAGTTGTTTACTTTGCCAGCTTTTCTGGTAGACTGTGAGAGCAGAAAATGTGACATGTGTCTTTATGCTTTCAATCACAGCAGTAGTTCACTAATCAGTATCTAAGCAGCTTGATTCATCAAGACAAGTGTTTTATTTTTTGACAACAGAACAAAAAATAAAAATAAAACAATGAAAAATATGTCTGAGTAATTGTAATCCCAACTCAGGAATGGTAAATACTTAGTGTTTGTGGATTTTATAAAATGTTGAGAAATATTTGAGCTTAAATATTAAATAGACTGTAAAAATACACTAGTAAATACCAGCAGCAATATACTTCATGATATACAATAGGCAATGTCATCTAAAAGAAATGCTTTTTCTCTTCTCTCTTTCTTTTTCTTTCTTTTTATACATACAAAATTTGTATACATACAAATGTTATTGCTCTTAATCTTTTACCTTCAACAGTTTCTATTGCATCTAGGAACCAGTTTGGTGTAGTGGGTTAATGTTCCTGGTCTAGAGACTGTGAGTTCTGACACTGTCCAAGCTACTTCACAGTGTTGTTAGGCCAAAAATGGGAGGTAAAAGAATTGGGTACACTGCTTGGAGTTATACAAAATAAATATGAAATATAAACCTAATAATAAAATAAAAGGTCCAAGTTATAAAGCCTAAGTCAATGGAAAGTTAGTTCCTCTGTTATCAGTGGAAATGTCTCTCAAATAAACACAGCTAGCATCACAATTTTTATAACAGAGGGCTGCTGTCATTCAACTTTAAACAATGTTCCTAGGAGCTACTATATTATAATAGGAATTTAGCTTTGTGCATTACCTTCATGTAGAGTCTGGGGTAAGCAGTATTTAATTACAATAATAAATAAACAAATAATACAGCAGCAAGAAAGCAAAATGTTTATTCACCTCTTGTTTCTAAAAGAATGCCTGCGGTGCACCAAAATTTTAAATTTCCAAAATCAAAATTCATACACAGCATGACGCCAATTCTAATTGGTCTTACATTATTTCCATCTGGTTCAATCATAAGTAAAAGTTCATTAAATCCAACCTTGCACTTGCAACATTTCTAGGGGGAAAAAGGAAACAGATGGCCCACCTGAATCTGGACTTTCTCAGTTTGTTTGTTTGCTTGCTTGCTTGTTGCTTGTTTGTTTGTTTAACAAAATTATAAAGCTGTCCATCTCCCCAAAAGGATGTCCATGTTCCATCATTGTTGCCCTAAAAATTAATTGAGAAATAAAGGAGCTTCAATTCATAGCAGCTGTAGAAAGCCTTCAATCAAGTGACATTACATCTATCCAACCCATCAGATCCCATCAGCCATGACCTGTCATCTGGTGGAAGCCAGGAAGAGCCTTTTCTGCCATGGCAACAACCCTGTGGAATATCAACTCCCCAAAGATCAGATTGGCCCAGACTCGGGTGCCTTTTCACAAGGTTGTGAAGAGATGGTTTTGTCAATGGTCCTGGGAACATGGCACTATAATGGAGCTGCTGAAGTACCTGTAGTGATTGTTTTGCTGAATGGGAATACCTTGGCTGTGACTTTTATGTACTTTATGAAGATTTTTAATATGCTCTTGTGTTATTTTTAAATTATAGAAGGTGATAAAATTGTTAATAAACATTGAGATTTTTTTTTAAAAAAAATTAATCTGCCGTAGGCGGATAGGACAATCTGCCAAATGACGAAAAGAAAGAAGGAAGTCTATTTTATCAATGCCTTAAAAGCATTCAAACATTGGCTTGTTCTACTTAAAAATATCTAAGTCATTTCTTACTTATAGATTGGGGAGACTTTATTTTCAGGTGCCATCATTTATTGATTATTCAAAGGCTAGGAGCCTCAAAACACTAAATGAATCTCTGAGAGGGAATCATTACATCATTTCTAATTTATCATTTTATGTTTGTGTGTATTTAAAATACTTATTAAAGCAAATGATGTCACTTTGTATCTCATGTTCTTATTATTCTATTCTCCAATCAGATGAGAGCTTGAAAAATACATCCTGAACATCAGACGTCAGGTGCTTTCAGAATGTTTTTGCTTCCTAATATGAAATGGTGCTTCCAGCTAAATCTGTTGACATCTAAAATCAGACAATATGTTCCCGTGCAAGCAAGGGAATGAAGACAAAGAGATGCCCTTTTAATATTTCTCTATTCCAAAAGCAAACACAAATCGTACCAGTTTGACCCATATGTCAAAGAATAAAAAGGAAGGAGTCATGAGTACAGCTGTCTGTTTCACTCTGACTTTTGCTAGACAGAAGCATTAAGAATATTTATGGGCACTGGGAGCACAGTCGGTGGTAATGCAATTGCCACTCATTTAATTGATAAAACAGGAATGAAAAATGTTTGCCTGGACATGACTGCCTAAGCCATATACTGATTTACTCCATTTGTATCAATACAGGAAGTCAAAGAGGCAAATTGGATTTATGGTCAAATGAAAGATAAACCAATTACCTTCGGAAAATTTCCAGCTGCATAGCTAGTACCTCAACCACTCTCTCTCTTCGTGGATGCATGGTTTCACAATTGTACATCATTTTTCCTTGTGCTATTTGCAAGGCAGAATATTTTCAAGCAAGGTTTTGTGTACATTTTCTCTTAAGGTATTTTGCTCTTCAGTGCAGCTCAGACTTCTATAGAACTGGGACCTTTTTTCCTGGATTAGTAATTGTATTCACTCTATCATTGTCCTTTGTCCATTAGACCAAACTGGCTCTCTGTTTTCCTTTTTCTTTCATCTGCATCTTTTATTTCAATAAATACATTATAAATATATTTTAGAGTTATGACCCCATTATTTGGAAAGGACTATAAATTAAATACATAAAAACTGTTGTTGAAGAAATTAGTCAGAACAACAAAAAACTGAATAGCACTATACAGTCATTCTTTTTGTTGATCATGGATAGGTGGGCATTGGAATGCATTTTAGAAACCTGGAGTAAAAAGTGATGATTGTTTGAACCAAATTAATTGCTTTTCCTTAGGAAAGTAGTTTTTCTCACCACAGCAATTCAATGTGTTGTTAAATCAAAAGGATCATTTTATCATGTAATGGAATTAACAGCAGGAGAAATTATAACATTGCCAACAAAAAATCAGTATCTTTTTAGAAAACAAGACAGAAAATAGTAATTATTAACTCTACCCAATTTTAAGTGAAATGAAAATCCAAAGGAAAGTGGTTATTGGGCATTTGTTGAATGTAACATATTTCGAGTTTGCATAATCAGTTGAATAATACCTCAGTTAATTTGGATTCAAGCAATAAACAATCCCACACACACATATCTTTAACTTTTCTTTAAAATGTACAAATTGATCATTGGTATAGCTCTATATCCAAATACTCTGTTCCCACAATAAGTAATGAAATAACCAGGGTGGCAAAATGCTTCAGACACCAACATTCAGTTGTCACTTTCTGGTTTCAGTCTGCCTCAAAACTATTTCATCTCATTTTATTCATTTTTCATTCTTCTAGCCAAAGCTGTTTTTCTCCTCTTAGCTATGGGAACAGGGGGAATAATGTTACTTTCTCTCTGCCATCACTGTGATTTTTAGAACATCTTAGTTCCCAAATTTCAACATTTTGAAAGAATATCCTTGCCCAAATAGGTGCTGTTGTTCTACCTGTTTACATGGTGGTCCCCCATCATTTCAATTTTAGAATAATAAATTAAGGCACTAAAAGAGACAGGGGGGGGGGGGGGCAAAACCAGAGTCTTGTTCACTATATGAATACTTAGATAGTAACTGTTTATGAAGAATTTCCTGCTGCTTAGGAGTAGGACTCAAGCCACTGTTGGGGCTTTGTAGTAGAACCTAAGCTAAAAAGATTCTTCAGAGATTGCACACAAAATGTTTAGATTAGAAATAAACACTTCAGTGAAGAAGGGCTTTTAAAAATCATATTGATGTGATTTGGTCTTCTCCTTTCCCGGTGAACTAGATCAGTAATTAAGGCAATTCCAGATGCTACAGTTTCAGACTACTAAAGCTGGAGCCAGGAACTGTTTCTAATTGTCCTCCAGTGTCCAGGAGGGTTATGCAGAGGTAATTTTAAGATATACACTTCCATATTTTGTTCTTTAAGATGCACACAATCAGACATTATTCTTAGCAATATTGTTTAATGGCTTTTATATTTTTCTCTAAATGATTATTGTGACTCTGCAGGTTTCAAAAATGATTACAAGAAGTGTTTTAGACATTCTGCAAGCACAAGGATGGACCTTTCTGCTAGCTATTAAAGCTGTTTAACTCGCTTTAGGCTTCCACATGAACCTGAAAAGAATATTCTAAATGCATGAAAAAGACCAATCTGCTTGAATAAACAAAAAACTCAGATACCTATATTAGAACACAGGATTCTGCAGTGCTTCAGATTCAGGGGGAAAATATACTTTGGAGCAGAGAGGTAGGGGCAGCTGTTACTCCTGTTAACATGCCTGCGATCATCTTTTGCTGAGACTTTGATCTTAGGAAAAGATGGAGATGGTGTAAGGAGTTATCAACTATGCTACGTGGTTTCCCATGTGTGCTAAAATACAGTTTGAATCTGAAGGACCTACATTCATATTAGAACCATCAATCCAATAAAGCTAATGCTAGCATGAGGAGTTACTTGGTTAAGTTATTTTCTTATATTGAGCATCAGTAATGACAGAAGTCTTCAGTCTTTCAAGCTAAGGCATAAAGATAGTGTCCTTAATAGTTCTTCCAGCTCCTGCTGCAATTGGATCAGGCGGAAAGGGTGAAAATTAAACCACCTATTTCTAATGAGATGAAGACTCCCTTTGGACTATAAAAAAGATTGTGCTGAGGTTGGGAGGAAAGAATCAATACATTTATGGTCTCTTCATCATCATAAAACTAGCAGTGAGAGAAAGGAAGAGCAGGGTGTGGAGTAAGTGCCTATGAGCTTCCTCAGAGGCTTATAAAAACCAATCGAGCACATCAGAAATGGATATAAGGAAAAAAGTTTTTAAAAGCTTTTGCATAGCAATTAAAATCTCTATTTTTGTGAGATTAAATCACATGAACTCAACCCAGCTTTTACCTGAAGATCAGTTTGTTCTGGAAACAATCATCAAAAGAAACCCAGTAAGAAAACTATCCCAAATACGTAAATACACCTAGAAAGAAAAACAGATCTTCATAAATGAGAGCAGATAGTTTAGGGAAGCAACACAGATAAGCTTGATGTCAAAACCCTGATTTTTACCTCCTACATTCAACTGTTCAGTTTGATTTTTAATGAATTGATTCAAGGCTTCAACAGAAATTGGGGATCAATTAGAATTGTTATTAAGAGGATAAATTTGATTTTTTTTACAATATACATTGTTAAAGTAAGATGTGTTAACCAGGTGTATGTTTACAGCTTGAAAGTAGAAATATTACTGATCTTCATATATTATCCAATATATTATCACACTACTGTGGAGGGTTTGGGTTAGAGGTTGACAGCACTTTTGAAACTTTCAGACAATGTCCAAGGTTCAATATCAAATGACATCCATGGAAAAGATATATTTACAAAATGGCTGTCATAAATCAAAATAGTCAAAGTATGCCTCTCACAGAAAACGGACTGTTGATGAGACTGAAAGAAAAGTAACAGTGAAGTTTGAACTTCAAGATGCAAAACAAAAATACATCATATGCAAAAGGCAACAAATGATGCAAACAGACAACTTGACACCGAGTGCAAATATATGCCTATTTCATATGAATGATGTCTATTTCACCCACATTCAGGATAAATCATGTTTTAATCTAATAAAAACTACAGCTCCTAATTGGAGATAAGGATTTCTTTTCTTGAAATAATATTTGTATCTTTGGATAGCACTTATATTTTTAAAAAATTGATTTATGGAACTATAATGCTTTAACTCTGAAGTTCATCAGACAGTCCATCATAGCCTGTACAAAATTTAATATAATGAAAAGTAATGTAATGTTCTGACAGTAGTAGGTAGCATTTAAGATAGTAGTGCTGACATCATTATTATTTCAAATTACTATATTTGGTAGAATTTTAGAGCCTTTAATCATTGAATTATAGATAGATCTGTGGCCACTAGCATTACTTGTGTTAGTGTAACTCACATCACGTCATTGTCATTTGTAAGTCACAGTTCATGGCTTATTGAGCTTATGAAAACATAATCTTCTGATTCGAGTTCTTCCTTCGGCTTTAATATTGGTCACCAGAGTTGAAAGATAAATTTTTACTGTACATTAATCAGGCTGGCTTTGCTACCATTTCTTTAAAAAAAAAAAAAAAAAAAGGCTTCCTGTGATGACACCAAAAGGGGCAGCTTCATAGAGAGCCTTGTTTTATATTTATTCCAAACTCTTAGAATGGCACTTAAAATCAACATTAACTTTACTTTTATCATACCATAAGTAGCCGTGCCATCCAAATCTTAATTCATGGCCCACTAGTTCAAGTAATCTCTTATTCTGGCGGCTCACCCATTCTTTTGCCAAGTCAAACAGCATGCAATTTCATATCTGGTAGACCAGGATTCGAGCCGTGTGCGTCAGGAACTGGCGACGCCCACACCCAGTTTAGTGAAGGGAAACAAAATCCTGATTCATCATATGACACTGCCGTGATGACATGAGTTTGACACTCCTGTGACACACACCCCCCTTTCCTTAGCATTTTGCAATAGCTTATAACTAATTCTTGGGTTTTTTTCCTTTGCAAAATGAACTTAGAAATATCCTTCTGCCATTGTTTAAATGGATTATCAGTTGTAAGTATTGGTAATGTCTTTGGTAAGATATTCAACCTAATTACAGAAATTCTACCCATAGTGATAAATGCAATTTATCCCATCTTTGTAATGATTGCCAATGATTCTTGTATTGCTCCAGTAGAATTGGTTCTGTTCAGTATCAATATGGGTATTGATTGGGGATTTGGGATCATGGCAATTGATTGTCAGCTGGTTATTTGTGGATTCTGGTTTTTAATTGATGCTCACCTGACATGATCTCTCCGTCACAAGACCTATTCAGCACACAAAGCCCTTATAAGAAGAGGAACACTGACACTGACAGCTACCGGTTCACCAGAACTGGTCAGAACCTGCTGAATATCACCTCTGAGGCAGACTACTTTTTACCATATATTAGCAGCAAGGCCACCACAAAACATAACCTAATTTTCTTTTAGGGCAGCAATTGATTCAACAAAAAACAGTACAGACAGCCTTTCCCACCATAGGCCAACATCAAATTGGGCAGCTCTGTTGCCAGACAAAAACAAATAAATGAAGGACATTGCTGCCACATGAATTAGGGCTCAAACAAATGGCTACAGCAGGCTATTTTCTCACTATGGAGCTGAGTGTGTCTTTGGGAGAAGCAGTGGATGACAAATATTTGTGGAGTATTCTTTTGAGAGCAGAAATCTATGCGAGTTCTGCCAAGGCTTTCAATTTGTGGGCCAATAGGAATATCAACCATCTAGTAGACCTGCAGCTGAGTAGACCTGCAGTAGTCTACTAGACCTGCAGCTGAGCTTCTGCAAAGCCAATACATCCATGACTTAATCATACAAAAACAGTAGACACAGATCATGCCAGTGATGCCTCTGACTTCTGTTTTAGCCACAAGAGAACTGACCAATGGGAGTACCAGGATGAATGTATGCAATTTGGCAATGGACCAATTATCACACAGCAGATTGTCAGTCTCTGAAGATTCCCTCCTCCATGTGACCAAAAATGTTGACATGGGAAGTCTAGAATAGATTGGAAAATATTACTCTCATGGGAGAACATCTTGAACCAAATTTCAAACTACCTATAATGATGGAGACATCCTTGCAAGGATATGATCATGGCAAAAGGAAAGGGACCAACTTCACATCATAGAAATTAGGCTGGATAAATGACTTTCAGGAGTTATTATAGAAGCTTGCTGAAGATAGTTATTTTCCATGAGGTTGGAAAGAAAATACACAATAGCTTCATTGAACAGAAAGCTTCTTTAAGCAATTGCTTTTCCCAGCACTTTAATGTCAATGAAATGCTTTGAGAAATCATTGATACTGTTTGAGCTGATATAGGCAATTTGGCATTCTTCCAATTTATTGGCATCTTTTAATTATTTGGATGTGCTGAAAGCAGTGGGAAGTGATTTATATGGAAAAATCAAAACAAAAGAAATCAATTTAAATTGGGGGAAAAAGCAAGCTTATTGGCAATCTCAAAAAATGTGCAACACTTTAAAAACTAGCTTATTTACTATGGCCTACAAGTTCATCAGATACAGGAAGAAATATGTGGTAACTCAAGTAGCAGTAATATACAGTCTTCACCTTCACTGGATTGACATAACTCTTAATAAACAGACATAGATTTTAGATATTATCTGCTTACTCATAAAATATTATTGTACATATGGCAACCACTGAAGCTTAAACAAAAAACTTGATTTTCTCATGAGTTACTGTAGACACTGTACATTCTGCTAGAAAATTTAAAGTATGCAATTATTCTTAAAGAGGCTTCACAATCAAAGTAGGCTATTTTAAAGAATCTATTTCAAACCGATGTTAAATATTCAATATATGTATTTTACTAAATGAAGGTAATTGCTTTTATCATCACTTGCACTGACTGGTGTCTTAGGAATTCTCTAAATCAGATATAGATGTAATTGTATCCTATACTTTCTCCTTTACTAGTCTCCTTGGAAGTGTACAATACAAAGTGAGATTGTGATGTCTTGAGATAAAATTTTAAATTTAGAGCATTGGTCAATGTCACTAAGTAACTCAATTTAGCAGGAGTTTTTTTTTAAGGAGGTTAAATGGGCATATACTCAATGCTCAATGTCCATTCATTACTGCTTATATAAACAAGTATTGTTTCATTAGTAGTTAAAAACCAAGGGCTTCTCTTATGGTTGCAGTATCAGGCAAAAAAGTGACTGAAGAATTTTCATTGCATCATCACTCATTGCCTATGTTTTGGGCCCAATGTGTTTGGCATTGACTGGACTATATACATGGATGCAGATGAGGGTCTCTAGATTAATTCCTACATTAGGGCTACCATATCTGGTTGCAGAAATGTGGATAACCATTGCTAGCAGGACTGAGAAAACAACACTACTTTCTGTTGCCATGCAGTATTTGTGTGATTTATGGGGTCCACATATGGCCTCAGTTTAGGCATCATGCAATGTTCTTTCCTCCAAGCCTTTGATCTATAGATATAGTTTTCTTTACTAAGGATCCCCCTTGTCATCTGATAATAAAAATATGAAAACTATTTATCCCACTTTCTGGTGATTGTTAGGATCATGGATATTTGCCTTCTTATTGCAAATAATTCTTGGAAAATCTTTTCCTGCATTATACCACAAATCATATTTGCTTCTTAATTGATACAGACATTATTCTCCACCTTTTGCTCCAAACAAGAGCTTGTGTAACAATATTAAATACAAATCATACCCACTGAGTTATCTCAGATTCATCAAGTTTTCCCATGATCATTATCTTATCTACATAAAAGAATAACAACATTTTTATCAAACAACAAAGATTTCCTCATATTTTGTACCTAAATGCTTTTGAAAAACCCTAACATTTTCTGTTGATCATGGATTCAGCCTGTTGGATTACATAGACAATGGCAGGTTAGTATTTATAAGGTTGAGGAATATGTATACAGAATATGCATACAAATGCATTCATAATATATTCTTTCCCCTTCAACTTCACTTTATCACATATTGTTACTTCATAAAGTTTATTCTATTTACTTGGATTTTAATTTTAAATACTGCTTTGTATTTTAAAACATTAGTGATGTTATGATGAAAAGGGCTCTGGCTTATAGCTAAAATAATTTATCCCATATTCTCATTCTCTTATTATTATTAGTTTTTTAGTTTTTTTAGTTTTGTTGGTGCAGGTTGAGAAACACTGAGGATGACCCTAAATGAGGTTAAGTGCTGGCTCTTCTGCTTTAGATATATCTCCAAAGGCTGCCAGATTCAATTTTAGTGATTGAATCATTTTGAGTCAGGAGAGTTTGTTCTCATAAAGCCCAAGTGAGTCATTGTGCATAATTCCTTTAAAAAGGGCCAAGAGACCCACAATGTTAATTACATTATTGAACTAAATAGAGGAATACTTAATGGAATCTGACCGACAGAACATATTTTAAGCCACTGTCTACATCAGCCATAGTAAAATGCTAGCTTGACAGTTCCCTTGAGGATTGGATGGATGAGGTTTTTTATGCCACCAATCTTGTGGAAATTGAAAATATATTTCACAATGTATCTGTTAAAAACATTATTAATATGAAATAAGTATTTAGACTTGTTATATTAATGGAAGATTTGTTGGACCAAATTCCCATCTTATTGCGCATACATCTAGGGCATATTCCAAAGCCCAGGACTAAAGCACTTCTGCACATGATACACTTTTTTGCTTTGTTTCCCATCCCCAGAATCAGTTTGAAGCTGATTTTTCAATTGTCTTCAGCAGACCATGAAATATTGTAAACAGACAAGGAATGCTATCAGCATTCTCTCTCTCTCTCTCTCTCTCTCTGACCAATAGGAGAGTTTTAAAAAAAAAACAGGATAGAAACAATATTCTATCTCTTTGTAGAGTAAAAAAAAATCCTGTCATCCTGTGGAAGGAGGGCGGAAGGGAGAGGGAGGGAGGGAGGGAGGGAGGATGAGTAGCTCCAATCAGCACTTTCAGTAGAAAATGCACTATGATTCAGAAGTTCACTCAGTCGTTTTCAGGCCTGCTGTGTTCCAGCCAATCCAAAATGTTGTTCCAGATTTGAAGAAAATCTGGAAGAGACTTATGAGGCTGAGGACTCGCTCTCCTTTCCCCTCTTTCTCTGCCCTACCCACCTGTCAATCTTCCCAGCATCTTACTTAACCTGATGTCAACTGCTACATTCATGGGTGGCCTATAAGCCCAGCTATGCTTCCTCTCCTGCATTTTGTTTGCAGTTTAGCCACTCTACTCAAATTAGTCCACTCTTCCTTTTCCACAATTCTCCTTTTCCTTTACTGTTTCACTTAAATTCAAGTGTACCATAATTTTAATCAATATTGTACAAATATCAGTGTAATGACACAATATATTGATTAAGATTTACAATAACATAATAAAAAGGTAAACAGAGACATGAAATGTAAGCAAACACTACAATAAAACTACATCTAGGTTCCCCATAAAGGCAATCACCCTCTAAGTGGCTGGCATGTACTTCTGTTTTGTCAAGAAGTGTGCATATCTGCCCAGAAAAAAGACAAAACTAAGAAATGTCAGATAACAAGCATTTGGGGTGGGTTCTCACATATCCTTTTTTGTTTTTACTAGAATCTGCTGTTTAATTCTGGTACAGCTGTAATGTTTTTATTTTATTTATTTATTTTTAAACAAATTTTATTGATTACAATATTTAAACACATTGAACATGATAGACTTCATTGACATAACATTTTTGTCCTTTCATCTCATGCAAGTTCTTATATACATTTATATACATTAGTTCTTTATATATTCTAAACAGTTTCAGTTACATATCAGTTGAATCATTCATTTTGCGAACCCTCTTTCTGTTCCCTCCAATAATAAATTTTATTCCATATCATATAATAATCAGATTCATCTTTATCTTTCATTTCCAAGGTTAATCTATCAATTTCAGCACAGATCAAAATCTTATCTATCCCCTTGTCTTCGTTAGGTATTTCTCTAGTCTTCCATTTCTGGGCAAACACCATTCTTGCCACTGTGATAACATGGATTATTAAATATATATATCATCTTTACTATACTGTGCTGACATAATTCCCAATAAAAAGGTCTCTGGTTTATAACCATGCATGATAATATGTACCCCTTTCTTCCTGACATTTCCAACATTTAGATGACTGGTTTTTGTAAATTCTGGCCAATCTTGCAGGTGGGAGATGCAATTCTCACATGTTCTTAAAATGCAGCTGTGCCCACTGCCTCAAATACAAGGGGTATCCTGACCAAGATCCTTTCCTTTCAAGTTATATCTTTTATATGAATTTGTCCAGTAAGTTTGTGATTTTATTGACAAATCCCTAATGCACTTTTGAGCAACCTCAAGTATATTTCATACAAAACACGTTTTGAAAACTGCTGAATTCATTGAAGTAGTATTTAACTAGGCATAGCTGGCAATGTCAGCCTATTCTATTTGAGCGATGTTCATTTCAGGAAGTATATATGACAGGATGTTAGAAACATTCCTTTACTGACTGATAGGTCTGGCAAGACACAGATGCAAATGATACTTATCATTATTCATCCAGGCAAAGGCAGATTGACTTACATTCTTCAGAAATTCTCTCCTGAAAAAAAGTTTTGAGCCATAGAACAAGATTGGCACTTTTTTGGATTCCACAACATTTGAATTTGAATTTGAATTCTTTATTGTCATTGTACATATATACATAATATACATACAATGAAATTCACATAACACCTAGAGACCAGAACCCAACATGCACACACACATGACAATCCCCAAACACCCCCCCACCTGCCAAAATTCCCTGCCTCCTAAAAACACACAAGTATCCACACTACAGACCAAGTAATACTGTTCAACAGCTCATTGATGGTGGTCCTTAAGTTCATTGTTAAGTGCAATTATAGCTCTGGGATAAAAACTGTTCAGAAAACATGTGGTCCAAGTTTTAATTGTTCTGTATCTTCTGCCAGAAGGCAACAGTTCACAAAGATTGTGAGCAGGATGGGAAGAGTCTCTGAGAATGTTGTGCAACTTCCTCAAACAGCAAGATGTGAAGATGTCATCCAGGGCTGGTAGCTGGAACCCAATGACATTCTGGGCAGTTTTAATGATTCTCTGTAGAGCTTTTTTGTTCACTACAGAGCTCCAACATAGTTCTGTGTTTTTCAAACATGGCAATTTGAAGATATATTGACCCAGAATTTCTCAGCAAGCATTCTGGCTGGAGATTTCTGGAAGTTGAAGTCCACACATCTTGCAGTTGCAAAGTTGAAAAACCCTGGTACAGGTAAGTCCTTGAATTAAGAACATAATTAAGAACCAGAATTTCCATTGTTAAACAAGGCAAGTAAGTGAGTCACACCCAATTTTTTTCATGGTTGATAAGTAAATCATTTGCAATTGTTAATAATAACATGGATGTTAAGCAAACCTGCTTCCTGCGTTGACTTTGCTTGTTGGAAGCTTGCTGGGAAAGTCACAAATGGTGATCAAATGACTCTGGGGCACCACAACTATCATAAATACTTGCTAAATTGCCAAGTGCCCAAATTTTGATCACACGACGGTGGGGATGCTTACACGTGTGGTTGTAAGTAACTTTTTCCAGTGCTGTTGTGACTTTGAATGGTCATTAAATGAATGGGTGTAAGTCAAGGACTGTCTGCATAGTTCCTATTTTTTCCTCCTATTCAAATTACTTCTTAAGTTATTTACATTAAAGAAACAGTTTTGAATGTAAATTTTAAATTTCCATAGAAATTTCATCCACATTATTTATCTTTCATTTGAGCCAAAGTTCTTACGCTTTGCAACAAATTAAAGAAAAATGGAGCCCTCATTTCTTCTAGCTATGACATTTAAATGCATGATGCAAACTATTTGGAACTGTTGTTGCACAAATATTCTAAAAATGAGAGAGTCAATTCAGTGTGGTAGTTAAGATGCTGGAGTAGAAATTAAGATAACATGTATGCTAATCCTCCTCCCTTAGGCACAACAAGTTGGCAGGCTTTAGGTCTATCACTTTCTCTCAGCCCAACCTACTTCATAGGGTTGTTGTTGTGGATAAGGAAGGAGGGGAAATGATGTATTCTGCCTTGACTTGTGTTAAAGTGGGATGTAAATGCTAAAAATTGAGCTTCATTAAGCTCTGTAGCAATTACTTGTGATTAATCTTGCTTTGGATCTCATCATAACTTATGATGATTTATAATGGGTATCAATTAAATATATAAGATATTTTAACTTCCATTACTTTGTATTTAACATCTGCAATTACAGTGCAAATCTCTTTGTAAATACGTTTATACTGTAGATAATTCTGTAGAAAATACATGCTCATTAAGTAGACTGAAGTATTGATTGCATATGGCCTATGGCTTTTGTAAATGGGGTTTACAATTCTTACATTGCAAAAATGCTGGCATATTCCAAACTACTAAAACAAGGTTTATGTTTATAACAACATTCTAGTAATGTTTGATGGTTCCAATGGTTTTATCAAATTTAGACTCTATTTTGATCACAGTTGAGTCCTACTCTTATATATGCTAAAGGGAACAGAAGGAATATAATAATATCTTAATAATCATATCTTGGCTGTTAAAATGCTGAAGAACACTAGAAGACTTTAGAATATTAACTTATTAAGGTCAGATTTAATGTAGCCACCCCATTGGACTCTGGGTGAGTTTACAAAAAGTAACACTAAGTTAAACCAATTAAAAACATCAGCATGTAGAATGAATTTTCCCTTTAGTCAAAATTTAATTTTAAAATATGTATATTTATCATATAATCCCTGGCTGGTTTTATAAACCCTACTTATTGTTTCCAAACTCTCCATGAAACATACAAAAAAGTTAGAAAGACTTTTTTTACTTGACCAACACTACAAGTGCTAACCATAAATATTTCTAAATTAAATTGTCCATTTAATTAATCTAAACATGTAGTGGGAAAAAGAAACAAAGGTAGATATTTCTGAATCAAATCATTATATCTCTTAGAAATGGGACATTGCTTTACAGCACATTGCACTGTTAATCAATCTAGGGCAATACTACCTAATTTTGAAACAATCATCCTCTACCTCACTTTCTAATTGATCCCTTTTTTAAACTTGAAAAAGCAGACTGAATCCAGAGCTGTCTGCAAATATATTTATTTGGGTTTTTGTCTGTAAGTGGAAACACGATTCTTTTCTGGAAGAGAGGAGAACAGCTCCTTTTATTAAAAACAGGAGAGCCTCCATCCCTGTTCCATATTGCCTCTTTCCAAAGAGGTTCTTCTGCAGAGCAAATACATGGTTAAGACTCTGGGCTTGTCAACCACAAGTTTGGTAGTTTGAGACCTAAGTACCGCATGACAGAGGGAGTTTCTGTTACTTGCCCCAGCTCCTGCCAAAGTAGCAGTTTGATAGCATGTCAGAATGCAAGCAGATAGAAAGGTACCACTTTGGTGGGAAGGTAACAGCGTTCTGTGCACCTTCGGCATATAATCATGCCAGCCACATGACCATGGAAGTGACTTCGGGCAATGCTGGCTCCTTCGGCTAAGAAATGGAGATGAGCACCACCCTCTAGAGCAGAGGTCTCTAACCTTGGGCCCTTGAAGCCTGGCGGACTTCGACTCCCAGAATTCCCCAGCCAGCAAGCTGGCTGGGGAATTCTGGGAGTCAAGTCCGCCAGGCTTCAAGGGCCCAAGGTTGAGACCCCTGCTCTAGAGTCAGTTACAACTGGCAGGAAAGCCTTTATCTTTCTAAATCTAGAAAGCCTGAATCTCGCCCTCAGCAACAGAGTGAGTATTTGTCCCATTATTTAATTTTATTTTATTTATTTATTAAATTTATATACTATCCATCTCACTGTAAAAAGTGCTCTGGGCAGTTGAAAATTACTAATTATTACTTAAATATATCTATCATCTTAAATATATCTATCATGAAAAAAAAATACCAATAATAAATAAAGGCATACAGTTATTTGCCAAATTTGGAATGATTTTTGTTAAAATATTGGAATGTTATATCTCTAAAGATACAATGATCCATTGCTGTTTTGATCTCTGTGCTAAACATAAATTGTCATTATCAAACAAAACCCAGATGTTTAAACTGGATTTGGCATTTTTGTCCACCTAGCAAGTTTTTTTCATTAGCCTTTTTCATAGGCTATATTGTTTTTTTGGTGGTGTCACTTGATGTAAGCTATTTGAGTGAAGGATACTTTTTGCAATTGACTGGTGATGATTTTGTCAATGCCAATGGTGTTCAAGTGGTGCTCCAGTTATTTTGGGATTGCACCCAAGTCAGCTATTACTATCTGTGCTTTCTTTTGCTATAGTCATTCTATTTCTATTCGCAGGTCTTTATATTTTCTTATATTTTTTTAGTTCTTTCTTTTTCTCTCTGTCTTCTCCAGATACTACCATATCCACTATCCAGATTCTTTTGCCTTTCTTATTGACAATTGTTACATCTGGGATATTTTATTGCAGGTTCCTGTCTGTTTCAATTCTAAAGTCCCAGAGCACTTTAGCGTCTTCGTTTTCTATTACTTTCTCTGTTTTGTGTCCCCACCAGTTCATGCTTGAAGGCAAATAGTATTTATTATTATTATCGTTATTGTTGTTGTTTTGCTGTTGTTATTGTTAGCCAAAAATGTACATCTCAAAAAGTGATTATTTTATTAGGGAGGAGTTAAATTCTTAACAGAGACTCTTAAAACTTTAAAAATACTTTTGAAATGGGGGGATGCATTATTATGCACAACCTTATTTTTGACACTTCCCATTCTGGCCAATGCAAATATATTCATTTTAAAAATAAATAAAGGCAGGTTTGTTTTTTTTTAAAAAACCCACCATTATGTTGTTTGCTTTTCTGAATTTGTGCCAGAAGAGCTATTAGCCATGATTGAATGCAAAAAGCCTAAGATAAAATCCACCAGAGAACAGCAAGAGAGTGATGGTTTCCCACTGTTGGCCCATCAACTATAATGAATGATCGGCACAGAGTATGACAAGACGCCTAATAGGAAATGGTTGCAAAGGCAGGGATAGGGATACTTCAGAGTAATGCTGTGGCATCATAAGTCAAATCATAACATTTTTCATGGAGCTGTGCTGTCAGGGGGTGGGGTGGAGGAATCTTACAAAGCGAACTTCATTTCAGTCTGAAAAGATAGACTGAATTAATAAGTGTTAAAAATATGATTCCAGTTAGTACTGGAATACTAGCTTTGATGTTGCTGTTTATTCCTTCTATAAAAAGCAAAGTCTCCTAGGTCAAGCTCAACTCGTAATGCCCTTAAAATTACTAGTTTTCTTGGAAAGAATAGGGAAGATATAAGCCGAAAAAATCTTCTTCCAGGTTTTTTTTTTTTTTCTATTTCCCACTAGAGCAAATCTATCAAACTGGTGGCCCAGAGGCCGGATACATCATCTGCGGACCACGCCCAGCCCGGCTCCACAAAGGCAAAAAAGTCATGATACATCACAGTGTGTTGCATGACATGATCAAGTTTGACACCCGTGCACTAGAGCAAAGCCCTGGTGTTGCTTAGCAGTACAAACCAAGCCAAACTCTTCCGAGAATCAAGATGGCCACGGGGAATGTAGGAAACTGACAGTGTTGTGGATCAGATCAGCTATTAAAACAGGGATATCCTTAGAAATTGCAGCACCAACCTAACAGCAGCTGAGTTTGAAAAGTTAAGCAGGGTTAGATAATTCGATGAGAAGCAATCAGGATAATCTAGGATTGCAGTCTAGACTGACATGTTTCATATTGTTACCAAGAAAAGAAGAGGAGGCATCTTTGTAGTACCAGGAACTACATTTGAATCAAAGGTATCCTGGTTTTATTAATTGCATTATATAGTAGCATGAGCTGCTCCAGTTGAAACAGTCCTAATTTGCTCTTTAGGTTAGAGTTTTTGTCTGACTCCATGAGAAGTGTCATATAGTCCCTTCAGAGTTTCTCAAATTAATGTAGATGGTCTCTTTTTTGGGTGAGAATATTTCAAGAGAAAAGTTGTTAGGCAATGGAGAGAGGGTTGAGATTAAGTTCTGCTGTGAGGACTAGAGGGGTTGTGTCAGTGGTGGGATTCAAATAATTTAACAATGGGTTGTCTGCCTTAATGACTGGCTAGGCATTGCTGACTGGCTAGGCATTGCTGGGTGGTCATGTGACTGGGTTGGCATGGCCAACTCAACATCACTCATCACACACTGACCCCCTCCCAGTCACTCTCCCTTTCCCTAGGCCTTGGACCTATATGCAAAACCTCCAGAAATGAAAGGGTTAACCAACCCTCAGTTTCCTGGTGCAAATCCCTCCCTCTCCAGTGAAAGGATGGGGAGAGACCAGCAAAGCATTCTGGTCTCATCATTGAGGAAAGTAAGTCATTTCCTTCCTTCCTTCCTTCTCTCTTTCCTTCTCCTCATTCCCATCTCTTTCTTTCCTTCCTTCTCTCCTTCCTTCATTCTTTCTTCCTCCTCATTCCCATCTCTTTCCTTTGTTCCTTCCTTCCTTCCTTCCCTTCTTTTCTTCCTTCATTTTTGGCCATTTTTGGGCTGTTTTTCAGCTAAAAAATGGTGGAAAATGGCCTGGAAAACAGCCCGAAAATGGCCTGAAAAATGGCCCTTAAATGGCTGAAAAATGGCCTGAAAATGGCCATTCTTTGGGCTGTTTTTGGTCTAATTTTTGGCTGGTTTTTGGGCTGGTTTTTTGGGCATTTTTGCCCAGTTTTTGGGCATTTTTTGCCTGGAAAATGATCAGGGGTATTGTCAGCCAGTGGTAGAACTGGGTAGAATTTTAATAACCGCTTCACCCAAACTGGTCCAAATGGCTGAATCCCACCTCTGGGTTGTGTGAATCAAGGAATAAGAATGCAAGCTGAAAGCAAGCCAGAGTTGGAGAGAAAATCCCTGGAAGAAGAAGGAACATAGAGCTGATGACCCAGGAGGAGCCAGCAGGGTCTGAAAGCAAGATCTGCAGACAGATCTGGTGAATCTGGTGAAAAGGACTGAGCAGATTTGGAAAGATCAACTCAAAAGTCAATGTAGAAAAGTATGACCAAGGTGCCGGATTTCCAAGAGGCTAAGAGAAGAGTAGTTTTCTCTCGTTCCTTTCTCTTCTATAGGGTAAGAGCAGCCCCCAATATGAAACAACTATGTAAAAGAGTTTAAATAAAATAAAACAGTGAATAAGAGAGGGAGGGTGGGAACGAAGCTGTTAATGAACTGTGAAGTACGTCTGCTGTACAATAACAATGAGTACCAACTGTTTATTTGAAGAGCACCATTATATAATAAACAATAAGAACAATGAGAAAATTTTAGCTGTAGATCAGGGGTCCCCAATTTCCAGTCCACAGGCGGCTACCAGTCCATGGCCTGTTGAGAACTGGGCCTCACAAGCAGCAGGCAAGCACACAAAGCTCCATTTGCACATGCGCAATATTAGATTGCCTATGTAATAATAAAATTTTTACAGACATATCTGTAGTGCCATAGAAAAGTTACCTGTCTGTAAAACAGTCATTGGGCTACGTGTTTTAAGGTATGTTATTTTTCTTACAGGTATATGTTTTACTAAAAACAATATAAAAGAAAAAATGCAGAGATAAGGTTTCAGTCCAACACTCATACAATCATGTAATCAAGTCTCATTGATTGCAATCAAGTTTAAAGCCAACTGCTGGCAGGGATGGCTTCCCATGATTACAACCTCAAATTCAGTGATTATTTATTTTAGAACTATTGTTTATTGGATTCTTTCCTTGACTCAAATATGTGTTTTTATGAGAGCCAGACTGTATCTGTAAAAAGAATCCCTTCATTTTATAGTCTCCTTCTTCTATGCTTGTTGCTCCAAAGCTTGAAGAGACATCCTAGATTCCTTGTTCTTTATTTTTATAATTATATAAACTTAGTAATTCTTGACAGTTTGACTATTTGCCAGTTTGTAAGCATGGTAGATCTCAGGCCCAGGTTTTGAGCCCATCAGAAAGTTCTGCTCCAGTTCTCAAATATACTTCAATCTGTCCTGATATCTTTTATTCTATTTCTCATTGTAGGCAGAGCACTCTATAATTTCCTTTCCTTTCCCATGCTATCATTGCAGGAGAATCAAATTTGGGAGGTTGAAGTGTAATCAATTAAATCTTCTTACTTTGGAAACCTATTACATATTTAACACAATGCGTATGCATTCTGCTGTTTGGATCAATGAGAAGGAACTGAGGCCATTCTCTTTGGAAGAGAATTAAAAAGTAAATTAGAACTGTGAAACTATCTAGAACAAGAGGGGACAATGTACAATTCTCTTGATGTTGTAGTTTACTACTTGCTTCGAATTGAACACCTGGAGGACCAAGCTTGTTTTTCCCTGATCCAGTTCAATGCCCTATTATGAAGCAGAATATTCCAGTGGTCAGTTCTGCTTCTGCCTAATCAACAAGCCAAAACTTGTTATGTTATCATAAACTAGTAATCCAGAACAGTGTTAAGTGCAGCATGTTTCATGAACTCATTAATCCAGTCAGTAGTGTGACAGACTACTTTAATCCAAAACTCTACTGTGGCATTCCCTCTCCAGTTAGGCATCTCGTGCAGTCTGAAAAACTCAGATAATCATGAAGATAGGATCAAACCCCACTTAGTCGTCCTAGTGAGTGGAAGTGGTTTTATTTTAAAAGGAGGCAGAAAAAAACAACAGTCTGTTTCAAATCTCACCGGCTAGCAGTCATAGAACATGCCTCCCACATTCTGCGTTTCACTGCAGCATGTACAAGCATCTTCACAGCTGCCTGCTTAATAGGGAAAAGTCACTGAATTAATAAAGCTAGTGATATTTTTCAGTGCAAGATTGATGGTGTACAAGACACAACTAAAGGAAGTAATTGGTGACTTTGTTTTGCAGGCTTTGCTGCAGTCTTTGTCTGATGATATGCTGCCAAATAAATAATGAGGATTTGTGATATGGTTAGTGAATGAATTAGTTAAACATGTTGTGTGAATCCAGTCAAGGTATGTCAACCAAGGGTTAGGGTTGTTCTACCCAAAAAGAAAAAAAAAACTGATTATCAGACAAAATAGATTTGTGTTAATAAAGCAATACAGGAAAATTATTGTTGTTGCTGAAGAGAAGAGAAGAGAAGAGAAGAGAAGAGAAGAGAAGAGAAGAGAAGAGAAGAGAAGAGAAGAGAAGAGAAGAGAAGAACTTTATTGTCATTGTACAAGTACAACGAAACTGTGGATGCACCCCAGCAACTTTTCACAATACAATAAAACCAGAGCACTTAAGGATGAAGATAAAAAAAAAATAGAGTACCCACATCTCCATTTGCAATTAGAGAGTACAATATCTATGAATATACACAAAATAGTAGTTTAAATTTATATGCTATATGAATTTTGAGAACATTACAAATTGTTAAAAACATTTAAAGATGAAGCAACACAAAAATCACAAATACAGCACAACATTAGAAACAAACATATAAGATAAAATAAACTCAAATGAAACAAAGTAAAAAGCAAAGGAGGCTTCACTCACCTTCACCAAAGGTTGGGCAAAGAGCCACATCTTTAGGACCCATTGAACTACCAGTAGATTGAGGACTGTTTGGGTCTCAGGGACACTGGTGGGATTCAAAATTTTTTACTATTGGTTCTGTGGGTGTGGCTTGGTGGGCGTGGCATGGCAGGCTTGGCAGGGGAAGGATACTGCAAAATTTCCATTCCCACCCCACTCCAGGAGAAGGATACTATAAAATTCACATTCTCTCCCCACCCGACTAACCTGCTTTCCAGCTCCATTCTCCTTTGCAGGGCAACAAAAGAAGACCCAGCCGATCAGCGGGGTTCAGGAGGCAGAGAATAGATGGGGGCAGGGGCAGTCAGAGGTAGTATTCTGAACTACTCAAAATTTCTGGTACTGGTTCTCCAAACTACTCAAAATTTCTGGTACTGGTTCTCCAGAACTGGTCAGAACCTGCTGAATACCACGTCTGCTCAGAGGGGACCCCATTCCTAAGGGCAGATCCTGCTACAGAGAAGGCTCAGTTTTACTGTCCCAACAGATGGCATTACTTAATTGAAGGAACCCGGACTATACTAAGTCTGCCATTTCAGATTGCCCAGGCCGGCATTATGGGAGACAGGCAATCCCTCAAGTAAACAGGTCAATATAGGTTAACCAGCCCCCAAATCATCATTTTTGATCTGATCAAAACCCATTCTAATGCAACACTCTCATTCATACAATGACACTGTATGACAGTGATAAACTTGTATGCAGACACAACTCTTTTCCCACTGCTGCTGATCAACAAATGGCATCCAGAAGTATGTTATCTTTTATTTAGAAGGCAGTAACTATCTTGCATGAGATTCCAATATCCTATCTAACCTATCTAATCTAATCTCCAGTTATAGCTATCAGATGAGGGATGCCAAAAGGTAATGAATTCCTTAGTCTTAAGTATGCCCTACATAAAGAAGTCATTCTTCACCCAAATATCCCATTATTTATCTTCTACACTTTGGATGAATGTGTGCAGGTAAACATCTCTAGACATATTCCATGCAAGTTTCCCATTTACTCATCTGTTTCTTTCCTTCTCACTGAATTTTCTCATAGAAAATATATAGCCTGCTTCTGGTTGCCTCACAACTGGCAGCCTGGAGGAGGTGAAACAAGGAAGATAAATGAGGTTTGAAGATCACTGGATTAGTCTGGTTGGTCTTCCTACCAAAACTGAATTGTTCAGATGAAGAGCTATGAGAAGCAATAGGCATCTGGATGGTTGAATCCACCTGTTTACTATCTCCATTTTCTAGAACTTCCTTCCTCTGGCTGCAAAAGTGATACACAGAGAGATAACAAACACCAGAAGCAAAGTTAAAGCTATCCTCTCCCCTCGCTCTTCTGACCGCTGTAATATCATTTGCCAGTTACTTCAGAAGGAGGAGGAGGAGGAAGAAGAAATGCCATGCAGCAATTTCTGAGGACGTGCAGATTTCTTTCTGTAAGCCTGATAACACTGAAAATGTGCTATGACTTGCAGGCTAATTTAAGAAGGTTCTGAAACATTGGAGAACTCTTGAGTATCCTACAGAAAAATGTCAGCTTTATTGAAACATTATTAAGGTAAAGAGAACTATCTGTACTAATTAGTAAGAATTTATGCATATTGATAATGAAAGCACTGGCTGCCACCTTTGTGATGACCCGGGGCATGGCACAAAGGCAATACAGTCAAATAAGTAGGAGTCCCTTTATTACTCCAACTCTGCCTCCAATGTCCTGGTTACCTTCTGGTCTGGAGAAAAACTCTCCCAGGAACAGCCTTTGGCTGCAGAGATTCAAGTCCAAAATGTCAATGAAAATTTTAACTATAAAGTCCAATCAAGGCAAAATGAGGTAATTAATCTAGCAGGGCAACAGAAGGAATTCCAGTTGTGAAGGAATGGCAGTAAATCAACCCCGTTGGGAGGATTCCAGGAACGTAGATAACCACAGTCAACACAAGATAAACTCACGTTTGTTCCCAGCAGATGCCGCACACAGCATGCATTTCTTTTAAACTCTCTTCCCAAGTGTGCCTAATGAAGGGAATCGGGGCCCTTTCCTCCCCTGTAAGGCACACAACCCACGTTGCTCTCTTCTCCATTCCTCCCTGCATGCCCTCGGATGAAGAGGGGGTGGGCCTGGGTCTTTCTTTCAACTCCTTCCCCTTGTTCTACCTCTTCCCTGCTCTGCCCAGCCTTCCCCAATTTTCTCCACAGCCAAAGGAGCCACACTCCCACTCCCTGTCAGCTGTTTGTCTTCCTCCTCAGATTCAGACTCCGACAGGGGCATGATCACCATATTCCAACCAACTTTGTTACTTTAAAGAAAATTTTTTACTTCTAATAAAACCCATCTCATTAAGTTGAGCAGTTTCTTCCATTTTTGCCAAGAATAGTTAACAAAACACACATTATCTATTAAACATCACCTCCTAGCATTTTTGTCTAAATTCAGAAACATAACTTCTTCATGAAAACACATTACTATTTTATAAACAAGAAAGAAAAGTGAAGCAATAATAAGATTTGAAGCAATAGCCCATCCTCTAGTAAACTCTTGTTCTCTATCAATCCATAATCATTCCTAACATCTGCAGGATATAATGCCTTAGTTTGGCTTCCTGGAATTTCTAGATACCTTCCAAATAGTCATTATTACTCAATATTCTGAATGATTGAGGGCAAAAGAAGAAGGGGACGTCAGAGAATGAGGTGGCTGGATGGAATCACTGAAGCAGTCAGTGTGAGCTTAAATGGACTCCATGGGTTGGTAGAGGATAGGAAGGCCTGGAGGAACGTTGTCCATGGGGTTGCGATGAGTTGGACACAACTTTGCGACTAACAACAACAATTCAATATTCTACTTTCTTCTTATAGCTTTATGGGGTAATCCTTTTTGAGACATCGTCACCTTATACTTTTTCTAAGATTATTATATGATTATTTTTCTGTTGAAAAAGGAAGATTAAATATAACCACATTGTAGCTCTTAATACGCAAGATGTAGAAGCTAAAATGTTGTAGAAGCTAAAATCATACACACAAAAACATGCACACAGAAAGACCCTTTGAAATCAAACTAGACCAACATTAATTTCACATATCAGTATGAAATACAACTCTTTACCCAGCCAAGCTATGAGACTCATTAACATGAAGAAACTGGGTATGTTTAGCACAGAAAAAAATGTGATTGCTTCTTATAAAGCTATAAGATTTATTCTTTATTGCCCTAGGGAGCAGTAGAAGCAGGTAGACTCTTCTGAACAACAGAGGACATGCATGACAATAAAAGCAGGTCAACATTTGATTCAATAACCTAGACAAAGGGTCAGCAACAATGTTAGATAGCAGACATCACACGTGATCTTATCTATTTGTCATATAAATCACTTTGAGTCAGTAACCAGTCTATCCCTTTCATATAGACAATATATCTATAAGCTGGCAGGGACCTTAAAGTTACATATGTTCTTATAAATTTTTATTTTACAACTACTAGACTTTTCACATACTGTAGCCTCTACAGGATTGAATTGAATTAATTGTATGAATTCTGATTTACATTTTTAAAGTCTAATTAAAGTCTAATTTACTGTTTTATTACTATTGTATTATTTATTCATTTGTGTTTTACTGGCTGCATTTTTAGTTTGTATTGTGGTCTAAAACTGCAATAAAGACTTATAAGGCAATATAAATTTAGCATCAAATAACTCAAAATAGAAAAGTTGCCTTGTACTAATTAAAAAAAAAATCTACTCCTCAAAATGCTGGCTGGGGAATTCTGAAAGTTGAAGTCCACCCATTTTCAAGTTGCCAATGTTGAGAAACACCAGAGTAACACATTTGGAAAATAGCAGGAACAAAAATTTCAGCTGCCTGGCTCATTGAGAAACCAAAGAGCACTTATCTCAAATCAATATTTTTAAGTGAAAAAGTGAGACTGTCCCTGGAGACATAACCAGTTTAATCCTGTATGGGAGCAAAGAAAATATAATATAAAAAAGGAGCCTTGCTTTTTAAAGTAACCCTGAAACTGTATAAATGTAAGAACTGTCATCCAACTTGAAAAAGATTGCCTAGGAATACAAGATTGTTACCATGTTAATAATCTGCAAAGCCTACATTTTATAAGTGCACCGTTATCCTGTCTTTTGTTGAAGGCTGCCTGTCTTCTTTTGTATAGTACTGAATTTCCTAAAGGCATTTGTTTCATTTCTATACTGAAGTTCTAAATTGCCTTTCAAAGCAACCAATAAAGTTGAAAGCATCTAGTGAAGCAAAAGATGAACACAATCCAAACCAAGAATTTTATATTCTAAAAAAGATATTGCAATTTTTAAAAATGACCTGATACTAGTTGGTACAGAAGATGGTAATATGAAAAAACAGAAAAAGGATACCTTAATACAATAACAGGCTGAGTAAAATAGTGACTTTCTGCTTATCAAATCTAATAAACATAAGATCCTAGAATAACAGAGCCAAGAATCAGGCAGGATGCTAACCTTAAGAATGGGTAGTATTTTTCTCCAAATCACCCAAAAATGAATTGTTTACCTTGACAGACATTTGTTAAACCAAACTGAAATTACTACTCAGCCTGTCCCTTTATTCAAGTAATTTTTATTTTTCTATTTAGGAGGCAATTGTTATATGAATATGATACTATTATCTCTCTCCATTTAAGTACCCTTCTATTTATGAATTGGGCAGAATTGTGGGAATGAAAAGTACAGAAAAAAAACAGCTATGATATATCAGAGTTTGCTGTGATTTCATTCATTCATTCATTCATTCATTCATTCATTCATTCATTCAACAGATTTATACCCTGTCTTATCTCTAGGTGTTGTACAAATCCTCCTCCTTCAATTTAAGTTATGGTATAGGTCAATGGTGGCTAACCTTTTTGGCACCGAGTGCTGAAACAGGAGTGCACACGCACCAGAAACCAGAAGAGCTCCCAGGCATGTACACAGGAGTGCTGGAAACTGGAAGCTTAGCTTCCTGGCACATGCATGCATGTCAGCCGGCCACCTGGTCTTCCAGTTTCTAAAGTGCATGTGTGTGTGAAGACCAGCAGGCCAGCACACACATGCGCTCTGGGGAGCTGCTCTTCCAGTTTCCAGCACTCCTGCGCATATAAAGATCAACTAGTGGAACTGCTTTTCTGGTTTCCAGTGCTCCTGTGCATGTAAAGACCAGGTGGCCAGCACATGCATGCACTCCAGGGAGCTACTCTTTCAGCTTCCGATGCTCCCACGCATATGAAAACCAGCTGGCCAGCACACGCATGCACTCTGGGAGCTTCTCTTCCAATTTCCAGCGCTCCCGCATGCATGAAGACCAACTGGCTGGCACGCGCATGAGCTTTGGGGAACTGCTCTTCTTCCTGCACTCCCATGTGTGCAAAGACCACATGTGCACCTGAACTCGGAAGAGCAACAGGTGACAGCTGGTGTGCCCAGAGTGAGATGGGATGTGTGTTAAGATGACAGCCACAACTATGCAATTGAAGCCTCAGCTTGCACTGCATACCAAAAAGGGACTGGGCTTTTATTGAATGTCTTTGGTGAAATAGTTGTCTGAACTTGCCCTGAACTTGCCTGAAGCTTGGTATGGTGGTTAAGAAACCAGGAGATGGTGAGTTCTAGTCTGATTAGGCAATGAACAAGCTGGGTGACCTTGGGCCAGTCGCTTGTCTCTGCCTTAGAAAGAAAGAGCCAAGGGCACTTATGAAAATCTTGCCAAGAAAACTGCAGGGATTCATGAGGAATCAACACTTACCCCCAGGCATTAGAACCAGTTATGCAGAAATCCCCACCTCCTGTGATTTCATTGTATGCATGATTACCATTTTAGGTTTTGTATTTATAAATGGTTGTCTACTGTTTTAAACAAATATTGTTCTATGCTTTCATTTGTTGTTTCCTCCTTTTTGATTTATTGTGTGTTTATGCTGCATGCTGCCTAGAGTCACATTGTTTGAGTTGGGTAGCCTTATAAATCTTGAAAATGAATAAGTAAATAAACTCTGGCTCAAAGGGACACACATCACACACACACACAATAAAATCTGATCCTTTGCCCATAACACACTGGCTCAATCCCAGACCCAATCCCAACACATCTGGATTTAAGAAGAGTAATTGAAAAATGTCTATTAAGACACAAATTACTTAAAAATTCTAATATAAATAACCCTCTTTTGTTTTAGGCTATCTGTATTATGGTTAATTTAAGTTTCTCAGTCATTTCAGACTAGTAAACTCTGACACTTTTAAAACTTATACACTGCAAGTTTCATTCTAACCTTTAAAACTTTAGAGAAAAATCATCGTTGGCATTTCACAACACCGAATGACCTGCTAAGCTGCTGACATACCATGACAGGTACAAGGGCCGATCTTCACATTCTTATCGCCTTCCCATCCGGCTTCTTGTGTTCAGCCAAATAATAGCTGAGGGGTTTGGACAGCAGCCCCCCGAAAAATGGCATACAATAAACCATTTGGAAGTCTGTGAAATCAGAAAGTGTGAGCTGATGACCCAAAGTGTAGGATTATATAAATAATGGTGTCACTGTGAGGGTGTCAATTCGCCCTACCACACGTTATTTTTTCAGAGAAACTTTCTCTTAACTCCATTCAGAGAAAAGAAAATAGTGCACATTTCATTCCACTTCATCATAGCTCATATCCTACAAGGAGAATAGATAGATAGATAGATAGATAGATAGATAGATAGATAGATAGATAGATAGATAGATAGATGATAGATAGATAGATAGATAGATAGATAGATAGATAGATAGATAGATAGATAGATAGATTTAATATGCTGTCCATCTCATTTTTCAAACTGACTGGGAAGCAGAGAGCTGTTCTGGGATGCAACCATTTCAGCCCAACCAATCTGAATTACAACTGGATAATTCAAGCAGGTGCACAATGAAATATCTGCGGAGAATGGTCAAAAAAGCCAAGATGATGATCCCAATAGTGCAACTGAAATACCACCCATTTTTATGTGCACGTCTTGTGGCTGCCACATTGACTTTTTTTTTAAACCATTTTCCAAGGAGTAAACTTCCTTTACATAGCCTTCCACAATTTAGTATTCTCCAAATGTATTAGCCAAAAATTCCCTAGTGCAGTCAAACATGGGAATCTAGATTTCAAAATTAGCAATAGCAATAGAACTTAGACTTATATACTACTTCACAGTGCTTCACAGGCCTCTCTAAGTGGTTTACAGAGTCAGCATATTGCCCCCAATAATCTGGGTCCTCATTATACAGACCTCAGAAGGATGGAAGGCTGACTCAACCTTGAGCAAAATTGTTTCTTTTGTACTGTCATGTCTCTCAAACCAATTTCCTTGTAATATGACTATATTTTTCCCCATACCTTTGACTTTAGATGGAAATCCTGCACTCAGTTATATTATGGTGCTACATGTTTGTGTTAAGAGAAATTTTAGGCTTTACTGTTAGCATTTTTATAAAGTTAACATTAACATTTCATCATGGCATGCCTCCTTTTGAAATTTAGTAAGCCATGTTTTCCATTTGAGGCAAAGTCATTTCCTTTGATGTGTTCCAAAACTAGCTCTTTTGGTGATTTAGTGAAACAATAGGATGTATTCTGAAGTCCTTAATTAAAGTTTCAAGTGTTAACAAAGGGTGAGAAAGGGACGGATGTACCTGAGGACCCATAAATTTACCCCTTGTGGTTTTTTTATGTAAGGACAAAACAAACACAAAGCCTTTATTGCACATCAGTATTTTTTATTGTTTGATCTGTGATGCACCTATTTGCGATGCACAATATCAAATGTAATTATTCGTAATCTACTATGTGTAAGGATTTGACATCCACACTCACACACATTTAATAAATGCTTGTTTTGCTTGAAATATTTTGTGGTTCGTATTGTTGGAAAGCAAAAAAACAACAACAACCACTTTTCAAAGGTATTGGGGTTTCTCTGCCAAATTCAGAGACTAGATTCTTTCCATTTCCACATCAGCTCATGGTACCCAAATTTGGATCAACAATTGGAGGTTTTATATTTTGATTTTTGGTATATATTCAGATAAATAGAGAGAGCAGAAGGAAAAGTATACATTTATTATAATTCATTGGAGATGGCAATTATTGAAACCCATTATAGACTCTTTGCATGAAACAGAAAGAAATGCACTCATGATTTGTGGGTTTTTGATTAAAAAAAACTAGAACAGAAATACGTGAGCAATTTTTGTAATCATAGAATAAACGTTAATATTGTAATTGTACTTATATTTGCTGCAGAAGACATTGGAAGCTTCTTCTGTTTCTTTGTGATCTTTCTGCATTTTTCTTCTCTTTTCTTTCTTCATTTTTTATTTGCTTTTTTTTTTTTTTTGCTCTTTACTAGCTTGTGTTATTTTTTATGTTATTTGTAAAACAATAAATAAAATAAAATGTATTTAACAACAAAAATTACCAACTGAAACCGTATACCAAAAAGGGGGAAATGCCTTGATTGTTTCATATTAGTTTCCCTATAGGGGACGCGATGGCTCAGCAATTAAAGACACTGAACTTGTCAGCTGGAAAACTGACAGCCTAGGTTCGAGATCCCGAGCACTGCACAATGGGGTGAGCTCTTGTTGGTGCCCCAGCTCCCGGCCACCTGGCAGTTTGGAAGAATGCAAATGCGAGTGGATTAATAGATATCACAGTGTTCAATGTACCTTTAGCATATAGCCATGCTGGCCCCTTGACCACAGAAGTGTCTTCGGACAATAATGGCTCCTTTAGCCAAGAAATGGAGATGAGCACCATGCCCTAGAGTCGGACATGATTGAACAGGGAAACCTTTAACTTTAGTTTCCCTATATCACAGATATTAAGACATAGTTTCATAGATTCACAGAATCATAGGGCTGGAAGGGACCTTGGAGGTCCTCTAGTCTAACCCTCTGCCCAGGGCAGGAATTTTATTCTATCCTGGACAAATGATTGCTCAATCTTTTCTTGAAAACCTCCAGTGATGGAGCACCCAGAAATTCAGGAAGCAAGCTATTCCACTGACTAATTATTCTCATTTGCCGGGATATTTCTTCATAGTTCCAGATTGGATCTCTGTCTAACTAGTTTTGATCCATTGCTTCTTGTCCTAATAACATATTCTACATGTTGTTTTCTGTAGAAATCGTATAACTTTTGTTGTGGGTGGTTTTTATACAGAGAAACCAGGCCAAAAAATATTTTGCCACTAACATTCTAAAATCATTGGTAGTAAAATGAAAGGGGAAGAAGTGGTATAAGAAAAATGGTAGTAACTATCAGAACCACAGCCAATAGAACCAGGAAACAAAATTCACACGATAAACCGCCACAACAAATTGGAAGCATTTTTTGTTCAACAAATCAGAGCCAGTATAAATAGGTCATTCTATTTACTATGTATAATTATTTTAACATGTGTATTTTAAAAAGACATCCAAATTTAGCTGTGTCTCAGCAAATAAATGAAGATAGATTCAGGTTCAGTGTAATCCCCAGGCCCAAAGGGAGTTTGTCGGATATGGGAATATATTCATGCATTCATAATAAAGAAAGCAAGATAAAGTGGTATTTCATTTATGCTATGTACAGCAACCTCTCCTATTACATTTCCTCTTGTAAGGCTGATTGTCATTGGCTTTTTCCTCCATTACATCTGTACGCCCTCTGCTGATGTTTTTGGCAACAAAACAAAGGAGAAAGCTCAGGATTTATTACACATGGACAGCCTGTGAGCAGAACATAGCTTCAGATCAGTGCTACATCCTATCTGAAAGCAGCTTTATAGGACTACATTGGGATTTCTCTCTCCTTTGTTTTGCTGTTAGAATATTTATGTTTGTTCATTCCTTTGAGTTATGAAATTTATCAGTCTGGATGGATACAGGACAGCTTGCAAATGTAAAAGAGTAAGAACATAAGCAGTGCCCTGCTGGATCAAAATCTGTGCTCAGAGTGGCCAACCACCTGCACTAGGAAGCCCATCATCTCCCAAGGCAGATGATCTCCCAAGGCAGTCATGCTGTCATCAAACCACTGGTCCCCATGACGTTCTTGAAATGGTCCAAACTTTTTTGGGAGCCAGTCAAGGTGGGGGTCAGCCAGGGGTAGGATTCTACTAGTTCACACCTATTCACTAGAACCGGTTGTTAACCGGTCTAAGCAGTTCGGAGAACCGGTTGTTAGAAGAAATTACTGGCCTAATCCTGTAAGGAAGGCAGGAAGGAAACATTCTGGTGTTGCTTATAGAAACTGCCTCTCCGCTAATCCTTTTTACATTCTTGGCAGGACTAGACTTCCTGTCTCAGGAACATCTCTGGAGTTTTTTTCCTCTCCTTTGCTGGTACTTTGCTTGTGTGGAGTGACCATTCAAAGTGACAATGGCACTGAAAAAAGTGACTTATGACCATTTTTCACATTTACGACTGTTGCAGCATCCCCATAGTCATGAGAGGCCAGGCGAGGAGATGCGTGCCTCGATGTGAGTGATACTGAGTTGGCCACGGCCACCAACTAAGCCACGGCCACAGAACTGGTTGTTAAAAAATTTGAAGCCCACCCCTGGGGTCCGCACCACATCTCATTATAATTTCTAGTAACAAGAATACTACAACAATTAGTAGTAATGGAACAAAGAGGAATCAAAGCATTCTGGTGATAATTGCTCTACTCATCAAACCTCAGAGGCCTTCTGGAAAAGGCAAGGTTTTGCAAGATTCAAGAGTGGGAGTCAGATTGTTCTAAGGGAGAGCAGCTCACAGACAAAATGCTGATTGTCCCACTCCACCCTTTGGTCATGATCTACAATGGCAAATGGACCCAAGAAATGCATTACTATTTATGAAATTCTCCATTAAACTCCTAGATCAGGGGTCCTCAACCCCTGGTCCATGGACAGCACCGGGTCGTGGCATGCCAGCAACCAGGCCGCAAAAACAAGTGAAGCCTCATTTGCACGATACAGGCAGCGCACAAAAGCCACGCCCCATCCAAGCCATGGAAAAAACCTCTCTCCACAGAACAGGTCCCTGGCGCCCAAAAGATTAGGGGCTGCTGTTCTAGATCACTTTCTGAAATTGGTAGAAAGGAACTCAAACCCCAGAAGTAATAATACATTGTTTGCTTGTACATCTATCTGGCAACCTGCTGGTTTGAGGGGGTGTGTGTGTGAGGAAGCTTAACCATTTAACAGCATTGTCAGAAATAGTGAATCTAAGTCACAAGCTGTCAAAACTTCAAAAGTATTTTAATTTCACAGGTTAAATCGTGATTGTCATGTATCTAACTTTTTTTAAAAAAAATTAGATCTTGAGCCAAGAGTCATCTCATGTTGATTGACAGTCCTTTGTCACTCAGTTTTCAGGGTTGCAACCCCTGTGAAGTAAAAAGTGAACGTAGACAAACGTAGCTGCATTCCTTGATCAGTGAAGCAAAGCTGCAGGAGTAGAAAACCAAACAGGTCTGTCAAAAGTACTGTGTTTTGCTCAGGATGTTCTGTCAGTATTTCAAAGCTTCTGACAGGTTTAAGTATTCCATGCATATAAAAGAATTGTTGAAAAATGCTAACAAAGCTATCTGGTCATGTAGTTCCTATTAGAAAACAAGTCTATGGATTAATATTCTTAAATGTTACTTTATAGTAAGTTCTAAGGTTGTGAGATTTGAAAAGAATCAATCGCTGAAATATCCATCAAACGCTTCTTCCTGAGCTGCAACTTCCAAGTTGATCTGGAAATTCTTAGTCCCTCCACTAGGGTGCCACTAGCTTGTTGCTTTCCCCTTGCTGTTTAGCATCTGTGTGAAGCCACCAGGTGAGGTTATTTGGGAGAAGAAGCGGTATCGTCAGGATGCTAATGATCACTAGATCACCAAGTTCCCACTACTGAGATTTTTTTAACAATATATCCCTTCTTTTGGACCTCTTTGCCAATATTGCCCTATTTTTATTAAGTTTCTGAAAAACTTTGAACATTTGGATCTCTCATAGGACCTTTTGGATGGGATAGATGATTGGTCAGCACATCTGGATGGTATGTTCTGTCAATATTTATGTGTTGATGTTTCTTGATCTTTGTTTTTTTATTTAAAAAAACCAACAACCATATTGTATTAGGATTGTAAATTTCTCTGTGATTGGAGCAACAGAGAAATCTGAGTAATACTGTAAATCAATCAATACATTTTATTTTGATGAACTATATACCTATAGTTGTTCTACAAAGCAGCTATAAAAAAAAGTTGTGCAGCATTTCAGAAACGGTGCTTTAGAGCACACAGAAACCCAAACATAGCATCCACTTGCAAGTCCTTACAATAGTTACCCTATATATTTTTTTCTGAAATGATGGGGCTTCCCTCTGCAGTTGATAAATGGTCTTGGGAAAATATGTGACTGCTTTTGTGAGGGTTGCGAGTTGTAAGATAGGTGACACCAGCAGTTTCCAGTATTTATGAGCTGCCTGTCAAGATCAGCAAGAGACCAGTAAACAACCTATTAACTTGAAAAGATGGGTAGAAAGGGCTTACAATTTAAACATAACATCCTTGCAGAATCATGGGCCAATCAGCTGTACAAGATTTCATTCTTGTCTGCAATATCAGCTTCTAATTTAACCAAGTCATATCAGAGTACCAGGTCATCTGACATCAAGCCTAATATAAATAAGGGATTAAGTCTCTGGTGAGCTAAGATTTACTGCTGCACCCTTGTGTGAAGTCTAACAACTTTAAAGAGTTTAAAGCAGGGGTGGGCTGCTGGGGGTTTGCAGGGGTTTGGAAGAGCCTCTAGCTAAGATTCTACACAGTTTGGAGAACCCCCAAATCCCACTCCTGGTTGGCCCCACCCACCCCACCCCACGTCTCTCAGGAGTCCCCACGTGGCCCGTTTTGGATGCAGGTAAGTGCAGGGCACACACAGAGGCTCAGGGAGGGTGAAAAATGGGCCTCCCAGAAATTCGGGAAGGCCGGAAATGAGTCTCCAGAGCCCAGGGAAGCCATTTTCGCTCTTCTGGAGGCTCAAGGAAAGCCTCCGGAGCCCGGGGAGGGCAAAAAGCCCCCCGCCCTATGATGCAGGAGGTCAACTAGGCCATGCCCACCATGGCCACGGCATCCAGCAACCAGGCAGAGAACCTGTTGCTAAAAATTTTGAAGCCCACTCCTGGTTTAAAGATGCTCTATTTGCCATCTTCAGGCACATATGAAACACATTTTGAATCAAACTCAAGCCTTGCATAACCCTAATAAAGATGAAGTTCAAAATCAAGTGTAAATTGCTGTCTATAGAATAAGATCATGGCGAGAAATGATGTAGCAAATAATAAAGTTACTAATACTACTTCAAATTTGGCTCATCACTGCATATTAATCAAGTAGTGATTTGTATGTGTGAGTAAGCTGTTGCATATCTATTACAGACATAAATTTTGAATGGATAAAAACAATACTCTAGATCTGCTTTACACCACCATTGTTGGGTACACCCAACAGGTTCTTCAAGTAGATATGGTTCATATATTTATATTGTAATTATGGCTGCCTATTTCAGAAGCCAGCCAGAATCTCCCCGTAATGAGATGGGTGGAAAATAAAAAAATGAAATGAAATGAAATAAAATAAAATAAATAAAATAAAATAAAATAAAATAAAATCTGAGCATTCATCCATTCAGGGGGAAAAAATCTCCCATTGAGATATAGGTACAGAAAGCTCCTCTAAATAGCTACATTCTAACAAGGGTAATCTCTCAACTATACAGCTAATTCACAATAGGATGTTCTCAATACAGGGACCAAAACTGTAGAATTCTGTCTACATTCAGTTGCTGTTGCTGCCAAATTCCACAAGCTTTTGGTTAAATACTTGTTTACTTGTTTACTGACCCAGCTTATGGGTATATACCTGTTTACTGACCCAGCTTATATGATTGTTGAGGTTTCTGTGATGTTACTATTCCAGTTGTCCTACAATATTGCTTTAATTTCTGGTAATTATATATGATAAGTGTTCTGTTGAGAAACTCGCATGCCCCTCCAATGTCCCTTAGAGCCACCATGAAATCCCCGATGCTCTCCCCTTCTCGTTGGTCTCGTTTGTAGAATTCATGTCTTTGGATAAGGTTGGAGACAGTTTGTGCATAATGGGCTCTCCGTAGTTGGTCCAAATCTGGTCACGCCATTTGTTTAACATCTCGGGGTTTGGCCAATGCCTTGGCCATCTTGAAGACCGTGGGTCCGCAGTGGGTCAGAAACACGGCTCTCTTCCTGTGGTCGGTGATCCCCTGTAGCTCATTGCTCTCGAGGAACATGAGGAATCTGTCGATGTACAATTCCCAGTCCTCCATCGCTGGGTTGAACGGTACGGGTGGCGAGTTGTTGCCAGCCATTTCGTCGGTTGCTTGGTTCTCGTTGCCACGTGCTCAACTGGTCTCCTTGTCTCAGAATCCCACCTTCGTCACCAGTGTTCTGTTGGGGGAACAGACCTGACTCGAGACCAGTGTGAATTCAGCTCTTTATTTGCTCTCAGTAACTTCAACAAAACCGGAGCCGTGGCAGCCTCTTTTATAGCGGCTGTCCGCGGCTCGTGGCCAATGACGGCTCCTTAAACTTCCCACCATCAGGCGGACCAATTACAAGACAGTATTCAAGTATTCAGGATGGACCAATCAAGAGGCAGCATTGGCGGACCAATCATAACGCAGTATTACAAGTATGCAACTATATAACAATAAGCAATATCATTGCTAGGAGGACTAACTCGTACAGATGTTCAGACTCCCCTCTGTGCTGATTCAGTATGTGCCTGGGATTGTGGATTACCTGCTTAAGTCATTTGAGAATTTTGATCAGTTGATTTTATATTAATTTTCTGAATAATCAAGGGGTGAATATTTCTGAAATAGTGTAGCATTTAACAAATTCTTCCTTACTTTTCATGAAGGGGAAACATTGATCTTTTTAAACTTCATTGCATAAATCAACCTTACAGAGCCCTGACATTTTGTTCTGAGCTGGAATCTCATTAATATATTTTATTACAAGATAAAACCTTTTTGGTTACTGACTTGTTATACTACTATTTTGCTCTCTGTTTAAGTCTCTTGGAAAACACATTAATCATAATACTGGGAATGTTGCAAAGCTTACACGATATTTTCAAACCAAGGACATATACAGCAATAAACAATGGTCCGGAACACAAACAAAAAAATGCCATCAATCTTGAGCCATTCAGAATAGGTTCATAGGAGATCTCTGTTACCTTCCTAATGCATGCATGTACATATTTACACACATCCTATGGAGACAGAAGTAGCAAGTATGGCATTGTTTTTTAATGAATTAAACATTTCAAATTGCTGTTACTACTTCCCCCCACAGAGGTACAATCATTGTGGATAGGTTATCGTTTTATAACTCCCCTTTAGCACTGCCAGAGTAAATTTTCTTCTTTCTGTTAAGTAAGGATTTAAAAAGAGGCAGGATTTAAAAGCTATCTTAGGCACTGGCCTAGCAGCAGTTTAGGAACTCTGCCTAAATTAATCTGCCTCTCCATAATACATGGTTTAATGACTTTAATTGCCAGAACATAACCCTTTTTTAATATTCTTATACGTCTGTAATTTGCATACCATGGAACTCATCCAGTAAGACTTATGGTTATCCTGGGAGATGCAGGGGCATCCCTTAGCAAGAATCCAGATTCCAACCAGGTGGTGAAAAACAAACAAATAAAATCACAACATTGGTTTGAGACAAAGCAGAATGATAGGACCAGGAGGCAAGGAACCAATGTTTCAATTGACCACACAAAACTGGATTTGGACTATTAATTTCAAATAAGAATTGAATATTTACAGATTTCTGATTTCCTTCCATCAGTTTTAAGATAAGTGACAGGGAATAGTCACTCCCACTTCTAAAAAAATGGCACTTTTCAGTTGTATTGGATCCTATCTACAATGGCAGGAAGGACAATAGATTGGAGGTGAGCAAAAAAAAAAGTAAGACATGCTGACACTGTTGAATTTTAATGACACAGCATATTAAATATTAGGCATTTATAATGTATTATACATCTATAGGAAAATAAATGCATGTTGACAATAATTCAATACCTTAATAAAATACATGTTGAAAACTTGACATTTCATTTCAAAACTTATATTTACTAATATTTAATAAAATACGAGAGAAATGTTGATATGCATTAAATATAATTTTAATGTGATTTGAATGTACGCATTTAAACATTGTCGCTGGCTGAAAGCAACAAAAAAAACCCACCTGGAATATTTTATATTTTTAACATTTGCATCAATAGACTAGGCAGCAGTCTTTCGTAAATGGCTTAGGTAGATATTTTATTTCCTTCTTCCGTATACCTAAATTAATAATTAAGATAGCAAGGAAATCAATCTTGACTGTTGTTTGGAAGGACAGGATACTGAAGATGAAGCTCAAATACTTTGAGCACTAAATGAGAAGAGAGGACTCATTGGGAAAGACCCTGATATTGGGAAAGACTGAAAGCAAAAGGAGAAGTGGGTGGCAGAGGATGAGACGGTTAGATGACGTCACTGATGCAAAGAACATGAATTTGGGAAAACTCCAGGAGACAGTGGGGAGCCTGGCATGCTGTGGTCTATAGAGGTCACAAAAAGTCAGACATGACGTAGCAACAGCAGATAACAACAATAACAATAACATGTTCAAATTCATTAATAAGAATCTTGAAAAGTAAGACATTGTTCCTGTAACAGCGAAGGTTAATGACAAACTGGGAACAGCATCTATTTCCAGTTTACTACAATGCTACTAGTTTGAAAGCCCTTTGATAGGCTGTTAACTTACTTTAGGTACAGTCAAAGTTTAGGGCTCAGCTTCGGGATATATGAAATAGTACATAGTAAATTTGTCCAGTATAGTAGAACATTTTTCTTTGACTTTCCAATCCTTTTGCTAGATAACAAGCAGTGTTTTTAAAAAATATGTGGAGTTGAGGGATTCACATTTATTATTCCATTTAACATGCTACATTGACGCATGGAATTAACATTGTGGCCTTTTGACCTTAGCAGTAGTTAAAAACATATGCTAAGGTTGGCTGAAACCCCAAAGAGGAAGTATTGGCTGTAGGTGCTCCGAGTCCTAATGGAAGAGCTCTTGGCGGACCCCAGTAAACTGTTTTTCCCACCTAGTAGTAGAAATATTGATGAAGCTCTACAGTAGAACTAAGCACATTTAAAGTAGATGTAACGGAACTCTAAAGATGGTGCAGTCATAAACTCCAACTAAAGCACAAATGGCCAGGCAAAAGAAGCATGCATACTCACATATAAAGGCTTTTCATCTGTCATTACCTTTTCTCCAAAAATAGGGCTCTATATAGCATATCAAGAGAGTCATTAGCATGCACATTGATAAGTCACATTGTAGGCAACTCTGCCAACCATTTGAACATCAGACAGGGAAACCCTTTCATTTTAATGCCACTAAAATCCATGCTATTCTCCTCATAAGAGCTAATACAAAAGACAAGATCTACCAAAGGAAGATAACAATTAGTTTATCAGAATATGCCTGCCTAAGCTCTCATTCCCCAATGTAGTCCCATAAAGAGTTTCCAACCTGCCTCAAAGAAACTAACTCCACCTAGCTGCCCTCCAACTCACTCACATCCTGCTCTGTACTGGGCCAGGACTCATAATCCTAACTAGCATAATCTTTAGCCAAAGAAATTATGGGAGTGCTTTCTTGAAAGTTCTGCCTAATAAAGGGGGCTGTGGAGGTTTTCACCAGGAATTGATGAGCAAAGGGTGGAATCATTCATTCTCCCTTACTTCTTCAGCCAAACACCCTTCTTTACTGCAAAGTTCTCTTTTTCCTTCACAGGGCTTCCAGCTGCCCCTATAGTAAATGGCTTCTTATCTCACCCTAAGAAAAGCATCAGGACTAGATGAAGGACATCTGGTTGTGTGAATGTTTATTTTAATCACTTGGGTTTTTGTTTTTTTTACCACTCCTGGATTTCAAAAACCAAATCTCTTCTTACTAATGAGAAACTCTCGTGCTATTCCTTCCATTTCTAGCCATTTCTATATATTATGCATTTTACAAGAACCAGCCTTGAGGTCATGTGCTGAGAGGAAAGTGAATCATTGCACAAACTGATATCTTTCAAGAAAGTGTTGTGGAAAGCTGTAGGAGCCTAATGAGATTTTATTATCTTGCTATCCTTGCTGACTGTAATATCACATTTTAATGTTGGAGTTCCTCCAGCAGCACATGCAGAGCCGGGAAACTATTGTAATTCATTTGTCTTCCAAAGGAAATGCCAAAGAACGTAGCATCAGAAGGAACCAGAGAAGTGTAACAACTAGCTTGCTTATCACATTTAATACCCCTTCCCTATTTTTAGCACATTGAAGGCTACATGCAAGCAGCAACAGTATGTTTCCACTCTGCTCCTGCTGATCCAAATAAAATGTCTCTCTCTCAACTGAAGGTTGAGAGCCAAAATTTTTCTTGGCTATGAAAAAAAAAAGTGTATCCATATACTACTAAAGTTGTGGTGCCTGTAACTTTTAACTCAGAAAAAAGATCCACCATAGGACAAACCATTTTGGATCAAGATACTTTGGCTAACAGGCAAAATATGTTCAAAGTCTGGGACACTTGACTCCCATGGAATTAAAATTTGACAAATTTTATAAAACATTTTATGACATAACCATTAGCATAAAGCAGTTAGTGGCATACAAAATGTCATAAAGCATTTCCTGTTTTGATGTTTCACTCTTCTATACAGTTCAACATGAGCTAAACGGTTTGTGACATATGTCTATGGAGATTCTCAGTCATCCAGGCCATGGTAGTCGCAAAGGTGCTTTTTCAAAAGGCCATTGGACTTCTCATTTAAAAAGCTTATTCTGCACCAGGTTAAGGATGTAGCTGACATACTGGATTGTAGCTTGTATTAACATAATACTTTCTGATATGAAGGGGCAAGAAGGACATTGGATTCATATTGATTTTAATACTGTATTAACGATTCAACTGCATTTTGGAAATACAATTTTGCAATCTGTTTGATTATAGAGAAACAACTATCTCATACATTAGAATAAAAAACAATTAACAAACTGATTTATTAAGGCACTGCCTTAATAAATTTGGGTGCATAAATCGTTCACTATTTACTATCTGAATATATTCTAAGTATGCAATCATTACTTTAAAAAGACTATAAACCAAAGCGGCATGAGATTCATAATTTTCACTTACCAACATGATATAGAGATATATTAAAAGAAATAAAGCAAACAAAATAAAATTAGAACCAAGTAAACAAAATATTTTTGGCATATCCTCAATGGTGCCAAAAATCAATTCCATATTCATTCTTCAGTATTCATTCAGTTTGTAATATTGTACTGAATAGAGAAAATAAGAAATAAAAGTAAACTCCCAATTCCTTTTTATTATACATATACATATACATATACATATACATACACATACACATTTGGGGAGGACATACACATACACTATACACATACACATAGCATACAGGTACATACATATATATACATACTATATATATATATATATATATATATATATATATATATATATATCATAAAACATACATACATACATACATATAGATATACATACATACATATACATACATATATATATATATATATATACACATATACATATATTTATATATATATATATATATATATATATATGTGTGTGTGTGTGTGTGTGTGTATACAACTAATTTAGTAAACAAAGATAAAGAAGCTTGTGCTAAGGTCATCTTTTCTAAATGGTTTTAAGAGAATGGAAGTCTAAATATAACATTTAGACTGAAAAAATGCCTACTAATAAATTTTAATCATAGTCAATTACATTAAATACTGAAAAATCAATAGATTTAATTAAACTAAAAGCTTTCCATGGATGAGATGAGAATTTCTTGGCAGAACAGTGCAGTCAATGGCATATTTTTTTTATCAAGAAATGGAGATTTCATTACTCTTTCCTTCACCTTCTGTTTCCATTATATTTATTACACTTTTAACTTGTCTGTCCTCTGTTTCTTCATGTTTGCTGTTTGACAATCTAGCTAAAATCCCTACTTTGTTCTTCCACAAAGGTTAATATATGCTTTAAAAAGTACAGTGAAGAATAAATCAAACCAACATTGAAGAATGCTTCAAACTGGATGGATAGATGGATGAATGGATGGATGGATTTGATTGTGATGCCTTCTCACTCCAACCAATTCTGGGTGCCTCACAGAATAAAGAACAATATAAAAACAATGAACTACAATAAATTAGACCAGAAACAATTACAAGATAATTACAAGATAACAAGCTAAACAATTAATCAAAGCATAAAATATTATAGACAAGGGAGTCTCATCCACCCAAGGCCTTTTTTCAAGGCCATCCAGAACTCTCAGGATGGGGGCATTTCATTCCAAAGGGCAGATGCCACTGCAGAGAAAATACACTTCCTAGATCTGTAAATAAGATCCTGTTCATTCAAGGGGAAGTGAGACAAATAATCAATCAAATAACTGGATCCTATTCCATGAAGGGGTTCATAGGTAATAACCAGCACCTTGAACTGTACTCAGAAGCACACTGGCAAATAGAGCAGCTTTTGAACACCTCACAAAGGCATTGTCATGCCCTTGGTAGAGTCAGACTCTGAGGGAGAGGAGGAACAGCTGACAGGGAGTGGAGGTGTGGCTCCAGAGATTGTGGAGGAGGCTGGGGAAGGGCAGAGGCCGGCTGGACAGTCAGAGGAAGAGCCAGGTCCATCCCCTCTGCATCCTAGGACACGCAGGGAGGAACAGAGAAGGAAACAACTTGGCTTACGAGAGAGGAAGCGGCCATGATCCCCCTCATTGGTTGCAGCTGGGGAGACTAGTATATAAGAGAGATGGTTACAACACAGCATTGCCAGAAGCAAAGTGTGTTTTATTTTGGGTTGAAGTTATCTTGGTTGGCGTCCTTCCAACAGACTGTGGCTTGTTATCTCCTTGAATTTGGTAATTACTTATCCTGGTCCGTTGTGGAAATTTCGTCATTGTAGTTTGTTTGGTTTTTTTATTTCACCTTTATCTGCTCATTAAGTTCGGACTGTATTGCTTTCTTTTGAAGACTATTTTTGAGTATATTTTATCTCCAACTGAGAATTATTGAACAGTGGGGCCAAGTTGGAGGCATTAAAGGACATTTATTTACGTTTTGGATTTTGTTATGCTTGTATTACACTCCAGGTCATCACAGGCATGCAGTGGCAAGCCCACAGGTACTCACACCTCTGCATTCAGGACCATCTGAGGCTTCCAATTAGTCTTCAAGGTCATCCCAAGCTACAGCCATTTGCAACAGGCAAACCATGAGAGATAAGGACATGAGCGATCCTGGAAAGGACATACTAGCACATCAGATAGAGTGTGCTAGTGCAAAGTTGGCTGATCTTTAGCAAGCGCTTTGAATCTAAGAAAAAAGCCTCCACCTTAAGTTGCTCTTCACGCCTGATTGGAGAACTGTAAAAATAATCCAGAAATAAAATGGAAAATGCCTGTCTCCAAACAGCCACAGGCATTCAGTCTGTTTTGTGAGGCGCAAATGATGTCCACGATCTCGATAAGTTCAACCTTTATTAACTATTAACTATTAACTGTTAACTATTAACTGTAGCTGCTGGAACCGCAATAGCCGCTATATGTGTGAGTCAGCTGACAGGAACAAGCAACAGCTGATGCGGTCTGACTCTCGCTTTTATATTGCTCGCTGTCAGACGGCTCAGCCAATGCGAATGAACTTCGGTTCCTGCTCAGCTCAGCCGAATGTAACACCCCTTCCCACCAGTCAGGTGCATGCGTAGTCATTCAGATAGGTGGGGAGTTATCTAGTCCGGCTGGACCTACGCAATTCAGCTTGCCCGGCCATTGGAGAATGATCACTTGCAGGGCCTGCAGATGACGCTGGACCCTTCTCCTCGGCTGACTCGGATTCAGATGGAGGAACTTCAAAAGATAGGTCGTCCTCCCACGGCAGCTTGTTGTCAGTTGTTTCGCGCCTTGGCGTGTCGGCCACTCCGAGTTCACGTTGCTGTGCACTGGCCGGCTCTCTGTCAGATGGGTCCTCCCTGAACTCAGCCCAACGCCCCCCTTACATGGTCTACATGTCGGCGCCAAACTCAGCCACCCGATAGACTTATTTTATATGATTTCAGGATGGTAACAGCCTCTATTTTCCCCAGCAGCCACAACGGATTACCCACAAAATTCCGGGCATAAACCAAATCCCCAACCCGGAAAACTCTAATGCCACTAAAGGAATTTAAGGGAACATTTGGGGCATAACTGGGGTGGAGTCTGTCCATTAATAACTCCACTGAGGAATGATTGGTAACTGTGCTGGGGGTAACATGTTGCATTAGCAGGTACTTTGCCAACTTAGAATGCCAGTCCTCACCCTCTAACTGCCCCAGCACTTCCTTGGTGGCCCTCACAGCTCTCTCTGCTTGACCATTAGACGGCGGGTGGTAAGAGGTGACAAGGGCATGCCTTATGCCCCAGCATGCCAAGAATAGCTCAAAGTTTGCCATGGTAAATTGTGGACTGTTATCCGACACTAGGATGTTGGGGAAACCATGGGTTGCAAAAAGGTGATCTAATACCTTGATAATCATCTCTGAGGTGTTAGAATGCATGAGGACCAACTCTACCCACTTCGAATATGAGTCCACAATGATAAGGAAGGTGCGACCCTGAAATGGCCCAGCGATTCCCCAGAAGTAGCGGCTGGAGGTGCCACTCTAGACGTCTGGCATGTATGACATGCCCTAACTTTTGTGGTGATATCAGAATCTATGCCAGGCCATCAAACATAGCTCCGAGCTAAAGCCTTCATGCGAGCTATTCCCGGATGGCCCTCGTGCAAGCTGGTTAAAATCTTAGGTCTCAGGAGGTTGGGAACTACTACTCTACCTCCCCACAATAGGCAGCCCTGTTGGGTGGATAATTCATTCTGTTTAGCTCTGAATGGCGTAAATGGGGCATCTACAGCACCTTCTGGCCACCCCCTTCTCACCCAGTCTAATACCTGTAAGAGAATAAGATCATTAGAGGAGGCTTTCACAACATCTGTGGCCGTAATAGGTAATTGGTGATCATCAATTAGTAGTATAGATGAGGAAGGGGCAGGGTCTATAATTTTGTCTGGCAAGGGGCAACGGCTCAATGCGTCTGCATGTCCAAGGTCCTTGCCTGCCCTGTATTGCAAGGTATAGGGCAGCCAAGAATAAAGCCCAGCGGGTCATCCTAGGGGACAAAATAGGGGGACTTTGTCAATCACTGGCCAGGATACCCAGGAGAAGATATGGTCCATTATTAAATGGAAGTGGCGGCTACAGAGGAATTTGTGGAATCGTTTAACTGAGGCAACGGCCGCTAAAGCCTCCTTATCGATTTGTGAGTAATTTCTTTCTGTGCTGACATAGTCCTGGAAAAATAAGATGTCGGGGCTTCTACCCCACTAGGCAATATATGAGCTAAAACAGAATCTATACCATAAGGAGATGCATCGCAACATAGGATCAAAGGCAATTGGTTATCAAATTGCATCAAAACGCTGTCAGAAGAAAGCATCGCTTTGATAGCTTGAAAAGAATCCTGTTGTGGTTTTCCCCACAACCATTGAGCTTGAGAGTCTAATAACCCGTGAAGCGGTTCTGCAATAGAAACTTTGTGCGGAAGGAATGAGGCATAGAAATTTAGGAGACCTAAAAAGGCCTGTAGCTCCTTTTTGTTGCTAGGAACAGGTGCTTCTTTAATGGTTGTAACCTTAGAGTCTGTAGGGTGAATTCCTTGAGAATCAATGTAGTAGCCCAGGAAGTCCACTTGGGAAACACCAAATTTGCATTTGTCCCTTTTTAATTTGAGTCCTGAGGTCTGGAAGCAAGTGAGGACTTGTCTAAGGCGTTGCAGAAGGTCTTGCTTGTGTTGTGCTGAAATGATGACATCATCAAAGTATGGTATAACACCAGGGATACCCTGCAGCAATCGCTCCATAAAGCATTGGAATATGCCAGGAGCCACAGATACCCCAAACTGCAAGCGTTTACATTTAAACGCTCCCCTGTGTGTTACAATGGTTTGGGCCAAAGCAGTTGTTTCATTGACAGGCAGCTGTTGATATGCTTGGGCCATGTCAAGCTTAGCAAATATGGAGCCCTTTTCCATTGAATGGAGAAGATGTTGAATTACAGGCACAGGGTATGCGTTAGTGTGCAAGGCCTTATTTAATGTGCTCTTATAGTCTGCACATAATCTGATAGAGCCGACATGTTTAAAAGGGGTCACTATAGGGGTTTCCCATAGTGCATAGTCCATAAGGTTCAGGACCCCTTGGGAGACCAATTTATCAATTTCTGCATCAACTTTTGGTTTTAATGCAAAAGGGACATGTCGGGGCTTCAGTCTGATAGGAGTTACTGTTGGGTCTAACGCAAAAGAAATTGATGTGCCTACATAATGACCTAACTGGTCATTGAAAATGTCCTTAAATTCAGCTAACAATGCCTCAATATCTTGGTTTTGAGTGCAATGTATACCCGTCACTTTAAGCCCTAAAGCGTCAAACCAGTCTAACCCCATTAAACTAGGTAAGGTGCCTTCTACAATAGTAAGGGATAAACGTCCCTTGAAGTCTTGAAATTTAATTGCAAACTTGCCTGTTCCTATGACTGGTATGTTCTGCCCCTGGCAGTCTTTGAGAGACAAATTGCAAGGTTAAAGCCATTTCTTTGAGATGGTCGGAATCAGTCTCTTCAGGGTGCTCCAGGACAGTATGGACAGAGATGAACTGGTGTCAATCTCCATTGGACAGTCTTTACCTTCTAACAAATGGTTAAATGAAGTTTATTAATGTGCAGCTGTTGTGATAAATTGTTGAGAGAGTCAGTGGAAGATGCTCTAGTCACAGTAAAACATTCATCCTTTTGTTTTTGGAACATATTTGGCGGCTGAGGCTGAAATTGTGGTGTTCTCTTTCCAGATTTGCAGACCCTGGCCATATGGCCCTTTCACTGGCAGTTTAAACAAATAGCATTTCTAAACCGGTAGACAGGTCTTAAATGATTATCCCCGCAACTTAAACAAATGACCTGTACTATAGGAAGCTGTTGTGGTTTGTTCCCTGGGTTCCAGCCTCTTTGTTGTTGAACTTGTTGGTGATTGGTGAGGCGATTAATGTCTTCACCATAATCTAAAAATTCATCAGGGGTAAACTCTTCAAAATGGACAGTAACTTTTGGTTTGGCCACTGGATTGCTTTTCGCGCCTTGGATCTCAGCCGCAGAGAGATTGGACATCTCAGTGGCTTGAGCCTCTTCAATGGCCATTTTTAAAGTGAGGTCACCTTTTGCTAACAGATGTCTTTGGAGTCTGAGGTCTCTCACTCCGCATTCTAGTTAATCAAGCAGCATGTCATCTAGCTCTTTAAACCCGCATTGTAATGCAGCCGTTCGGAGAGCCACCATATACATACTGATGGTCTCTCCTTCAGCTTGTGCCCGTCACCTAAAAGCATGCTGCCTAGCAATTCAAGAGGGCTTGGGGGCATAATGGTTACTCAGGATTTCCTGGAGGGCTTCCCAGGAAACCTTTTTAACTGATTGTGGCACCAATAAAGTGACGACCGTGTCGAAGTCAGCTGCCCCACAGAAACTTAGGAAATAAGCTTTTTTTCTGTGATTCAATATGTTTGCCAAGTCCGCAGAATCTAAAAAACACTTGAAGCGGTTAATGTATGAATACCACATGTGATGTATCAGGACTTTTTTCCCCTTTGCTAAACTGGCCATGGGCGTGGCCAGCATGTGACACATTTGGACTGCGGGCCAGGAGTTTGACAGCCTTGATATAGATGTTGGAAAGAAATGGAGAGACCATTGGATCCTGTGTACCCTTCAAGGGAGGAGTCTCAAGAGCGACACACACATTTTCCAGCATGATTGAAACTAGCTATAAAGGAAAGAAGAGAACCACTTTAATGCAATGCCCTCAACTCCCAATCTCTGGATCTGTCCATAAAAATATTTTGGGAAAAAGGAATCCAAGGATGGAAGCACCAGCTCTATTCTGGCTCCATTTTAGGTAGTCACACTGAGGCTCCTAGTTGCCAAAACTAAGGCCATAGTGCCTCCCAGTTTTCACTAGGAACATTTTGTTCAAAGAACAAACTGATTTAAAAATATAATATCCAGAAGGATAAAAATATAAATAGATTAAAACTATAAGTATGGGAGGGTGGGAATGCTGAACAAATTGACCCAATAGATAAAATGAGCTTGGATGTTCCAAGGTTAGATGGAAATAGAAAGCAATATTTATAGTTGCTGCAAAGATCATGGGAAGGGCATAAATATCAGTGTAATTTAACTGTAGGACAACCTGTAGCAACACATTAGCAATGTATATGAGGTTTGGGAAGTCTGATTCAGAGCTTCACAAAACAATATTAAAGAAGCTAAAGGATATTCTTGAATAAAATGTGATTTGTTCATAGGCCTGGATAAAGCTGAAACTATGCCTTCACCAAGAAATTGAAAACACGTCTTCCTGTCCAGTTGGTTCCTCCATCCTTTTGGGAGAAAAATTGTAAATTAATAAGTTGGGGAAGCAACCAGCAGCGAACTCCGTAGGGTTGGTATAGTCAGAAATGTACCACAACCTTTTCGCATGCATTATGTGTACAATGCTCATAAAAAGGGACAGAGCTTCAGTTGTGCCATGGCAATTACTAACTTGACTTTTTTTTTTTTTGACACAGATACATATCCTTTCAGGCTCTCTGGAAACACACACCTATTTTATTTGAAGTAGAAATAACACCAGACAAAACACTAGTCAGTCCAAATGTCCAGACATGACAGGTCTCTCACATTATGTTAATTGTCTTTCCATCTTTTATTGTTGAACAAATAATATGCAGGTAACTATTTTCTTATGAGATGTTGTCATGAAATGCATTCAGATATTCTTTCTGCACTGTTCATCTCAGTCTGTGTTACTAGTCCCTGCTTAGCTGAACACAATACAGTCATGGTACTGAACACAAAGAGGTGTTCATACATTGATGTCTACATCCTAGAGCAGGGTGGGCAAGGGGCGAAATGACAGAGGCGTCTAGTCCCTGCTTAGCGAACACAATGCAGTCATGGTACTGAACATCAAAGGAATGTTCAACTACATTGATGTCTACCATCCTGGCCTAGGCCACCCCTAGAAAACCCAGAAAGCGATTTGCATCAATGCACATATCAATCACCCTTCTCATCTTCCTTTCCCTGTCCTGGTTTAGAAACTGTTTTAAAATATTATTAATGGTAACTATTATTTTTCAACTTGCTTTTCTCAGGTAGCAGGCTTAGTATAAAGCTGAAGAATTCTCTTTGATTGGGCTTACTTTTAGTAATCACAAGCTTTAATGCGTTTCAGTAAAATTGGCATAGCTGGTTGGAAGCTTGGCCACTCCTAGGAAGTATCTTTCTGTAATTGCTTTCAGTGTGATGCCAAATTAGTTAGAGCACATTGGTGACTTTTGGCTTCTTCTGGCAAGCAGCTAAAAACTTAGACTTGCATTCATAGCTTATTAAGAAGCATTAATACTTGAGTTATTTATAAAAATAATAAAAGTGGATAATAAATATTGCATATGTTAGAAACTTGGAAGCAAGCATATGTAGGTTTGTCCCATGAGGATCTGACAATACTCCATGGCAACTTCTCCCAAAAGTGCTTGGGAGCAACTGGACTTTCTGGTTTTTCTTTGAAGACATTTTGCTTCTTATCCAAGAAGCTTCTTCAGCTCTAAAGAAAAGGCACCTTTTGGGATAATCAAATTACTTGAATCCCACCACTGGATGCATAGCTTAACTTATCTAGGTATTATAGTCATTATCTTGGGATATCAATCCTTCATGTTATTAGTGTTCCCTATCTTTCAAAACTATTCCCTGCAATGAAAAAGTTTCTTAAACTTCACCCAGAAAAGTATAACTTTGCTAACTTTGAAGCATTTAAATGAAGCCTTTGAATTGCTTTCTGCTCTTGGTAAGGTTTTTTGAACTTGTATCTCTGTGGGTAAGCATGTTTTTTCTTCCCTTGTTCACTCTCTTTAAATCACTCTTTTTAAAATACATCTGTCCAATATGTAATCACTCCACCTTTCAGATATGAAATTGTTCAGAAAGTGATATGCAGCAGCTGTTGCTAGTATATTAATCTTCTGGTTTATATTGCTGAACTGCATAAAAAGTACCAATAAAACTTCAAAATACTTTAAAAAATACTTTGTATTTGCTTTACATTAGTAGCAATTCTTGTATGTAACACTTGATAATCAGGCAAGAATTTTTTAAAAACTATTGTTAACTTTCTCAGGCAATATAAGTGTTTCTAGTCTACTTTTAGAGCTACCAGTCAAACAGTTGTTATTTTCTTTGACATATTTATTTCATTTTTAAACAAAAAAGATGAAAGGGAGCACAGATATATGGGAGGATTACAAATTGAAAACATTCTTGCCCTGACCCTTGTAAAATCCATGTTTATTAGAAGATAGTTGCAGTATCCTTTAGCAAGGATGTTTTATGTCATATGTATAAGGAGACAAAACTTGGCCATATTACGAGTAACCTGTGGTTACTGAAGGAAAATAAATTTTATATACTTTTGCAAGTAAAATGATAATCATTAACTGATGTAGAAAGTTAGCACCCACCCCTCTCCTAGAAAATGAAACATTTTGAGAAATATTAAAATGGCAGAATATTATATTTCCCTGGATGAGAAATGAAGAAACATGCTCTTGGAAAGCAGCCCCCACCTTTCTTAATAGCTCTCAGCAGATGTCAGCAATTGAAAGATAAAGATCTTATTGAAAGAAGCCAAGTGTCTAGGTAGCTCTATTCATAAGCAAACAGCCCTCACTCAAGGGCGCATCCAAACTAGGACAAAGCCATTGAGCTATAATAGGAATTGCCCAACACCTTTTCAGAACATAAGTTCCTTCATTGCATCATCTCAGTTGCACCAGTCCTAACAAACTTCAACCAAACCTGGGACCTCAGCCAGCTAATGACCCCTACACGACCCAGTGGTGGGATTCAATATTTTTTTAACCACCGGTTCTGTGGGCATGGCTTGGTGGGCATGGCGTTGCTTGGTGGGTGTGGCGTGGCTTGGTGGGCATGGCAGGGGAAAGATACTGCAAAATTCCATTCTCACCCAACTCCAGGGGAAGGATACTATAAAATCTCCATTCCTCCCCACCCCACTAACCTACTTGCCAGCTCCATTCTTCTGTGTAGGGCAACAAAAGAAGACCAAGCCGATCAGCTAGGATTTGGGAGGCAGAGAATAGATGGGGTTGGGGCCAGTCAGAGGTGGTACTTGCCGGTTCTCCGAACTACTCAAAATCTCCCCTACCAGTTCTCCAGAACTGGTCAGAACCTGCAGAATACCACCTCTGACATGGTCCCATGGGAGTCTGACAACAGCCAATAGAATACATGTTCTTGCCCAGGAACAGGAAGCTCCAGTGCAAAGCCCAAGAGAAGATATAACCCTCCCTCTCAACTCTATGTGGTCAGCTGCACCAGAACTATAAACATGTGGTTCTATTCATCAATAAATGGACCATCTTTCCAATCAGCTTCCAGCCTCCATTTTGTCTCTAATGCCTTTCTCCTGGCTTGGAACTGAACCAGATGGGTATTTCTTCCCACACTGGAAAGGAACAAGTTTCCCATTTGAAGTATGCTTTCCAGAAAGCAATCATTATCTAAAATCAATACAAATTACTTAAAGAGTAGGTACGCTTAGAAAGGGAATTTAATAGCAAATAGATTACCTCTCCTTTTCTTTTTCAAAAATCTTACATGGGAGAAAATTAGCCCACTTGATAATTCAATTGGCTTTGCCTGACCTCAGTTATTTTCCCCATTGCATTTCAGTTTGGCAGAGCATGAGGATAAAAACAAAGCCAATTACTTGTATATTTGTATACCAACATACATTTCATTTGGTTTCATTGTAGTGACAACTTGCACACTCAGCTGGGAGCACAGTACTTGACCCACACTATTCAAGTTTGCAACTTGTTTACTTTCAAGCCTCAAAGGCTAAACATATATTAAGTCTGCAGGGTAACTCTGCAACCTAAAGATGCCATCTACACAGAATGCAATTTTCCTGACATCCTGCTTTTGTTGGCTTCCTTCCAAAATGTTTTTTTTTTAAATCTTTCCAATCTAATCAACGGCACTGAGAGCTCTGCTATTCTTCCATCCAATTACCTACTAGGGTCAAGCCTACTTAGCTTTTCACCCTCTGTCAAAGTGGGCTAAGTGCTGCCCCCTGCTGCTTCCAAGGAAATAAATTGAATATAAAATTATAAATTGAAGCACAGGACTGCAAAGTCTTTAAAGGGAAATACAGTATAAAAACATTTATTTTATGCAGTGATGTCATGTTGGTGGTCGCGGGGATATACTCCACAACAGCAGAACCATCTCTAACTATGGAGATGCCAGAGAAGGCAGGCCAAGGCCAACGCCTGCTGTACACAGAGAGACTAGAAACACGTAAGGAAGCCTGCCCGTTGCCATGGCAATTCGGAGGCCCGAAAATTCGAAACTTGGCAAGCGCTTCAAATTATAACGGTAGAACCGGGCGGCAAGAATTAGAGAGGCGACCGCTAGGGGGGCCACAGAAGCGATCGCAGAACACTCGCTGCTGCCACCTGGTGGCCACACAGATTATTCCGGCCCCTCGTCGAGCTCAGCTCGGTTGGGCAGCGCTCGCGGCGGTTACGTTGACGTCAGCGGAGGGCGCGCGGACCGAGCGGTGACGAAGGCGGAAGCGGCTGAAGGGCTGGCGTGGAGGCGACCTCCGCTTTCCCACCTCAACCGGAATCGGCGCTGCCATGGAGGTAACCGGCCGGGGGGACGGAAGGAGGGCGTGGGGCGCCGCCTGGGGAAAAGAGCCTGCTCCGTTTCGCTCGCCTGCGAGTCACGAGGCTTAGCTTTTCCGGTTCTCTTTCCTTCCGGCTGTAAAAGGGCCCCCGTCCCCGCCGTTATTGGGGGGGTTTTTCTGGGCGAGGGGGCGGTGAGATCCCGCTGGGTGGTGCTCGGAGTGGCTCGATAGTCTCCTATTCTGGACCGACCAGCACCCTTGGGCTCTGTCCGCTTTTCGCAAAGTCCTCCTCGCCATAGCCCATGGGGTGTGTATGTGTATGTGTGTGTGTTTGCATTGTGGGTAGTGCTGAATTGTCTTTGGTCTTGCTACCTTTGGCTTTACCTGACAGTCCCAACAAGTGAAGCTTTCCTGGTTGCGATTGAGAGCAAGGAGGGCGCAGGGCTTAAGAAGAAACAACAAAGGACTGTTTTGGCTGGAACCAAAACTTTACTTAAGTTGCTAAGTGTTGGGTTTTCTCACTTCCTTCAGACATACAGTAAAAAAACAACAAGTTATTGACATGTGGGCACGGTCTGTTGCTTGATTTTGGCTTCGTGTGTTGGGGGAACTCGTAGTGGTCTGTTCAGTAAACTAGTTTAGTGAAATGTACTATAAGCCCGCTCTGATTTTTGTTACAAATAATGAACTCCAGGTAGTATAACTCAAACAGCACCTTGCAATTACCGTCCACTTTTCTTCTTTAAGTAATAGATTTGTGGAAAGGAAAGCCAGTAGTCCCTCTATTGCTCCACTAAATAAAGCAGTGTGATGGCTTATTAAAAGGCTAATTGAGACACACACACACCGCCAAAGTTTGAGACATTATAATGTGCTCTGAATACTGAATATAATTTCCTCTGTACTTCCAACAGTTTGCCTTTGCAATAAGTTTATGTTCTAAGCTTTTGTGTGTCAGTGTATTTTGCACTGAAACAAGACCAATTTTTAAAAATCAGATTTCCTCAAATTTGGTTCTGATAACTCCTTATTTTTCTGGATTAAGTGATCTTTGTACAGGTATTCATCATTTGACAAAAATACAAGCAAAAAGAATTCTAAATGTTATAGGGAGAAAGTTGAGCTAAACTTTCTTTGCCATACCTAGCAATAAATTCAAGCAATAAATACAAGCAATAAATTCCAGAAATACTGTATGTTGGTTTATTAGTAAGCATTCTTGTTGTGAGCTACAGGTTTTCTACCAGAAGGTGGTGCTGACAGACTGATGTTTTTATTCTGTAGGAGTTTTTAAGATTCACTTTTATTTTTCAGCATTTTAATATTAATATAAAGTCATTTAGAGCTTTTACAATGAGATGCCATGGTGTTCAAATATCACCCAGTTGTGTGGACACTAGTATATCATGACAGGAATGAATTTAGTGTATCCCATTACAATTTGTCATAGTTGCAAAAAGAGTTTAAAATCCCCTTGCCCAATTTTTTTCTTATTAACTTGCCATATCATCTAAATGTGACAACTCTGGTTAATGTTAACTATGGCCCATTCAAATTGTGGATTATGAAATTGGCTTGCAGTAATTTAAAACAACAGAAAAAAAGATATTTTCTCCTCATAGCTATCCCAGAGAAAGAAGAAAAGAGAAGCATATGAGCCTAGGTATAATATTTTGTATTGTAATACACTTTTGTTTCTCACAACATCCAAATACAGTTTTCTTTTTACCAAATCCATAGGAGGCGATTGGTTTCCTAACTGAACTTTAGCATATAAAATTTGTAATTTTTTCTTCCAAAAGTAAACTATGCACAGTAGGACTTTGAAGTGCTTTTGATAAGATGTGGAAAAGGTGCTTTGCAATATGTTAGGGCATAAATGCAGCACATGCTTGTGTATCATTTAAATGTCTGGTTTTTTTCCTGAGATTACAAGGCTGCGTGAAAGCCTGCAAATAGGTCTAATGCTCTCCCACAAAAAGAATTTTGTACTTCCAATTTAGCCTTAATTCCTGATGACCTCATGGAATCCCTACAATTTTCTTGGCAATATTTTTGAAAGTGGTTTTGCCATTGAGAGAGAATGACTAGATTAAAGTAATCCAATGGCCTTCTGCATAAGATAGAAGTAGAATTCTAGCCTCATGGTTTTTAGCCTCATGGCCCAATCACTGGCCCGCAATACCATTCCCTTCTGTCATTAAAGCAGAAATCTTGCAACAGCAAGAAAAAGACACATCTAATTTAATAAATAACAATAGATCCTGTATTCACCTCTTCATAGTCAAATCCAAAGTATTACAAAGTATTACAAGTACCACTGAATATTATGGGGTAAATATAATGCAGAATTGCTAAGATTCCTTTCTGTAATTTTAAAATGTTAATTATTCTTTTAACTGGTTTAATAATGGAATTATTTAAATGGTGGTTTTTTTGTAAACTGCTTTTTTGAATAAGTATACATATATGATAGTTAAAATAATAAACTGATATTTTATCCTTTGTTCAATATAAAACTTTATTTCTGCTTAGCTGCAAGATAATGAACAAGAAATGGCAGCTTCTACTACAGCTACATCAGGGAAGTCAAAGGTATATTTCTACAAACATTTCTGACACTTTTATAATCATAGACTTGGAAATCACTATCAGGGTCATCTAGATGAATGTTTCTCAACTTCAACAATTTTGGATTTCAACCTGCTGGCTGGAGTGGTCTGATAGTTAAAGTCAATTCAAAGTTGCTGAGAATGAGGAACACTGATCTAGATTGCTACACCACCCCACTCTGGATTCAATGGATGACTATCCAGCCTTTCCTTAAGACCCTCTAATGAAGGAGAAGTTATCATTTCATATCAGAGCCTATTTCACTGGCTAATAGCATATCATAGTCTGGAAATTTGTCCTGATGTTTAATCAGAACCTGTTCCCTTGTAGTTTTAACTAGTTGGACCTGACCTCTGTGGCAATAATACATTTTCTCTCTTTTCTATATGACAAGCCTTCCGATTTTTTTAAAGACTGCTATCATCTATTACAGGGATCCCCAACCTTTTCGGCCGCGGCCCGGTTCCGACATCAGCTGGGCGCCGCGGCCGGTACCGGCGTCAACTGGGCGCCGCCATCTTTTATGACGAAAAGGCGCTTCCGGTGACGTCACCGAAGCGCTGTTCGTCATAAAAAGATGGCGGCTGCCACTTCTGGTGAGCTTTTCGGGTAGAAATGGCTTTCTACCGGAAAAGCTCACCGAGCGCTGGCGCCGCCATCTTTTATGATGAAACAGCGCTTCCGGTGAGCTTTCACCCGGAAAAGCTCACCAGAAGCGCTTTTTACCAAAAAGATGGCGGCGCCCAGCAACCAGCGCCCGGTAAGGCTTGTTCCGCCCCGGTACCGGTCCGCGGACCGGCGGTTGGGGACCCTGATCTATTAGTTGTTCATCCTGTAAGCTAAACATACCCAGATGCTTTGAACAGTATTATATGGCTTTATTTTATTATATTAACACAAACCCCCACTATCTTGTTAGTAATCCCCTGAATCTCTTCTGATTTGTCACTGGTTTTTTAGCAGTGGTGCCCAGAATGAGATACAGTACTCCAAGAGGTCTAATTTAATAAATTGGTTCATTTTCAAATGTAAATATTAATTTTGTTTTAAAAGTAAATACAGAGTCATTGCCATTAAGGGTTTTTTTTTTTGGCAAGTCACGATGCATATAGTTTTTACCAGAAACATCTTCCAATCATACCAGGAAAAGTAATTGAAATTCTGTTTTTTAATTGGTCTTTCATGCAGTAATCTAATTAAAATAAAACACAGCTTTCAATGTTCAGATTTCTTTTTAAACTTTCTTCTATGTGTAATTGGGTTAGCAAATCAAAGAATTATAAATGTCTGAAGATAGTTTCATTTAAGTCCTTAAATAAATTTTAAGCTTAAATCTTAATCTTGACCAACTTGATAAACTGCAGAAATTTCAATTGGAAATGAGTGTTGTCCAATTATTCAGGTAATCTTCAGTCTGTAAGACCAAAACCCTCAAAGGGTTTCTTTTCTGGATCAGAAATCCCTCAATATTGTCTGTTGTAATTTAGTAATGACATGGAAGCTGAAGGTTTTATTCTACTGGACCCATAGAGCAGTATTTATGGAGCTCTTCAAGCTCTCTTGTTTTATTTAATTGGCCAAAGTAATATTTTGAAACATATCGTGGAGGAATATGCAGGTCTATTATAATTTTGGAAGATGTAAGTGTTTTAAGTATTATTGTTCTGAAAGGTTGATATCATTTTGCATGTCTGTTGGAACTAAATGTATTTTATAGTGATATTAAACCAAAAAGATTACATTATACATTACAATGTTTTCTGAGACCTGAAGTGAACAGCCATCTGCAGTAATATATTGGTTGAAGAACAGAACCAAATATCATGTTCTGTATGATTATCTGTATGATTAAATTTGAATATGTATCCATTTTAATTTGCATTTATGAATTTTACAGCTGGACACATTAACAAGAGAAGATCTTATCAAATTTGCAAAGAAGCAAATGATGCTTTTACAGAAAGTGAAATCCAGATCTACAGGTATTTTTACGGAAACTTACTTAGATTCATTTAAAAGCTGTATAGCAGGATACTCTGGAGAAATTTAGCCAATCCTTCCTCTCTGTCCCCCCTCTCCCCAGAATTTGCATTAGTATCCGTGATGTGAAGCTTACTGGAAGAACTATAAATATCAGTCTAACTTAGACATGTTCCTGTTAATAATACTGAACTCTACAGGTTATATAGATTATATGTTGGTATTGTGTAAAAATAAAATACAAATATAACAAGATACTGATTCATAAATAATAATTTTCCCTAGAATTAGAAAAGGAAATTGAGAAACTAAAAACAACATCTGTGGCTGGAGGAACTGATGATATTATTCAGGTATGAATCCATAATAATGCATAACATATGGTGCAATAATGTTTAATTCCCAAGAAATTCATTGCTTGGTCCAGTGGGAATGATAGTGGCTGGAATTATATAGCTCACATTGCTCTTTATGTCTTTTGCATCATTTATCTAGAGATAAAATACAGACTGCTGATTGATTGTGAATAACTTTTAAATTAAATTACATTTAATATGGATTGCTTTTTAGATTGTTCTGTGCTCTATCTTAGAATTGAATACTGTTTATGATAGCCTCATGTCTGGTATAAAAATGTATTATTTTTAAAAAAAGTAAAGTTGAAATAGTGAAAGGAAGTGTTAGCTTTAATTACTCAACTCACCATACAGCTAGTAAGAAGTTATATTACTCTAAGTTGTAATGGCAACTTGTGGGTGAAATAAGGTAAAGGCTCCCCCCGCACATGCGTGCTAGTTGTTTCCGGCTCTAGGGGCGGTGCTTATCTTCATTTCTAAGCCAAAGAGCCAGCGCTGTCTGAAGACGTCTCCGTGTCGTGTGGTCAGCATGACTAAATGCCGAAGGCGCGCGAAGCGCTGTTACCTTCCCACAAAGTGGTCCTTATTTTTCTACTTGCATTTTTTACGTGCTTTTGAACTGCTAGGTTGGCAGAAGCTGGGATACATAACGGGAGCTCACTCTGTTATGCAGCGCTAGGAATTCGAACCACTGAACTGCTGACCTTCTGATCGACAAGCTCAGTGGCTAGGACACTGAGTGTTTTAGCCACTGAGCCACCGCGTCCCATATTTGGGTGAAATACTATATTATAATTTAATATTACATGCAGAAACGTAGGCTCATACTCAACTTCCTCTCCCCTCCTCATTGTAGCTATAGAGATTGTTTTCCATTTTCTTTTAACCATTCAAACTCTAAAATGAAAAAGATTTACTAAAACATGGTTTAATTAAATACGATTTGCTTGGTTCATATGGACTGCAATTTAAGCCTCAGGTAGGATTAAAAATTGCACTAAATGAAAAATACAAGTGAAACCTCCTAACCACGGAACCCATAAAAATATAAGTACTTTTATCATCCCTTTCTTTTGCCTCTTCTCTCCTAAGTTAATGTGATAGAGTAGGCCTGATGTTTATTGATGAACAAAGTTTATTCTATATTTTGGGATTAATAATGAATGCCTTCTATAACCAAAATTGACTGTAGGATGTATATTGATGTGTTTTTTTTAATTTTTCACTTTAATGGTAATGACAGAATTTTCCTTCCCTTGTTAAGATATCATTTATTTATGAAGAATATCTACGGATAAATTTTACTGAAATATCATTGATACACTCCACCCCGAAAGGGATTAAAAGATGATCATCGTTAAAAGAGGATGATCATTTATATAATTAACATGGAAACAAATATTTCTGAATAACTTTCACATAAGAGAACACATGATGAATAACTTAACTTTCTATCTCTTCAAACTTCTAGGCGTTATGTCAAAACAAGCAATAACTCCAGGAGATGAGAATGGTTCTAGTATTGTCTCTGGCAAAGAAAAAAAGAGAATTTAGAGAATATGCTGTGTGTGTGTTTTAATAAATAAAGTTAAATGTATCTCAGCTTTTGAAAGATAATTATAACTTTTTTCTCTCTTCTCAAAACTAGGCACTTACAGAGAAACTGAATGTGGTTCTTTTGGAAAAAGCAGAAGCCCAGCAGCAGTGTGTAGCTCTGAAAAAAGACAAGGTGAAAAAGCAGCAAGAAGTAGAGGTATTCCATAAGAAGATTTGATAGGAAACTGTTGACATTAAATATAATTTATTAAATAGATTTGAGTCACAGAAAACCCTTTCATTTAAGCTTTTTGGCTCCTAATTCTGGTTAATATGCACTGACCAACTCTGTCTTGCAAACAGGCAAGTGCAGATGCTAGGAATAAACCCCACAAGAGTGTAATATTCATTACAATCTGTGTACAGGACAGTGTTCTCAATCTGGACAACTTAGGTTGTGTGGACTTCAACTTCTAGAATTCCCCAGCCAGCCGTTCTCCTGATGGCAAGAGAATTTTGGGAGTCGAAGTCCACATCTTAAGGTTGTCAAGGTTGGGAAACTACTGCTATAGAAACTACATTATTTCAGATGGGTATTCCAGTCCTGAAATGTGGGTCAACAGTGTGCCATTGTAAGATTTGCAAATCTTAGTGTGAGAAAAAATATTTTAATGACAGAGAAAAGCAAAATTAAATACTAATGCACAGATATATGTTGAGTGAAAATGTTATACTCTACAGATGGAGCATTCAGATACTATGAAAAAAATATAGAAGTTCTAAATTTGTATTCTAAATTTGCATTATTCTTCTACTTTATTAAACATTTTGTCTTCATTTTGGAAAAAAAATCTATGAAATACTTTCAAAAATAATTTAGGATCTAATCTAATACTCAGTTCTGTTACACATATGTCTATCAGCCATAAAGCTTATTGCTACATAGATTTCACGTTCAGTTCTACAAATGGAATAAATTGGAAAGGAACTAAGTGAATTAAGTTTATATTATTTATGGACTATATAGTATGTTCTGTTGTACTTGGAAATCCTGTCTCATTAGATGAAATGTACGTTTTCCCTTATCAGAGAAATCTCTGCTCTAAGTTGAGATAAAGGTAGACATCAATAATAGTACCTCTGCAGATTGCACATGTATATTTCTTGTATAATTACTAATCCTTTGATTGTTAGTTCTGTAAAATAGACCAGATGCTTTTATGATGCTTCATCACATATTTGATTTACTTTTTTTAAATTAGGATGCTCTTGCTCAGGAAGAAATATGGCAGAAGAAGTTTGCCCAATTGAATACCTCTCACCAGAAAGAAATTGAAAGCCTTAAAAATGAAGGATTAATTGCACAATCCAAATATAATGAAACTATAGCCACATTGCAAAAGGAGCTGCATACAGAACTGAAAAAACAAGAACAGCTCACAGAACAGCTTAACTTCCATACTAATGAGCATGACGAAATTAGAAGACTACAGGAAGAAGTCCAGCAGACAAAGATCACTTATGAAGAGCAGATCTTGAATCTAAAGAAACAGATAGAATTTTCCAATGCATCTAAAGAAGAGGAAATTACCAAACTAAAACATATTATTGACAGTAATTCTAGGCAGTATCAAAACAGAATTGATAAGTTAGGTGAAGAGCTAGACAAACTGAAGACCTCTCACCAAGATGAGCTATCAGAGCTATTACAACAACTTGAAGCCTCTGCTAAATTATGTGAAGAGGAACAAATTAAAGTAGATAAGCTAAAGCTGGACTTTATAGAGCAATACAAGGTAAAAGAGAAAGAGATGCAGGTTGAATTGCAGGCTTGTAAGGAAAAATATGAGCAGGAATTGGAATGCATGAGGCAGACTTTGACTAAAGATGATGAAAATCAAAATGAGTCAAGAAATGCTGAAGCAGAACCAGAAGTAGTAGAAAAGGCTGGGCATATAGAGAAAGCTTTTAAAGAACTGGAATCTCAGCATAGTATATTAAGAGATGAATTAACTTATATGAACAATGTTAAAATGAAACTAGAATTGGAAGTCCAGCATATAAAAGATGAGTATTTTCATGAAAAGGAAGATTTGGAATTCAAAATTAATGAACTGCAACTTGCCAAAGAAGAACATTGTTGTGTAATAGAAAAACTGAAATCAGAACTCCAGTCGGCAAAAGAACTATACAAAAAAAACATAAAAGAGAACAGCCTCAAAATGGAGGGTTTAGTAGAAACACACCAAAAAGAAATGTATGAACTGAATCAAGCTATAACATCGAGTGCAGAGAAGAAAAACCAGTCACTTATTATTAAAATACAGGATCTCGAAGAACAATGTCAGAGGCATATAGAGGAGAAAGAAGAAGCCATTGCTAGCTATGAGAACTTGCGGGAAACACTGGAAACTTTGCAGACTGAATTGGGGGAATCAGCTGGGAAGATAAGCCGAGAATTTGAATGTATGAAGCAGCAGCAAGCTTCTGATGTTGATGAATTACAGAAAAAGCTCCGAGCTGCTTTCAATGAAAGGGATGTCCTCAGAGAAGAGGTCAGTTCTCTCCGTCAACAGGTAGAACAGTTCTCCTCACAAAAAGAGGAGATAGAAGAGCTCAGGCTTAAAATAGAAACACTTCAAGAAGAGAATGAGAAACTACTTTGTTGTCTTCATCAAAAGGAGTCTGACCTAAAACAAATGAAAGAGAAAGAAAATGAACTTTCCTCACAGAATAATAGTTTCCGTGACAAAATGAAGGATTCAGCTGAGAAAATAGAAAACTTGCAGGAAAAATGCAAAACACAACAAGAGACAGTAATGGAACTTCAGCAAGAAGTTGAAGCTCTTAACATATGTAACCATCAATTAAAGCAACAGGCAGAAGAGTTGGGAGAGAGACTGGAAGGTGTTTCTGCAGAAAAAGAAACAAACCGGGAGAAACTGATCAAATTTGAACAACAAATGGAAGCCTTTGAACAGGATAGAACAGGGCTGTTAGCTGAAATAGAGACTCTTAAAAGTGAGAACAACAAATTAAAGGAAGAACAAGATCAAGCAAGGCAGGAGCTAGACCATTTGTCATCTGAAAGAGAAGACTGGGATCTATCCAAAGATAAAGCAGAGAGCTTAGAAGTGAAACTACATATGGCCTGTGATGAAAAAAGCCATTTGCTTAAACTACTTGAGGAAGAAAAGGCCTTTAAATCTCTTGTGGTTAGTGAGCTGCAAAGTCTCCATGAAAAGATGGGCTCCAAATACCCAGATGAAAACAAAGAAGAAGATATTGTTGGCACATTGCAGGCTGCAAATGAATTTTTGGCAAAAATGAAGCAAGAGGAACAAATTCTGATCTCTCAAAAAGATGAAAATGTTAATCTGCGGCAGGAATTGCAGAGAGTCCAGGAAGAATCTGGAGCTCGTTGCACAGAGTTCAGATCTCTATTGGATGATTATGAAAAAGAAAAATATCTCTTAAAGGAGGAATTAGAAGGAGCTTTCTCAGAAAAAGAAGTACTACAGCTTGACATTCAAGAGTTGAAACATACCAGTGAGAAAATCAGGAAGGAGAACCAAGATCTTCTAGTTCATATTGAAAATATTTCTGAACAACATGCAAATCAAGAAAACAAAATGAAAGAGCAGGAAGAAAAATCAGAAAAAGAACAGAAAAATATAACCTTAATTTTGGAGCAAAAGGAGACTGAACTGAGAAATGTGCAAGCTGAACTTTCTTTGCTAAAGGTTAGTAGGCTTTTATTACTGAAATCTTTAGACTTTTATTATTAAAATCTTTAGACCCCAAGACAAGTTGGAAAACTTTGGGGAAGTATATGCGAGCAAATTTCTCTATTGCTCACATGTATAAGGGAATAAGTGGAAATATGTATCTTTGTTTGAACTGTCAGTGATTTCTTTTCATCTTAGTGAACATTAAGGTAGTTTTAATTCCAAAATGGGTATGTATGCATATTGTACATTTTGCCTAATTGTGGCAAAATGTGTTTACATTATCAAATACAAAATTATTTTTTAGTCAAAATTGGATTAGGGAGTAGCATTTAGCTTAGTCTTCTTTCAGGAGTCAGAGAAGGTTTGTTTTTTAATAAAATTAACGGGATTTTGAATGATGAAAGATTAACCTTTGTCTTACATCAATTCAAAATATGCCTTTTTCTCCTTAGTTTTCAGAGATGGATTTCAAGTTTGATTTTCACGACTACCAGTTAATAAATTTAAAGGTTTCTTTGTCATTGGCTGATCCAAAATACAGTTTGTACTTGTTTAGTGACTACAAGTGAGGCTGGCAACATGGTCACTAAGCAAAATGGTCATTAAATGAAACTGCAACCCTCCTTATGATCTTACTTCAGCTTTCTTTTCCTTTGCAGACCAACAGAGTTCGTTGCAAAGTTAATTTTCTAACACATGTACATTATTAAATCAAGACAGTTGCTAAATTAGAATTACCTGCAAACGTTTCATAATGCTTTTTGTAATTTAATAATGCCTAAATGGTAATGTCTACCATTTATGTAGAAGTCTTTCATGCCAAGTTTAGGTAGTCTTCAACTTATGACCGCAATTAAGCCCCAAATATCTGTTGCTAAATGAAACATTCATTAAGTGAGTTTTATCTGATTTTACAACCTTTCTTGACACGGTTGTTAAATGAATCACTGCAGCTGTTAAATTAGTAACAGTTGTTAAGTGAAACTAGCTTTCCCCATTGACTTTGCTTGTCAGAAGGTCGCAAAAAGTGATTGCATGACCTTGGGATACTGCAACCAAGATTCTGAATTTTGTGTATCCATGGAGATGCTGCATTGGTGGTAAGCATGAAAAACGGTCACGACACTTTTTTCAGTGCCTTTCAACAGTCACTAAACAAACTGCTGTAAGCTGAGGACTACATAAATCATCCTGCTGGTGTTTGTTTGTTTTTTAATTGTATAGAAACAAAAAATTGACCAGCCTGACCATTTTATGTTAAGATTATGATGGGATGTTCTAGAATTTGTTTCCTTTCCCTCACCAAGCAACAGTAATCATCTGCTGAACTGCCCATCTTATTTATTTTTGTTTACGATGCAGGAGTCTGTGGAGAAGTCTTCTGCTGATCGTGATCAGCAATTACAAAACACAGAGAAAATAGGTAATTAGTATACATTTTGTTTGCTTTCTTTTTAAATCTTTTTGGTTTTTTTATGGGGAGGGTTTTATTTTTGACTGTACAGAAGAGTTTGTATAGAAATCATCAAATGCTTTTCTAGAGTTTGTTATATGGAATAATACCCTACCAGTCCCTGCTAAGCAAGAAACTTTGCATCTGCCTTAAATTACAGGCTTCCAGTTAGAGTTTTAGTATAATGCTCTTGAGAGCAAATATGCTTAATTGACGAAGCTTGCATGACAAAAGATTATTGAAATCATAGGCTTTCAGACAGATATTGAACATTACATTTTTCTAAAAACATTTTTAAAATATCTTTGAAGTTTGGCGTTTAAGAGAGATTGAAGTAATGTAGCAAGTGATCAGTTAAATTTATTTCAATTTGATGACCCTGGAAAAATTTAGCACACATTTAATATATATGTATTTGTTGTTGAATTTGGTACTGCTAAGTATTTGTGGAACCCTAGACCATTTCAAATGAAAGTCCATTGAAATTGTTACTAAATACAGCAATTTATACAACAAATAAATTTAAGTGGCAATACAAATAATGACATGAATCTTTTTTAATATAGTTATTAACTATAGGAAGATTAATTTGGTTTGCTTTAGTAAATTTGGAACAACAGCTGAAAGAAAAGGAAGAAAAAATAAATAAAATTAAAGCCGTTGCTGTGAAATTGAGGAAAGAACTGGATTCTAGCAGGAAAGAGGTAAGTTGTTCAAGGAAACCTCAGTGCTATCATTCAGTTGAAGTATTGGTAATGTAATTACCAGTGGTGGAATTCAAATTGTTTTACCATCGGTTAAACCGGTGTGTGGGTGTGGCTTGGTGGGCGTGGCTTTGGTGGGGTGCTTTGCCTAACGCCAGCGTGCAGCTTTCCCCACGTCAGCTGAGACCTGCAGCGCCAATCTGCTGAGAGGATAACGAAGAGAAAAGTGCAGGGGCGGGTGGGAGGGCCAATCCTGTACTTTTCTCTTCTTTTTCCTCTTTTTTCTTCCTCTCAGCTGATTGTTGGCTTTTTTCCCCCTCCCTGTTCAGTAGAACCGGTCCGAACCGGTAGCATACCATCACTGGTAATTACATTACACTACAGATTACATTTACATTGTAAATACATTCAGTGGTGGGATTCAACCGGTGTAACAACCGGTTTGGTGAGTGTGTGCTTCACGTGAGTGCGAAGCGTTTGAAAATCACCCATTTTCAGCTCTAAAACATATTATTGCAGCCCCAGTGAGTATATCAGCTGAGGCGCGGCAATCTGCTGGACCGTGCGAATCAGCTGGGCTGCAAAACACGGAAATATAGGACAGACTAGGGCAGGGGCGGGTGGGCGGGACCAGCTGATCGCCGGAATTAAGGGTTCGCTCGAACCAGTAGCAGCCTACCCCTGAATACATTGGTAATATAATTACAATATGTTCAAGTAAGATTAACGATTTTAATTGTAATCTATTTTCTGAATTGTGAGTTGCCCAAAGTGATTTGTTGAGATGACTGGAAACACATACATGCACATACCTACACACACACACACGTGTATACACACAAACTTTGTTATAGATTTTCCACTTGAAGATTTTCATTACTTTGGAGACTTGTTAGCAATTATATTGATTATAATTTTAACACTCTGAGTGACAGTCAGAATTTAATGGGCCAAATATATTCACTAAATAGAACATTCTTGTGTCTTGGGTTCTCTCTAAGCTATGAAAATGCTCCTATAGAAGTGGAGAGTCTTTGAAAGACTGCAAAAGGATATTTAAAACAAAAAGTGGCCCAGTGAAAAATGCATCCTTCCATTCAGTAAATACCATCTTTGCCATCATGATTAACATTTTTTCCTGCCTGTAGGTACAGTCACTTAGAGAAGAGCTGGAATTAATAAAATCAGAAAATAAGCAACTCTCTTCTTCAATGGCAGACATCATTAAGGGAGCTGAAAGCTATAAGGTAAACTGTCTTCATCTTCACCAGGTGTATTTCAGGAACAGGCAGTTGTTTTGGTTACGTATGTGCAAGTAGAATTTTGAGAACATGTTAAAAGCATCCTCACCAAAAAGCTGTCCTGGTGTGATACAACCACATACCAGACATCCATTTATCAGCGGGGAAAACATAGATGTGCCCCCAAATGTTATCTTGTCTCACTTTTTACTGGACCCAGAAGTCATTGAGCAACAATCACTCATTCTTCCATTTTGAAGCAATGCCAAAGAAGAAGGTATACAGTTGGTGGCATTTTTAGAAATAAATATGATGCTGAAGCTGGTGTTTTTCTATGAAGCATGCTAGTGTTCCGGAAATATAGTTTTCACACAAAATTACAGAAAATAAAATATAGACTTATTTCCATTGGGGTAAAAAGTCAATTTGTCTAACATGGTGATAGGGTAAAGAAAAAGATGCATCTCCCTTGTATGTGTGTAATGCACTATGGACCTATATATGTTCCAACAATGTTTTAAATTACATGTGCTTTCCAAGAATCTTTTGTTAGAATATGACAAGCAAGCAGAACAACTGGATTTTCAAAAGACTCAAGCTCATAATTTTGAACATCAGATTGATGACCTGACCAAACAGTTGGAGAATTCAGTTCAGCAGGTATTTTTTTAGTAACATATATAATAGTAAATTTGCTATTAGCACTTGCAAAGCAGAGGATAAAACTAAAGTGGAAGAGATGGAGGGAAAAAGTGGGCAAACTGAGACTGCTGTTTAAGGCTCCAATGTAAGAACAACCTTTGACAATAGACTTCTGGTTTTTTAGTCCAGGTCTCTATTGTCATTAGTGAGTAACCAAATGTCAGTGGAAAGCTTATTCTCTTTTTTAAAAGAGAATTTTCTGTTTTCTCAACAATTTAATATTTTCATCCTTCCCGGGCAGGCAGTCTTTTTGACAGAATAACAGGACAGAAAGAGAGAGAAAGAAAAAAAGAGAATCAAAGGGAAAAAAGGCTTTACACATTTTTTTTTCTTTTATATATGCAATATTGACCTTAAGCTTTCTCAGCTCTTGATGGAAAATTAATAGGAAACTTTGCTCTTGCTTCAGGCAGCGCAAATATTTAAATGATAGCTTGTTAGAAGTTCCGATATACAGAATGGAATAATAGTTTGCCATCATAATTCTATTACTTCTTTATTTTAGCAAGAACAGTGGCATTCTGCAAATGAAGACCTCTTAACTCGTGTTGAGACTCTTCAGACTAATGTCAAGCTGTTAGAAACCCAACTGCTAGAAATCCAGAAAGCCAAAGCAAAAGTTGATAAGGAACTTGAAGCTGAAAAGCTTCTAAAAGAACAAAAAATAAAGGTAAACAGCACAATTTTAAAAAGCAGAAAATAAAACAACTACTTTGATTATTTGAATTTAGAGCACAAACTATTTTTGCAGGACCATGCTAACTCTGTCAGAGAAGTAGAAGAATTTCAGACATTACTACAGAAAGAAAAGAAGCATCTTCAGAGAGTTTTGGAAGAGCTGGAATTGGCAAAGAAGGTAGACGAGTGGTTTTCTTATTTGCTTGTCATACTTCTAGTTAAATATTTGTCATCTTTTGTCATTGTTTGATTTTGGTAGTTTCAGAATCAAAACTTTTATTTGAATAATAGCATGTTAATTTAGGGTAGCTAATGACTTTTAGGCAAGGAATAACATTAAAATTGCATGTTTTAATTTTATATGATGTTGAATGTTTTAATATACAGGATGCTCGCAAAAGTACATTGATGGATATGGAAATAGCTGATTATGAGCGTTTTGTAAAAGAACTTAATCAAAACATTACTGACAAAAGTAGCAAAATTGAAGATCTTGAACAAGAAATTAAAATACAAAACCAGAAGAAAGAAATTCTACAGGAAGAAATCAGTAAGCAGCTTTTTAGAATTTAAGCTTCCTTTCTGCCTATAGAAGAATATACCGTATTTGCCGGCGTATAAGACAACTTTTTGCCCTGAAAAACATGCCTCCAATTGGGGGTCGCCTTATATGCCGGGTCGCCTTATACGCTGGCAAATAGTAATTGGGAAGCACTGCGGCTGCCATGCGCTGAGGCACTTTTGCGCACCATGGAATGGAATCCCGTGAAGCCGAAAGGAGCAGCCAGCCTTCTCCAGCTCCCAAGCAGGCTTGCACGCCGGGCTCCGCTGAGGTATCCGGCTGGGGCTGTCAGGAGTTGTTACCGCTGGCGCTGCTCGCGCTCCAGTCCCGCGTTGCCTCGGGAAGGGAAAGGCAAAACCAGGAGCCGCTGCTGCCATTGCAAAGCGCCGCTGCGGCTCTTCCTTTTGCCTTTCCTTCCCGAGGCAACGCTGGACTGGAGCCGCGCGGAGCCGCGCCAGCGGTAACAACTCCTGACAGCCCCAGCCGGATACCTCAGCGGAGCCCGGGCGGTGCGAGCCTCGCTTCCTTGGGAGCTGGGAGAAGGTTGGCTGCTCCTTTCGGCTTCACGGGATTCATTCCACAGTGCACAAAAGTGCCTCAAAAAAAAAAGTGCAAAAGTGGAAGGCGTGCGGAAGAGGGGCGAGTATATAACAAACTATATTTTGAGTGGAAATGTTGGGGGTCGTCTTATACGCCGGGTTGTCTTATACGCCGGCATATACGGTATATCAGTTCAGGAAGGCTTTGAATTCTGATTCAAAGCAATGTGCTATAAAACTGGCATATTTTAATACAGTGCAACTCAGTAACCTCCTGTTAACAAACATGAATCCATGTTCCCAGAATTAATATTGTTGCAGTGGTTAATATTGTGTAATCAATTAAATGGTTATTAAGCAAGCTTTACTCTAACAGCTATGTTGTTAGAGTTAAAAACAGATTGTTGAAATTTTTTGCAAACTTTTGTCCAATGATGTGACCTGCTGTTGTAAACTAAAATAAAGTACAAGAAAATCTTTTTTTCAATAAAAGAGAAGCTTTATTATCCAAGTAGAATTTGCGTAAACTCGGTTAGGAAAATCATGTTTCATTAAATTTCAACTTTTTCTAAACAAGTCAGCAACAAGGATTACTTTGTTCCTTAGAATCCTTACAGAACTCTGTACAGGAGTATGAGGAAAAGAATGGCAAGCTCAAGCAATTACTGGTAAAAACAAAAAAAGAGTTGGCAGACTCAAAACAAGCAGTAAGTTTGTGTTTTCCACTATTAATTCAGCTTTACTTCCTTCTGACAATAGTATATAATAATGTTTTAATGGTGGTGTTATAAATATTTTTTATTCCAGGAAAATGAACTTTTAAGATTTCAGGCATCTCTCAAGGGAGAATTAGAAGCCAATCAGCAACAAATGGAAGATTATAAGGCAAGATCCCCTTTTCCCCCTTTCAGACTAGTAAAAAAGAGAAATATACCCATATTGATATTGCATCCAATATATGCTCGGAATGTGTGTATCATAACTTCCACTCCTCTTTCAATTCATTAAACAAATTTAAACTCTGTGAATATGTTTCATCACCAGTAATGCTGTGGATAGTGCATTGGTTATAAAATTGATTTTCATTCTGGGAACTAGAACTCAGATAGTCAGGGCAATTTCCCCACATTTGGCTAGAGATGAATTGCCCCAAATATAAGGAGCAGTAGGCCTTTCACAGAGGATCCCTGAACTGGGCCTGGGCGCTTATGGAATTCCTGGCCCTACATGCATGAGGCAGTTCCTGAATTACACAGGAATTCCTTTCCAAAGTTTTTGCACATTTTGAATCCTGGGCTGCATGCATGTAGAAATACAACTGCCGCCATTTTGTACATGCATCAATATGACAGCCTTCATTTTATGTAGGTAAAAAGCAGCAGCAACAGCAGCAGCCATTTTCACATCCTTTTGTGATGTAGATGTGAAATTCTATCGTTTGGGGATTTTTCCTGTGCTGTATAGGAAAAGTGTCCACTCGGTCATTCCTCTGTCAATTTGCTTATTACTTCATGACTTTGTCAGTCTTGAGTTTTGTTTGATTAAACTCCTTTTGCCACAACTGTGTCACTTCTCATGAAATGTGCAGATATATGAATTTGATTAATTAATAAAGAAATTAGCTTGCAATTCAAAACAACGAATGCAGCCTCAGTTTACTATTGGCCTTAAAATTAGAGTAAATGAGAATTATTCTATTGAAATAAATGTACTTTTGCAGATTCAGCTGTCTGAACTAACTTCCGAAAAACACAAAATTCAGGAACATCTCCGGACTTCGCTAGAGCAGCATCAGCGGGTTTTGAGTACTTACCAGCAGAAAGTAGCTGCTCTCCAAGAAGAATGTAATGCAGCAAAGGTATTTCAAGCTAACTTAGTCCAGTTGCCTCTAACAATTCCTCTGCGAACAATTCAGTAGGCAGCTTAGAGGTTAAGGAAGATGACCTCAGTGGAGATGTGCTATTATTTAGACAAAAGGGGCTGAAAGAAGTGAGTCCAGAGCATTCGGATCACATTCGGAAGCCACTTACGCAGAGACCTCCCTGGAGTATAAGGTGAGGGAGGGAGGCACAGCACAGTTAGACTTGCAAGGTTCTCTTAAGACAGGTGGCCGTCGACTTGATTTAATGTTGATTTAGTGACCGTTCAAAGTTAACAATGGAAAAATGTGACTTATGGCTATTTTTCGCACTTATGACCACTGCAGCATCCCCATGGTCACGTGATCAAAATTGGCCTGTCTGGCCACTGACTCATTTATGATGGTTGCAGTGTCCTGGGGTCACGTGGTCACCTTTTGCAACCTCCCCATAAGCAAAGTCAACAGGGAAACCAGATTCACTTAACATGTTACTAACCTAACAATTGCAGTGATTCACTTAACAACTATGTCAAAAAAAGCTCAAAGCATGGAGCAATTCCACTTAACAAATATTTCATTTAGCAACAAAAAGGTTGGGCTCAATTATGGTCATAAGTCGAGGACTACCTGTATAGCCAATCTCAGTAAAAGTAGTTTTGGCCACCTTATAGATTTTCCAATCTGGCCTAGCAGGTGGCACTGACAGTAGTTGTTCACAGTTTGCATTCTGTTGTCTGGACCATTCATAGTGTTTAAATTCCCTGTATTGAAGACCTCAGAAATAGATTCCCATGCAATAGATGCCACGAGGGCAGCTTTGAGGAGTGTATATTAAAAGGCAGTAGAAGACTTCAAATATGGTCAGCGTGATATATTGTTTTCTTTAAGAAATATTATTCATCATCTGTGCCTGTCACAACTAGGCTGATGCACTATTTATCTCTTACATCTACTATTATAGGCATTTGGTATATTTTCCTACATATCATAACTCTTCAAAGGCCGCATACACAAGGAGTGACTTACATTTAATTGTAAGGCACTTAAATGGAGCATGGCACTGTAAAAAGCCATGTATGTGTATATTTTGAGTAGAAATTACCAAGTTTTGATTGATAAGACTGTATTAAATAAAGGTAGCTTATAAATATTCACCTTAAAAATGGCTTTTAAATATTCACCTTTTGTGGGGACTGATTTAAAAAGAAACAATTTACATTTTCAGTAGCTACAGTAGAACCTCTGGTCACCACCATAATTTGTTCCATAACTTTGGCAATTTCTTTGCCTTCTAATGTTTCGTCTTCAGGAATTTCTGGGTCAAGGGTCGTGTTTGATCGTCATCTAAGTATGTGTTCATGACCAGATTAAAAAAAAAATTGGAAAAAAATCAGAATTTGATTTGGACGTGGTCAGAAGCATTTGTGACCAGTGGTACTTTGTACTTGATATAGTAGTTGGACAAGTATGGACTCTATTTACCAAAGACTACTTTGGAAATCAGATGGAAAATACGCTTCAATATTTGTACTGTGGGAGGCCACAGAATAATCTGTGAAGTGCATTAGGCTAAAAGACAAATCTGCTTATAGCATGCTGTTGTGAGCAATGTGCAATTTCCAATCTTGTTTGCTTTTGCAAAATTGAATGACTCAGACTGTAATTATAACTAGGCTTTTGATGGATATAGCTTTAGAAAGGGACTGGTTTATGTCTTGATGTGTCATGTCAAAATCAGACCTTCTAAAATTGTTGTGCTAGCTTGCATAGTAATTGTCCTGTGAAGCAGCTGGGTATACTTTGGTTACAAATAACATTGTACTTATTCTATCATTTCTGGTGTATGGGGAGGCTGTGAAATAACATCATTACATTCAAACAGCTTATCTTATGAAGGTGAAGAAATAGAAATAATTAACTCATCTTTAGTGAATAAGTGGTTACTTAGCAATGGCACTTAGACTTATATACCGCTTTATAGTGCTTTACAGCCCTCTCTAAGTGGTTTACATAGTCAGCATATTGCCCCCAACAATTTGGGTCCTCATTTTTACCATTTTGGAAGGCTGAGTCAGTCTTGACTTAGCTATTTATATAGAAAGTATAGATAATTCTTGACTTATGACGGCAATTGGAACTGGAATTTCTTTTTTTTTTTTAAAAAACAAGTTACTAAGTGATACAGTCATAAAGCAGTGAGTCTAAGGAGGATGGACAGAGCTCAGGGTCAGGGAGGATGCAAGGGGGTGCATGAGGGGCACAGGAAGGTCAACAAGGATGCAAATGAGTGTGGAGGAGGTGCAATTCAGGTCAGGGAAGGTAAGTGGGGGGGCCAATAGGAGTCAGGTAGAGTGGGGGGGGAGTGCCAACTGAGAGAGGCTGGCAATCTTTCCTCCTGGCTTTCCCATTGACTTTCTGCTTGGTAATCGGAGTGCTGCAGCCACTCATAAGTAGGATTCAGTTGCCAAGCAGCCAGCTAATGATCAGGTGATCTTGGGGGTGCTGGTATGGGCAGATCTCCAAAGACTAATCATAGCCACCATTGTTCAGCACCAGTGGTGGGGTTCCATTTTTTTTACTACCAGTTCTGTGGGCATGGCTTGGTGGGCATGGTGTGGCTTGGTGGGCGTGGCAGGGAAAGAATACTGCAAACTCCCATTCCCTCCCCACCCCACTAACCTGCTTTCCAGCTCCTTTTTCCTGTGCAGAGCAACAAAAAAAGACCCAGCCAGTCAGCTGGGACTCAGGAGGCAGAGAATAGATGTTGGCGGGGCCAATCAGAGGTGGTATTTGCCGGTTCTCTGAACTGCTCAAAATTTCTGCTACCGGTTCTCCAGAACTGGTCAGAACCTGCTGTTCAGCACCATGATAAATTTGAATGGTCACTGAACAAGTGGTTATAGGTCAAGGACTACCTGTAGTTAGTTTCATTTTATCGTCTCATTGCAGGAAGAACATTCTGCTGTAACCTCTGAATTTGAAAACTACAAAGTCCGTGTCCATAATGTATTAAAACAGAAGAATAAATCTTCACAATCTGAAACGGATGTGACCAAACAGGAAAGGTAAGCTTTACATGTAATGGGTTGAATTTTGCTTTGAATCGTATTTTTAGCTTCTGGTTCAGGAATCCTCTTTGAAGATAGAAGAGTGATCATCTGGAATCTGCTAGTTTTTGTAAAGTCTGGATAATTTCTGTTCTGATTTTATAAACAGAGAATATTATTAAATCATTTGGCTATTTTTACCTTTAAAATTGACTGAATGAGCTAATATGCTAAAGAACTGGTTAGCTCTTCCTTTTGTTCTTTTTTCAAGAAAGGAATACAAAAGGAAATTTACAGAGTTTTGAAATTTCTCTTCCTTTCTATTCCGTGAAAATCTCACCACAACTAAAGTCACATCTAAGTCACATCTAAAACAACAACATAAAGCAGTCCTAGTAACTGATCTAAGTTTGCAGTTTATGTAAAATATGTCATTTTAGTGTGTTCCAGATCCTACATACTCTTTTTCAAAAAAAATGTATTAAACTGTAAAAGCTACAATTCACTCTATATCCATAGGTTCATATAATATCCGTATAACTCAACAACAATGCATTAGGTTCCAAAGGATCCACTTGTCCAAGAGGTTGGAATCAAGAAAAATTCGTATTACCTAGATCAGTGGTGTCAAACTCGTGGCCCACGGGCCAGGTGTGTCACATCTGCTGGCCATGCCCATCTCTGGCTTAGCAAAGGGGAAAAAAGTCATGATATGACAAGTTTGACACCCCTGACCTAGATCAGTTTTCTCAACCTTAGCAACTTCAGATATGTAGACTTCAACTCCCACAATTTCCCAGCCAGCATGCCATGAGAAACATTGACCTAAATCTTCTCCAGAATAATAATAGCAGAAAGTTTTGTTCCATGTACATTTCATGGGATTCACAACATACATTCTTGTGAATACATTTTAGAAAACCCAATCAATAAAATAGAGAATAAGCTATTTTAGAGGCCTGAAAATTAAACAAACAAATAGTCTTGAATGTATATAACACCCGACTCCCAGTGATCTTGGGAATAAATAAAGTGCCTTGAAACATTTAATGTGCAACACTTTAAAGATCATCCAAATGACCCACTCCCAACTTGAGAGGAGACTTTTCATGAAACGTCCTGTTCAAAATTGGTCATCTCTATGTTAACAACTTGTAACTTTTAAAGAAGCAAGTTGTACGTTTTCTAATGTTTTGTGAACTTTCCTTTCTTTTAGAGAACACATGGAAAAGGTGATAGATCAACTGAAGGTTAAATTGCAAGAGACACAACATAATTTACAAATTAACGTGGTAGACCTTCAGACTTTGCAGTCCGAACATGATGCATTGCTGGAGAGGCACAATAAGATTCTTCAAGAGACCGTAGCAAAGGAAGCAGAACTCCGAGAAAAGTAAGTTTATTTAGCATATATTTTTTACTGTTGGCTTATGATTAGCCATGATTTGTTTTTAATTATGTCCAAATATTTACTTCATTAATAAGCTTTAGACCTAAAAGTCAATATTCCTGTAATGGACTTATCTCTTAATAAAGTAATCTGTTTATAGAAATGGTCAGCAGTGGTATTATAGATATTCCTTCCTCCTAGCACCAGGTATTTATTACTTTTTCTAATATTGAAACTTGGGTGGGTGGGATATTTTACAGACTTTGCACAATACAATCTGAAAACGTGGTAATAAAGTCAGAGCATGCACAGACTATGAGTCAGCTGACAGCCCAGAATGAAGCTCTACGGAATAGTTTCCGGGATCAAGTCAGGCATCTGCAGGAAGAGCACAGAAAGACAGTGGAAACCTTACAACAGCAGCTGTCTAAAGTTGAAACCCAGCTTTTTCAACTCCAAAGTGAGCCAAGCACCAAAAGTAAGCTAGTGATCCATTTTTCATTGAGGGGGAAAAATGAAAATTCAAACAAGGCTACCTAATTCACCATACTCGTGCCTAAATTTAAATTAAGATTATTCTCTTGGTAAGTCACATGTATTTAAATAAATGATTTTAAGATGAAATTTTGTTTTTGTCCCTAAATCAAGTGAATTATTTTATTATGATTTGGGAAGATTCAGCTGAAGCTATTTAGTTCAGATAGTAAAGTTAGAGGTATCTCAAAGAGTAATTTCCTGTGTATAATTGAGTAATTATAAAATGAGTAATGATTGATTTTCTTAAAATATTTTGGAGCAGCTCTATGGAAAGTAACTTGGTGTTTTTTGATGCTGTTTTATTATATAATTTTATAATGGTCTTGTAACTCTCAAATAATAATCTCAATTACTTTCTATTCGTTTGTTTTTCAGATTCTGCTCCTTCCAATCTACCAACCAAAAGTTTGCGAGAAAGAAGAAACACTGACCTTCCTCTTCTTGATGTGCATGATGTAACTAGAGAAGAAGGTGAAGGAATGGAAACTACTGACACAGAGTCTCTATCTTCTGCCAGTACCTATGTACCAACCTTAGAACAGCTTCTCAATACACCAGAAATGAAGTTTGGTAAGATGGCCATACAGTGGGGCATGAGAGATTAGAGTTTATTTCTATCATATTACCAGAATCATTCATTTGCAATATGTTATAGCTCAGCAACAAATTAAACACAACATATCATGCGTTTAAAATATAATCAGTAGACAAATTATTATGAGATACAGGTAGGAGTAATTGCTACTCTGCCCCTGAATCATTAGGTTACTTATTAGCATGGGAATAACCTTATTTATAGTTCTCCATGGATGTTCAACTGCTTCCTTTGCTGGGCTGTTTTTGAATTTTGGAGAACAGCCTTGGCTTGGCTATTTTTGTCAAAATAGCCCTTCATTGTGCAAGTTTCTTCACCTACATTGTATCGGAGGACTTTCGTGTCATCCATTATAGCAGTGTTTCCCAATCTTAACCATTTTAAGGTATGTGGACTTCAACACCCCAGTATTCTGGGAAATATTGTGCTACAGTTAGGAGATACAGAGAAGCAAAGAAGTGAACAAACCCCCATTTAAGTTTCATTTTGTGATACAAGTTTCTGCTGTTCTTAAATTGATGGTGTCAATAGTATTCTGAACAGATGTAGAATTTCCATATATTATTTTTATAATGTTGACTAATTAACAGTTGTGACTAATGTAAATTATGTAATACATGGACAACTGATGGCTAGCATTCTAAAGGTTCGTAAATTAAAAAGGGTTTGTTTTTTATATTGTTTGCAACAGTGAGAATGGAAATTAATTTTTTTTTAAGTAAATGTAAAATGCATACTATTTTTGATTGCAGCCATAAATTAGAATCCATATAGTGAGCTAGCCATAAATTTTCTTTTTGTAAATAAATTTAGAACCTCCACAATGGGATGCAGAACTCACTAAACAAGAGTTGGTCCAGAAATTAAACACAACGTCAAAGAGTGCTGATCACTTAAGTGGATTGCTTCGTGAGTCAGAAGCAACCAATGTCATCCTAATGGAACAAATTAAGGTTAGTAGGCTTGTACTTACCATGGTCCAACTTAGATTTAAAGCATATGTGAATTTGATGACATTTTGCTCTTATTTACACAATAATAATTCACACACTCTACTATTACCACGTCCTTCATTTGATTCCTATTCTTGTAAGTAGTAATTCTCTTGTTAGAAGTTTTTGTTGGTTCGGCAAAAGTGGGACACAGGTAACGTGGTGGATGAATAAGCAAATAAAACACAGAAGGGACGGAAGAGGGAAGAGAAGTTGCCCATATCAGAGTTCTGAGTTGGATTCCTTAAATAATATTTAGAATCCTTCAAGGTATTTAAAAAGGAATGGTCGTTAAATTTCTTAGGTTGGCAACATGGAAAGTTTGAAAAAATTTTAAGACACATGATTTGATCCTGGTCTGTTACCCATTAGGGTTTCAAATTAATACATATGTTAAAAATAATTATGGTTCAGGTTTCAATGTGATATGGAATTGTACTTGTAACATGTAGAATTTGTCATTTGATAAAGAGCTATTGTTATATAAAGCCTGGGATAAAAGGCAAGGCACAGGCAAGAGCAGGAGTCAAAGGCAGGGGAGTGTAAGCCAAAACAAACAATTGTTCCTGGCAAAGACAAATTCCCCAATCCCTCAGCCGCGGCCTCTCCAAAACATTCCAACAGCACTCTCTAAGCAGTTTACAAATGTCAGCATATTGCCCTCAACAATTGGGGTCCTCATTTTATTGACCTTGGAAGGATGGAAGGCTGAGTCAACCTTGACCTGGTCAGGATCAAACTTCTGTCCTGACTGTGGGCAGATTTAGCCTCCCACAGATATGCTATCTCCCCAACAATTCGAGAGAGACTGGTGTATTTTCCCATCAAATGGGACACTTGAAATCAGAAGGAACACAGTGAAATATTCCAAGTCTCTGGAAGATTTCTTGAAGATCGTTGGTATTCTCAGTTAATCTTTGCCCGACTGCAAAGGAATTTATTATATGAGAAATCAGGAAATGTGAGTTTTATTCCATTTAGCCTGAGACACATAGCTAATGATTAGGAATTGTGAGAAATCTATTCAGCAAAACCTGAAGGACCACAAACTGACCCTGTGTTCATTATTGCACTATATTTATCTTGGTTGTTTTAATATAGTATAC